>NC_067403.1:184706920-185071086 GCF_016432865.1 Antechinus flavipes | reverse complement strand
TGAAAATAGGGGTCAGGGACTCTGTATCCACATCTCGTCCCTAATTATTACTTGAAGCCTTGGAGAAATCACTGAGGTTCTCCCAAACTCAGTTTCCTCCAATTGAGAAACTTGAAAGTTAGGACAAGGCAATATCACAGGTCCTCTTCACCTCTCAGTCCCAGGAGACAATGGCAGGGACCATTAGCTCTAAAGGGTAAAGCTGCTTTGCTGCCCTCAATCACAACCTGGAACCCTCTGGGAGAAATACTAGAGGAGGGGATAGGTAGTGGCTTGTGGCCATGGGCTCTGGGAAGAGCTTCTACAGCAATGGCTCTGCCAGGCTGACCAACAACACATAATGGGCAAGGCTGCAGGTAGCTGATCCAGAAGCAACTGATCCCAAACTCCCTGACAGCCAACACTTCTCTTCAAAGGGAGGGCCAATTTAGCCTTTAATATTCTAGGGGGAGAACCAGGAAACTAATGGAGCTCTTCTGTTGGGGAAAAACAAAAAAAAAAAAAAAAACCAAAAAAAACAGCCAAACCATCTCATAAATGGAAATTTGGGTTTTCTATTTAAAACAAAGAATCTAGCCACTGCCTCCTCCTGCAACTAACAGATGTTGCCCCAATTAAAGGAATAGTCCAAATGTCATGTTCTGAATCTGTCTTACTGTCCAACATAAACACCTCTAGGGCTTGATCAGATGAGGGGGCATAATGACATTTACTAGTTATGGGAAATCAGCTGTGTCACTTAATTGCTTTGTGACTCAAGGTTCCTCATTTGAAAAATGAAAAAGCTGGACTCAGTATGAACACTTAATGTTCCTCAAGAAGGCTCAGACAAGTCCTGGATCTCCTACTCAAGTTTAACCCAAGTGTCTCCCAGTGTACCCAGCAATAATGACTCAGGCTGAGATAAGAATGCAATGAGAGAAAGGGCTTGGCCCCCACCATCCAGCCTCAAGCTAAGCAGCAGTCATTTCCAGTCTCCCAAGAGAAAATAGTTTCAGTTGAGATACTTGAAAAGATGGAAAAGAAAGGTGGATCATTTCTCAAGTCTGGAAATAAATTTCACATAGTAAATGCTGACTGAGGAGAGATGGGGAGAAGCATCAGTAGTCAAAGAATGAGATCTTCCCACTTCATATTCAGGACCTTACCAATCCCAGGTTTCTGGATATCCATTCTTTGTACGGCCACCAAATGATGGCATTCCCCCTCTCCCCTTCATAAAACTGCTTAAACTTCTCTTACACATAAGGTCTCCCTCACAAACCCCTGAATGACAAAGCCTCCCATCCAAGCAGAACAGTTAATTCTTCTTTCAGGGATAGATCTTTCCATACTTAAAAAGATAACAGCCCCCCATCTCCTTTCAACTAACTCTCATTATAGCCTAGTCGTTAGACTCCTTACCATACTGGCCACCCTTTGTCCTCTAGACACTTTCAAGGTTGTCAGCATCATTCCTAAAATCAATCTGGATCTGAACATAACTTCCACTAGAGTTTGAATGAATCACAGGTCAGTGAATGGAACCAATATTCCATGGCACTCTTTTTTTTTTCCTGAGGCAATTGAGGTTAAGTGACTTTCCCAGGATCACACAGCTAAAAAGTGTTAAGTGTCTGAGACCAGATTTGAACTCAGGTCCTCCTGACTTCAGGGCTGATACACTATTCACTCCATGGCACGCTTAATGGCCAAATACTTGCACTTTTTCCCTTGTATAGCTGCTATATGTAGGACCAACAGTCCCCACAGATTCCCAGATACTGTTCTCTGGCCATATCCGGCCCCATCCTGCAGTTGATTTTTTAAATGCAAATTTAGGATTTTATATTTATCTTTATCAAATTTCATCTTATTAGATTTAATCCATCATCGTAGGCAGCTGACGTCTTTTGAGATTTTGCTTCCCATAGCTAACAGGTTCATAATCCTTCCCAGGTTTGTGTCATTAGCAAATTTGATTAGCAAATCTGATTAGCAAATCCATCTTTGCCTTCATTCAAATCACTGATCAAAGTGTTAAGCAGCACAAGGCTGACAGTCTCCACCAGAGACCTCCCATAAAGCTGACATCCACCCGTTAGCGACCAATCGCTGGGTCTGCTCCCTGGATGAACTCCTGATGCACTCAAATGCTGTTAACCCAGATGGCCATTCTGCTGCCAGCCCACAGCTGAAGCCCTTTTATCTTGGCAGAACCTAAGGCAGAATATACTGAGGATCAAGGCTCATCTTCCACCTCGCTGAGTTTCTCCAAAGTTTTCCCCTTCAAGTAACCTTATGACTACCTCAGAAATCTCCAAACTAAGAGGTCATCATCCTAACAGGTAAGTGTTTAGAAAAGTCACCAGTCTGTTAGGTGAAGAGGATTTAAAAAAAAAAAATGGAGGCAAGGGTATGAAGCAAAGGTAAACAAGGAGGGCAATCCAGGCGGGCGGAACAAAGAAGGGAAAGGCATAGAGACGAGATGGGAGGTTGTGGGCAAGAAACAGAGAGAAGGTCAGTTTGGATGGACCATAAAGGAACGTGAGCAATACATGAGACTTGGATGATAAATTTGTGAAGGCCTTTAAAACAAAAAAGAACCAGAACCAGAAATTCAATCTCCATTTATTAAGCACTTACTGTATGCATGGCTGATCACTGTGAATAGTCCTGGCCCCAAGTCAAGGAGCTCACATCTAACAGAGCAACAACTAGGATATGCAAGCTACAGAGCAGATAAATCGGGGACAATTAACAGAGAGAAGTCCCTAGAATCAGAAAGGGTTGGGAAAGACTTCCAACAGCAGTTGGGACTTTAGGTAGAACAGAAAGAAAGGTAAGTAGTCAGAGTGGAGGAGGGAAAGCATTCTGGACTTCAGGGATAGCTAGAGAGATAAAGGGTTGTATTCAGGGAACATCCAGAAAGTCGGAGGCCCTGGTTGGGAGAGGACATGTCGGGAAGTGAGATATAAGATTAGAAAGGAAGGAGAGGGTAGGTGATGAAAGACTTCAAATGCCAAACTGAATCTTCTGTATTTGCAAGGCTATAGGGACCCACTGAAGGTTGCTTAGGCACTGGGGAGGTAGAGGTGACATGGTCCGAGCTGTGCTTTAGAAAAATGGAAGATAGAATGGAGTGGGGAAATATGACAAAACAGGAGACTTGGAAGAAACACGGAAACAGGCAATTTTGGAGAGGATCCTCAAAGATAAAAAATTCTGTTTGGAACTTGGAGTCAGGAAGACACAAGTTTAAATTCCACCTCAGACATTTACTAGCTATGTGAGCCTGGGCAAGTCACTTAAACCCTGTTCACCTCAGTTTTAAATGTAAAATGGGGAGAAAAATATTATCTATTTTCCAGGATGTGGTTACATATATTAAGACTTGCTCTTATGATTATTGTTCATGTTCTTGAAGTCCCTCAAAACATGTGAGCTTAAATCATGATACAGAGGCTAAAGCCCCCAGTCTCAGACAAGATCTCCTCACCTAATCCCTCCAGCTCACATGGGAAGAGACTTCCTTCAGAATGTTTGTACAGCTCATGTCAATTTGCAAGCAAATTCTACCTGCCCTCACCACTGAGTGTGAGACTTAAGCAGACAGCTATAAATGGGTGCCGAGTGCTAGCAGATGAATCTCCTCTGAGCCCATTGGTCTCTTCCAGTCCCACAATCCCACACTTCTGGGGCCCAAATGGAAATACCAGTCAAGCTCAGCAGTCTATAGGAGGGAGGCAGAGAGGAATAACTCAAAAGCTGCAAGAACAAAGCCCTCAGTTTTCCTTAACAACCTCCTATATGGCTATAGCTCATCCAAGTTTGCAAAAAACATATATAGTACTACCCCCATTTTAAAGATGAGAAAACTGAGCCCTGAGAGGGTGGGTTAGTATGTATTAATATTACTACCCCCATTTTAAAGATGAGAAAACTGAGCCCTGAGAGGGTGGGTTAGTATGTATTAATATTACTACCCCCATTTTAAAGATGAGAAAACTGAGCCCTGAGAGGGTGGGTTAGGGGATTGCCCACAATCACATAGCTAGTAGTAGGTGGGAGACAGAGAATTTGAACTCGGGTCTTCCTGGGTCTACATCCAGCATTTTACTGACTGACTGACAGAATTTTTAGAAACTTCAACACAAATCCCCCTCCACTTTATTTATTTTATAATCTTCTTTTTTTAATTTCTTCAACATTAGCCCTTGCAAAACCTTGTGTTCCAATTTTTCCCCCTTCCCCCACCCCCTGCCCTAGGATGGCAAGTAGTCCAATATATGTTAACATGTTAGAAATATATGCATACATATTTATACAATTATCTTGCTGCATAAGAAAAAGCAAATCACACCAGAAAAAAAAAATGAGAAAGAAAATAAAATGCAAGCCAACAACAACAAAAAGTGAAAATGCCGTGTTGTGAGCCACCCTCGGTTCCCACGGTCCTCTCTCTGAACTCCCCTCCATTTAGAAACCAGCCATCTTCCCAACTGTGGTTCTGCCTCCAGTGACTTTTGAGCCATTTCCCGGATTCCCTCCTCCCACTCCCCTCTGAGCCAGACCCAAAGAGTACTCACCAGGGCAGGACTGCAGGCCGGCGGAGCCATTCCCAGCTCTCCCTGCCCTTCCTGGGTGCCCAGGGGCACTTCCACACCTCTGTCCTTACTCTTCTGCCTCTCGGGGTGAGCTCCATCAGAGTCAGGTGCTCGAGGCCCTTGCTGAGTAGATTCTGCCGTTTTCACGGGCGTATTTGGGGCGTCTGCGCCCTTGTGGGGCCCCATGGCTCTAGCCCCAGACCCAGGCAGGAGCCCTGCCTTGGACAGACCGGCTCGGGGGACGCCTCCTCCGTGGTATGCTCTCAGCTTCTGGGCTGCTCTCGGAGTCTCGTGGGAAGCGCTTTTGGAATGAGTTGTGACATGTATGACCTGGCTGCCAATGAGCTTAAGGAGGTGCTGCCTGTGGCTCTTCCCCGGGAGGACTTCTGCCTTGGCAGCGGCCTTGTCCTCGGCTCTCCTTGGCGCGCTTTTCAAGGGAGACTCCACCGTGGGGGGACTACGAGGCAGCCTGGGATCCGTGGCTGCCGCCGCCGGCTCTCGGGGCTGTAGCACGGTGCGAGAGATAACTTTGGCTTTGACATTCTTGAAGTTCGGCCTGGGGAAGCTGATTTTCTCCATTTTGTGGAGGCCGTTTCCTGCTGCTGTCCCCGACTTGGGTGCTGGTTTTCCCGGGACTTTGCCGAGAATGGGCTTTAGTGCCTTTATGGGGGCCAGTTTCCTGTTGGGGAGCTTGACCAGCTCTAGGGTGGTTTTTTCTATCTCAGAATGTTTCTCCTTTGCTTTATCAGGAAGCAAGATGGGAAAAGTCTCGTTGGGGCACCCCAGGACAGCTGACGGGGGATAACTAACATCATTGGGGCTGGAAGCGCTGTCTGCCATCTCCCACCCTGACCCAAGCGATGGAGCCGCTTCCCAGCCTGGAGAAGGACCCCCTGCTCCTGGGGCTCCCACAGGGTGATTTATGATTCCTAGATTGCTGCCGGGAGAAGCCATCTCATTCAGTGGGTCTCCTGGCTGGTGCCCCTGTTCTGCGGGGTCACTGAAGGGCGGTCTGTCCACAGGACATTCAGCCTCTGATGGGGTACACAAACTCTGCAAAGCAGGCTCACCGTTTGGTTGGTCTTTACATAAGCCAAAATCCTGTTCCGTTAGAGATGTATACGGACCATTAGGACCTTCCAAACCTGGCTCCGGGGCTTGGACCTCCTCTGCTTTGGCCATTTCCTGTTGGAAACCATTGGTGAGAGCCCCAAGGAGCTTCTCTGAGGAGCACGGGCTCTCCGCGTCGGCAGGGGCGTCCGTCTGCATGGCCGTGTCCGATATAACCAGGTACGTGGTGTTGGAGAGCTCGGAAGGCTCCTGGGCAGCGGTCCCCACGGGGGTCCCCGAGCCCCCACTGGCCGAGTTCTTGTTCGTCACACAGATCTCAGAAGAAAAGGCAGGGGTCACCGTCGGCTGGCCAGGCTGGGGCAGGCTTCTCGGGGCATCGGGCATTTCCAGGGTACCTGGGCCCTCGCCCTTCATTTGCCACCCTTCTTCCAGGTTGACTAAAGTGTGGCCCATCGTCCCATTAGAATCTCCACAGTCGTATCTCCACTCTCCAGGCACGGAGGGCTGAACCCTCGGAGCTTGGGCAGCACAAGGCTGGGCACTGTTATACTGGTATCCTGGCTCCAACAGGCCCATCTTGTCGCTCACCCAGGGCCCCCCTGGAGCCTCGCCACGTTTCACTGACAGAGACTGTGCCTCCCGATAGATGTCCTCATCCCCAGCAAGCACTTTGGCACATGAACTGGTTAAGGAAATCCTTTCCCCATCAGCCCCCAGCGTGTGCAAACAGGCTTCCTGAGCGTTCTGGGTGCCGAGGTGGGGAGCCGAGTCCCAGCGTGCGTGAATGAAGGCCGACGGTGCTTCGAGTGCCAACTCACTCCCACATTTATCTCCTCGAAATAAGGAAAGCTGCGAGCCTTCTCGTGCTTTCTCCTCTGAATTCTGATTGTTCATTCTGGATTCACCGTTTCAGTTGGTTCAATTCAAAGCCCCTCCAGCTGGAAGGTGAAGAAAAGTCAGCGCCCTAAATCACTTAAAATCCAACTAGTCTCCCGTTCAGCGAGAAGGCTTCCGTCCCAAGACGTGCAGGCCATGGTTCTTTGTCTGACATTCACCAGGAAGGGAAACACACCTTGTTTCCTAAAATAAATAAAGAAACCTCAGTGTAAATTAAATGTCTGAGAATTACTCATCCTCACTTGACAATGCTTGCCCATTGAAGATTCAAGCTTGGAAACAAAAACTCACTCACCTAGGAGTTTATTATCAAGTTTCTGACCCACACCCTTTCCAGGGTCCCCTCCCTACTGTGGGGACCAGGAGCAGGGGGGAGATAGGGACTAGGGCCCAGGACACTCTCTCTAACCCAGCTGCCCTTTCTGCTGTAAGAGCCCCTGGGAGCAATCCTGAGCACAAGCACTCCCCGCCAAGCACAGTCAAGGTTCATCCTCCAACCTGAAACCAGGAAAATGGGAGGCATGTATACTTGGGGAATAGACAGAGAGAAATGCAAAAGTCCTTCTACAGCTGAGGTGAGGAAGGTCAAGATACCAAGCGCCAGACTTAGGTTCCTTTCTCATGTCGTGGAAGTTAATGATGGGGGCCGGCATATTTCAGACATGGATTCTATTAAGCCCTCAACCCTACCCAATCCTCTCCCATTGTCAGAATCCCACTGATAAAATTCCTAATGGAAGTCCAGAGAGAAAGAATTTAAAACCCAAAGTTGTACAAGCTTGAGAAAAAAAACTGTCAATAAATAAATGCTCTGGCTATGTTCACTTCTTTTTTCGGTCTTTTTATCTCTCCCATGGTTTTTCCTTTTTGCTCTGATCTTTCTCTCTCAACATAATTGAAAATTATTAATTTACTTAATTAAATGCTAAATTAATTTAATTATTATTAATTATTAATTAATGTGTATTAAAAATAAACTAAGCTAAACAAATAATAAAGAAATGGGAAGCTAAATATATGAATGAATGAACAGACAGGTAGATAAATAAATGCTGGTGTCAATTGTGGCTGAAACTCAAGCCACACACAGTGTGTGGCTACAAAAAAGACTTGTGAAAGGAGCTCCAAGACAAGGCAACTCAAGACATGAAGTCAAAAACATTCAGGAAATGCTGTGGCTCCCAAGTACCATGCAGATCCAAGATGAACTCTTTTCAGGCTGGCTCTGGCCCTACACTCAACTGGCTGGCTTCCACCTTCAGGATGTCCTACTGTACCCCATCACAGCCAAGGAGTGGATCCTCTTCTCCCCCATACCTATCTTTCCCCGACACAGCTCAGGTAACCTTTCCTTCCCAGAGGCTTCTCTGATCTCCCCCACTGCCTCGTCCCAGAGCTTTTAGTCCCTTCTTTTGTTTTATCCCTTCTATATTCACAGTGTGATATCCCACTCTGTCCACTCTGAGGGCCAAGAGGCCTTCTGTTCACCCTGGAGTCCTGGGGCCAACTCGAGACCTCATACAGATAGAGCAGGCACTTGGCACAGGTGTGCTGACAAGAATTCTGCTCTAACTGCTCTGTGACGAGGCTAACTTCTCTCCAGGAGGCCAGTGGAAGACACGAACCTCCCTTTCTGGGTTACCTCATTTCCAGGCCAGCCCCGGGGAGCAAGTGGGTATTATGGTTCACAGATCACTGAAAGCTAGGAGCTTAATCTCAACCTCTGGCCCTTCAGTCTCCTGGACTGCCTAGTACATAAGGAATTTGCACTCCAGGGAAGTTGGCCTCCTGACCCTCACATGCGTGTCTCTTACCTGTCTGCTCCTTCCCCTGTGCCCCTTTGCCCATCCAATCCCATTCTCATGTTCTTTGAAAAATAGACACGCAGTTCAGGCTGGCCCGGGAATCTGTTTCTCCGTGCCATCATTAATGCAGCCTGCATTAGGCAAAGCCCCCCAGAGTGGAAGGGCAAGAGTGCTCACCCTGAATCCAAACACACATTCAGAAATGTACTTTGTGTTCCAGGCACAGTCAGCACTGCTCATGGCTGCACTGTGAGTCCCTGGGGAAGCTACTGAGATATTTATCTGACTGGCCCTCCCCTCACTCCCCATCTGGCCTGCAGAGTTCTGCAGTGAGGATGTCAACCTAACTCCTCCCTTAGATGGATGTAGAGCACGCAGACTTCACTGCAGAACACAGCATGTTCCACACTACTTCTCAATCCTCCCAGAAGGTGCCTTACAGAGCCAGTTAGGGGCAAGAACACCAGCCCTGGATTCAGCACCAGAGAACCTGGATTCCAACCCCACCTCTAAGGGTTAGCAATTCATTTTAGCACCAAAATCTCTACTTCCTCACCTGTAAAATGAGGGGATTATAGGGGTATGGCTCTAAATGCTTAGCTCAAATGATATTTTATTTTTCCAAGTACACATAAAAATAGTTTTCAACATTCATCTTTATAAGACTTTATGTTCCAAATTTTTTGCCATTCCCTCTCTTACTCCCTCTCTCCCTGACACAGCAAGCAATCTGATATAGGTTAAATACATACACTTCTTTGAAGCACATTTCCATATTTATCAGGTTGTACCCAAAAAATAAAAAACAGACCAAAAGGGAAAAAATCATAAGAAAGTAAAGAAAAGAAAAAACAAACTTTAAAAAGGTGAAAATACTGTGCTTCAATTCATATTCAGGAGATAATTTTTGTAAAGCACTTTGTAAACTTTTAAATATTCTATAAACATCAGCTATTGTGATAGCTATAATTTATTATATCTACTCCTATTTAATCTTCACTAAAAGGTAGATGCTATCATTATCGCCATATTACATTACAGACAGAGATTAAACAATTTTCCTCAGACTGAATTTGAATTTGGGTCTGGCTCTAGGTCCAGTACTCTACACACTACTGGTACTTTCTCCTGCCCCTCTAAGGGGCTAAAAGTCAATAAATCTTAAGAAATAGGAAGATTTGGGCAAGAATCTGAGGACTCAGAATCTCAGGTGCCTCACTTACGTGCCTTCTTTCCAGTAAAGGATCAGGAGTACTCCAGAAGACAGAGGTCACTTTGGAAAGCAAGCAGTCAGTGGTCTGTTCTTTCTCTGATCCCTGCCTTCAATTACTGTCCATATACCAGGGCTGTGGGCCTCAGCACATTGCACCTCCCCCTCCTCTGCACTCCAGTTCATGCAAAAGTTTAAAAACTATTAAAAGAAAAAATTAAAATCCCCCAATTAATTACCAAATTAAAAATACTGAAAAACCAAAGGAGAGATTTAATAAAATAGAGTTTAAAATAATTTATAATAAGACTAGAAACTAGTTTTAGGGGAATAAGCTTAATAAGACAGAGAAACCATTGGCTAATTTGATTTTTAAAAAAGAAACAAATCAATCAAAAGCTTAAAAAAGTGAATTCACTGCTAATAAAAAGGGAAATGAAAGTAATTATTAGGAACTATTTTGCCCAATTACATGCCAATGAATCTGACAATCTAAGTGAAATGGATGAATATTTACAAAAACATAAATTGCTCATATTTACATTAGAAATACTTAAATAACCCTATCTTAAAAAAAGAAATTCCTCTCAAGCCATCAATGAATTCCCTAAGAAAAATCCCCAGAACCAGATGGAATTCACAAGTAAATTCTATCAAATACTTGAAGAGCAATAATTCCAAATCTATATAATCTCTTTGGAAAAATAAACAAAGAAGGAATCCTACTAAATTCCTTTTACAACACAAATATGGTACTGGTACCTAAATGAGGAAGAGCAAAAACAGAAAGAAAACTAAAGACCAATTTTCTTAATGTATATTAATACAAAAATTTTAAATAAAAAACTTGGAAAATGATTACAACAGTAAATGACAAAAATCATATACCACAACCAAATGATATTTATACCAGGAATGCATGGCTGGTTCAATATTAGAAAAATTAATCAGTTTAAGTGACCATATCAATAAAAAACCACAAAAATTATGATTACCTCAATAGATGCAGAAAAAATTGACAAAATACAATACTCATTTTTATTAAAAACACTGGAAAGCATATAAATAAAGCTTTCCTTAGTATTAAAAGTAACATCTTTCTAAAACCATCAGTAAACATTAACTGTAATGGGGATAAGATAGAAACCTTCCCAGTAAGATCAGGGATGGAACAAGGATGCCCATTATCACCATTATTTAATATTGTACTGGAAGTGCTAGCTACAGCAATAAGAAATTGAAGAAATTAAAACAGACAATAAGTCTGCAGACAACATGGTATTTTTAGAGAATCAACTAAAAAGTAATTAAAATAATTTAACTTTAGCAAAGTTAATAAATATAAAATAAGCTGACAAAACATTGGCATTTCTATATTTTACCAACAAAGCCGAGCAGCAAAAGATAGAAAAAGAAATTTCATTTAAAATAATTGCAAACAATATTAAATATTTGGGAGCCTGCCTGCCAAGGCCACAATTAAAAACGCTTTTTATACAAATAAAGTTAGATTTAAATATTTGGAAAAATATCAATTGCTCATGGATAGGTCAAGCCAACATTACAAAAATGACAAGTCTGCCTCAATTTTCTAATGTAGTGCCATACCAAACTACTAAAGAATTATTTTATAGAGCTGGAAAAAATAATAAAATTCATCTAGAAGAAAAAGTCAAGAATAGCAAGAGAATGAATAAAAAATGTGAAAAGGACATGTTATGCATATGAGGTTTCAAACTGTATTATAAAGTAGTTATAATCAAAATAATCTTGCATTGGCAAAGAAATAAAATGGTGCATAAGTGGATTCAGAACACAATGCAGTAAATGTAGTATTTGATAAACCCAAAGATCTCATCTTTTGGGACAAGAATTCACTATTCACAAAAACTACTGGAAAGAGGGCACAGATCAACATGTCACACCACATATCAGGATAAGGTCAAAATCCACACATGTTTTAGACAGAGTGCTCTCACAGAAAGGGGAGAAAGAATATTTTATTTATGACCAATAAGAGACAAGGAGGATTATGGAATTTTTGAAAATGGACATCAAATCAAATTTAAAAGTTTTAGTACAAACAAAACCAATGCAACCAAAATTAGAAAAAAAAAAAGCAGGAGTCTAAGACAAGATGGCAGAGTAAAAGCAGAAATTTGTTCACTCTCCCCCAAACTGCTCCAAATATCCTTAAATGACTTTAATCAAATTTTAGAGCATCAAAACACCCAAAAAAGACAGAGTAGAAAATTTTTCAGCCAAAGGCAACTTAGCACCTCAGCAGGTGGGTGACATCAGGGTAAGAGTCTAGTGTGCATCCTGGTGCAGGGTGCACTGTATGCCCCGCACCCAGCTCCAGCTTAGCCCAGCCAACCTGTCAATCAGTGGCAGTCCTGGTGACTTCCAGACCTTTCAGTCCAGAGACACCAAAGAGGACCTAGAAGGTCGGCAGAAAAGGTCTGTGGAACCAGAGCAGGAACCTACAGGGCAACCCCTACACAGGCCTAGACCCCAGCATCAATGAGGTGGGACCTCTGAATCAGCAATAGTGCTGGAGGCTTCTGGACCTTTCAGCCTGGGGACATCAGGGAGGCCTCAAAAACAGTGGAGAGGATCTGTACCAACAGAATGGGAGGTTAATTGGCAGTCCCAGTATAGCCTGGTCAGCAGAGCCCCAGTCCAATCTAGCACATTAGATGTTAACAACTACAGTGGGGAGGGAATACATCTAACATCTCCAGGACATAAGAGTACTTGAAGTCAGATTCCTAGGATTTCTGAAAACCAATGCACAAAATTCCTGAAGCTTGGGACAGTACACTCTCCATCCTGGAAACAGCCCTAGTTTAACAAATTAAAAGCAGAGTAATAGGCTAGGAAAATGAGCAGAAAACAAAAAAGTTTCTGACCATTGAAAGTTATTATGGTGATAAGGAAGATCAAAACACACTTAGAAGATGATACAAAGTCAAAGCTCTTATATCCAAAGTCTATAAGAAAAGTAAGAATTGGATTCACTCCCAAGTGAGTCTCAAAAGGGACTTTGAAAATCAAGTAAGAGATAAGAGGAAAAAATGGGGAAAGAACTGAGAGAGGTGCAAAAGGAAATACAAAAAGCTAATGAGGAGAATACCTTAAAAAGTAAAATTGGCCAAATGGGAATAGAGGTACAAAAGCTCAATGAGGAAAATAATTCCTTAAACAGAATTGAGCAAATGGAAGCAAATGACTTTATGAGAAATCACGGTACAATAAGGCAAAACCAAAAAAAAAAAAAAAAAAAAGAAAGAAAGAAAAAAATAGAAAGCAGGAAACTGGGGAAATGTTTTGACCAAAGTTTCTCTATTAAAGGCTTCATTTCTCAAATATATAGAAACTAAGTCATATTTATAAGAATATGAATCATTCCCCAATTGATCAATGATCAAAAGATATGAACAAGCAATTTTCAGAAAAAGAAATCAAAGTTATCTATAGTCCTATTTTTAAAAATGCTCTAAATCACTATTAAGTAATACAAATTAAAACACTGAGATACCATTCAAACCTATCACATTGGCCAATAAGCCAGATAAGGAAAATAACAAATGTTGGAAGAGATGTGGGGAAATAGGGACACAAAGGCATTAGTGATTTAATTGTGAATCATCTAACCATTTTGGAGAGCAGTTTGGAAGTATGCCCAAAGGGCAACCAAACATAGCAAAAGAGTTCAAAGAAAAAGAAAAAAGGCCTATATGTACAAGTGTTTATAGCAACTCTTTTGTGTGTGTGGTGGCAAAGAATTGAAAACTGAGTGGTTTGTGTTTAACATATATTGGATTATTTGCCATCTGAGGGGGGGGTGGGGGAAAGGGAGGGAGAAAAAAAATTCGAACACAAGGTTTTGCAATGGTGAATGTTTAAGTTGTACCAAATCTAAAACTATATTATAAAGCAAGGGTCATCAAAACCATTTGTTACTAGTTAAGAAACAGAGTAGTCAATCAGTGGAACAGGTTAGGTTCGCAAGACACAATAATCAATAACTAGTAATCTAGTGTATGATAATTCCAAAGACCCCAGCTTCTGGATAAGAATTCATTATTTGACAAAAATTGTTGGGAAAATTGGAAATTGGTGTGGGAGAAACTAGGCATTGACCCACATCTAACACCCTATACCAAGATTAGGTTGAAATGGCTTCATGATTTAGACATAAAGAGTGACAGTCCAAGCAAGTTATAAGAACAAAAGGATCATTTACCTCTCAGATCTGTGGAGAAGGAATTTGGGACCGGAGAATTAGAATACATTATGGAATGCAAAATGAATAATTTGGTTATATTAAGTTCAAAAGTTTTTATACAAACAAAACCAATACAAATTAGAAGGAAAGCAATAAATTGAGGGGGAAATTTTACATCCAAGGATTCTGATAAAGCCTTCATTTCTAAAATACATAGATAATTGATTCACATTTATAAGAATTCAAGCCATTCTCCAATTGATAAATAGGAAAAAATGATATAAACAGATAATTTTCAGATGAAGAAATTAAAACTATTTCTAGTCATATGAAAAAATGCTCTAAATCACTATTGATCAGAGAATGCAAATTAAGATAACTGAGGTACCTTACATACCTCTCAGATTGACTAAAATGACAGGAAAACATAATGATGAATATTAGAGGGCATGTGGGATAACTGGGACACTAATACATTGTTGGTGGAGTTGTGAACTGATCCAACCATTCTCGAAACCAATTTGGAACTATGCCAAAGGGCTATCAAATTGTTCATATCCTTTGATCTAGCAGTATCTTAGTGGGTCTGTATTCCAAAGAGATCATAAAAAATGGAAAAGAACTAACATGTGCAAAAATGTTTGTGGCAGTCCTTTTTGTAGTGGCAAAAAACTGGAAACTGAATGGATACCCATCAGTTGGGGAATGGCTGAATAAGTTATAGTATAGGAATGTTATGGAATATTATTGTTCTATAAGAAACGATCAGCAGGATGATTTCAGAGAGGCTTGGAAAGACTTATATGAACTGATGCTGAGTGAAGTGAATAGAACAGGAGAATATTGTACACAGCTACAAGATTATATGATGATCGATTCTGATGGACGTGGTATTTCAGGCCAGTTCTGATAGTCTTTTGATGGAGAGAGCCATTTGTACCCAGAGAGAGGATTTTGGGACGTGAGTATGGACCACAACACGTTATTTTCATTTTTTTATAGTTGTTTTCTTTCTTATTTTTTCTCTTTTTGATCAGATTTTTATTATGCAGCATAACTGTGGAAATATGTGTAGAAGAATTGCAGATGTTTAACATATTTGGATTATTTGCCATCTGAGGGGGGGGTGGGGGAAAGGGAGGGAGAAAAAAAATTCGAACACAAGGTTTTGCAATGGTGAATGTTTAAGTTGTACCAAATCTAAAACGATATTATAAAGCAAGGGTCATCAAAACCATTTGTTACTAGTTAAGAAACAGAATAGTCAATCAGTGGAACAGGTTAGGTTCGCAAGACACAATAATCAATAACTAGTAATCTAGTGTGTGATAATTCCAAAGACCCCAGCTTCTGGATAAGAATTCATTATTTGACAAAAATTGTTGGGAAAATTGGAAATTGGTGTGGGAGAAACTAGGCATTGACCTAACACCCTATACCAAGATTAGGTTGAAATGGCTTCATGATTTAGACATAAAGAGTGACAGTCCAAGCAAGTTATAAGAACAAAAGGATCATTTACCTCTCAGATCTGTGGAGAAGGAATTTGGGACCGGAGAATTAGAATACATTATGGAATGCAAAATGAATAATTTGGTTATATTAAGTTCAAAAGTTTTTATACAAACAAAACCAATACAAATTAGAAGGAAAGCAATAAATTGAGGGGGAAATTTTACATCCAAGGATTCTGATAAAGCCTTCATTTCTAAAATACATAGATAATTGATTCACATTTATAAGAATTCAAGCCATTCTCCAATTGATAAATAGGAAAAAATGATATAAACAGATAATTTTCAGATGAAGAAATTAAAACTATTTCTAGTCATATGAAAAAATGCTCTAAATCACTATTGATCAGAGAAATGCAAATTAAGATAACTGAGGTACCTTACATACCTCTCAGATTGACTAAAATGACAGGAAAACATAATGATGAATATTAGAGGGCATGTGGGATAACTGGGACACTAATACATTGTTGGTGGAGTTGTGAACTGATCCAACCATTCTCGAAACCAATTTGGAACTATGCCCAAAGGGCTATCAAATTGTTCATATCCTTTGATCTAGCAGTATCTTAGTGGGTCTGTATTCCAAAGAGATCATAAAAAATGGAAAAGAACTAACATGTGCAAAAATGTTTGTGGCAGTCCTTTTTGTAGTGGCAAAAAACTGGAAACTGAATGGATACCCATCAGTTGGGGAATGGCTGAATAAGTTATAGTATAGGAATGTTATGGAATATTATTGTTCTATAAGAAACGATCAGCAGGATAATTTCAGAGAGGCTTGGAAAGACTTATATGAACTGATGCTGAGTGAAGTGAATAGAACAGGAGAATATTGTACACAGCTACAAGATTATATGATGATCGATTCTGATGGACGTGGTATTTCAGGCCAGTTCTGATGGTCTTTTGATGGAGAGAGCCATTTGTACCCAGAGAGAGGATTTTGGGACGTGAGTATGGACCACAACACGTTATTTTCATTTTTTTATAGTTGTTTTCTTTCTTATTTTTTCTCTTTTTGATCAGATTTTTATTATGCAGCATAACTGTGGAAATATGTGTAGAAGAATTGCAGATGTTTAACATATTGTACTGCTTGCTCTCTAGGGGAGGGGGTGGAGAGGAGGGAGGGGAAAAAATTTGGAACACAAGGTTTTACAACAGTTTATGTTGAAAATTATCTGTATTTGTTATGAAAATAAAAAGCTTTCATAAAAAATTATCTATGCATATATTGTGAAAAGAGAAGCCTTTAAAATTAAATAAATACTTTTTGAAAAATAGAATAAAAGTGAGGAGTTGCCCATCACTTAGGGGATAGCTGAACAAGTTATGGAATATGATTGGGATACTATTCTACCATAAAAAATGATGAGGGGGATGGTTTCAGAAAAACTCAGGAAGATCTACATGAACTGATACAAAGTAACGTGAACAGAACCAAAACACTGTATACACACAGTAGCAGCAATATTATATAATAATATCTCTGTCTCTGAGTGATGTGGCTATTCTCAGCAATACAATGCTCAAAGACAATTCCAAAGGACCCAACATGAAAAATGCTATTCACCTCCAAAGAATCACTGGAGTCTGAATACAGATTGAAGCATGATATTTTCATTTTATTTTTCTTGCTTTTTTTTTTGGTAACCTAGCTAATATGGAAATACGCTTTGCCTAATTTCACATGTGTAATTAATATTACATTTCTTGTTTTTCTGGTGGGAAAGGGAAGGGTAAGAAAGGAGAAAATTCAGAACTCTTATTTTTTAAAAAATTGAATGTTCAAAAAAAAAAAAATACACATACACACGCACAGATATGGTCAAGAGTAATTTCCAAAAAATCAAACTCCTGTCCCTAGCCCTACTCAGAAATCCTTTTTGGCTGCCTAATAACCTCATGGAAACTCAACATATCCTTCCTCATCCAGCTAGGACACAGTTATCCCTAACAGGGTTACTTTTGAGTCTTCACTTGGCGGGGACCAGTCAAGCTGTTCTTTCTGGGTCTGGCAGCCAGCTGCCAGCCTCAGCAAGCCAACATGCTCCCCAACATCTGGGCCACGTCAATCTTGAGACTCAATCTCTGAGGCCAGTGAAAGCCACAGAGGCTTAAAACCCAGCATGGCCCCAGGCAGTCAGCCTGGGAACCTCCCCCCAGCCAGTCCACACCACACCACACCACACCACCCTCATTTCACAACTCCACCTCAAGCCCGATGCCCACACTCTGAGCTACCACAACCTGGCCTGGGGCAAACAGAACAGGTTGACCTAGCTGGGGAGGGCAGCATGCCTTCTACCCCCCCCCCCCCAGAAACAAATCCAAATGAGTCTGCCTCCTTTCTGATTTCCTAAAGCCCTAATTATTGGCCATCACGTGACTCAGGAGAAAACAAAGTATGAGAAAGGGTTTAATGTGTTTTCAAATGGTTGGCAATGGAGATGAGCCACTTAGGAGGGACTTTTAATAATTCAGAAGGCAAATGCAAACCTGAAATTATGACCATTTACAAGTTCTTACTATCCTTGCTGTTGGGTTCAGGGATTAACTCTATAAACCCTACTTTTGTGTCAAGATCCCCCTGTTGTGAACCCCTCCTAGGTACACTCCCAAACCAAAGGTTCTCACTATTGGACCACGAGCTTCTCAATGGCAAAGACTACCTTTTGACTTTCTTTGAATTCCTGGTGCTTAGGACAGTGTCTGGCTTAATAAATACTCGGTGACTTGACTTGATTCCAAGATGGCGGGTGACCTTCCCAAGTTATTAAGATTCACCGACTTCTCTCAGCAAAACTGGAAAAGGCAAATGCCTCAATCCTTATGGCTAAACACCTTTAAGGGAACAACGGGACCCTCTGGACAAGGTCAATGTTTCAAGCCCATAAGCTGACATGTTCAGAGGATCTTGGATCTCTAGCCAAGAGAGTCCTGAAAGGTCACCCTGAACGGCCAGTCTTCTCATTATAAAGAGAAGTTCCAGGAAAGCCCAAGATTTGAACTCAAGTCCCACATCTTCCCTTAAAACCTTGGAAAACAAAAGGAGATCTCCCAACTCTGAGTTTCCACTAGAAACAAAAGATTGATTTTCATGTCTCTGTGACAATACGAAAAGGATCCTTGGTATTAATAATAATAGCAATGATTAACAATAATATTAATAGACACATATGGAAGCAGGAAAATTTTAAAGTTCCTTGCACATCTCATTTAAATCTCACAGTATCCCCCCGAGGTAAGTGCTCCCCGCTTGGGAGATAGACCCAGACCTATGATTTCATGGGTTTATGAGAGTCCCAGGTGAACACACTCCTTTGACCAAGACAAGTCTTAGAGCACTGGCTGCGGCATTAAGAGAATTTGCACAGGGTCACATAGAAAGTTTCAGGGGCAAGGTTTGAATTCAGGTCTAGGAGCTATGCCCATTTATCTTCTTCCTCACCTTACCCCCATTTTACAGAAGGGAAAATCAAGTCTGAATAAAATAAAATAATTTGTCCATGGTTACACTACTAGCAATAAGCTTCAAATGCAAGACTCCTGACTCCAAATCCAACAAGTCATCAAGGATGAACAGACAGAGGAAGAAGGAACAATTATTGGTTCAGAAAAATGTTGTGGTGTTCACACCCAAGTCAGCATCTGATTGGTTCAGTAAGATAATGAGGTTTTCTTTATCTAGAAACAGGATCAATATTATTGTAGGAATAAACTACAGACCACCTGGACAGGAAGAAAAAATAGATGAGGAATCTAGGAAACAGATTTCACACACTGAACAAAACAATGCTATGGGAGTACCAGGAGCTTTAACAACCACATTTCTGCCAACAGACAGGTGCCCTTTGAGCCCTTTTACAGCCCAATTTCTGTAAGGTGAAATCATTTCCTCTCTCTGGGCCTCGTGTCTAGTTTTCTCATCCATAAAATGAGGGTGGGTAGTAGATGGGATTCCTGCAGGCATGCCTTCCAGCCCCAAATTTCCAGAGTGTCTGTCTCTCTTTCTGCTTTTGTCTCTCCTCTCTCCCTCCATCTCTCTCTCTCCATCCGTCTGTCTCTGTCTTTCCCTCTGTCTGTCTCTCCATTTTTCTGTTTCTCTCTCCACTTGAATGTCTTTCTCCATCTCTCTCTCCATCTTTCTCTGTCTCTGTCTCTCTCCCCATCTGTCTCCATCTCTGTCCATCTGTATCTCTGTCTCACATACATTTTACCTGATCACGTGCCTAGCACATAGTACACACTTAATAAATGCTCAGGGACCAACCACCCTGACAAAGAAGTGGAGGTTAGAAGTATCTGGCCCTTCGAATGCCACCTGCCATCACTAGGGATGGCATTAGGTTCCCAAAGACGAGGCTCCTGGCAGAGACGCCGTGGCACATCCCAAGATAAAAAAGGCTTGGCCGGGCACTGTAGGTTATGAAGATAGAGAATGCAGGCAGGAGGTCAGGAAGACCAGGATCCCAATCCCCTCCGGGTGCCCACATGTAGCACAATGCCCAGTGCCCAGGCAGGGCTTCATAAATCCCGCTGGCCCTCTTCTAACAGGCTGTGTGCCCCTCCCTCACACCTGAGTCTCAGAAAAAGGCCCTACACTTAGTAAACGTTGAAACGTTGCACAGGAGGAGATGAGGGACAGGGAGGTACCCATAACTACACCCTTGGTACTAGGAGCAGCGGCAGTGGCAATAATAGCCCATGATCCGGTCTGATGGTTATCCAAGAACCCCTTGCTAAGTTCCCAGATGATTGGGGGGTAGGAGATGGGGTACATTCCTGGGGCAAATACAGGTCACAAAAACTACAGAGGGTCAAGGGGGTAAAGTAGGGTGTAATCTGCCCCTAAGCAGGCCCTCTTTCTACTGAGAAGCTGCTCCCACTGACTTTTCTTACCACAATCACTGGTTCAAAAATCCAGCTTTGACACACTTTTCTATTTCCAATTCCCTACTCTAAGGGACCATCTTCATTTGCTTTGTTTTTTTGTTTTTTGTTTTTTAATTGGCACAATGTCTTGGAAGACTGTCCCTGAGAGTCTCAGGTGGCCCCAGGAGAAGGCTCTTTTGGACCCCTGAGCAGGTACAATCCAGTGACTGTTAGTGCCTGCTGGTGGCACCTGCCAACCTCAGGGTGCTGGAGGTCCCGAAATGTTTCTGGTACTAATTCAGCCCAAACACACACTGATGAAGAGCCTACTATGTGCGAATTCCTGTATCTTGGAGGCACCCGAGGGAAGGCTGCAGGACCACTTTCTCAGAACTCGAGGCTGCTGCTGTCAACCTAGGGGGGCTGGGCAGCTGCCAGCAGGGCCAAATTCTTATATGGGCAGTTCCCTCCCTTCTCTTTCTGAGCAGCCCCAACCTCTAAGGCCCCACCATGGTCACTCTGCTGGTGCCTACCCACTAAGAGTCTGTATCTCAGGGCTGCCTTTCCCCACCAAAATTCAATTCAGGGTACCAGTGCTGGGTGGCAGGGATGTTAACTTTACCTTAGCAGCAAGCAGCATTTACCAGAGCATTTACAAACAGGCTCGTGCTTGCCTTTATATGAGACTCAAGGAACCTCACAAATTATTATCCCCATTTTATAGCTGAGAAGAACTGAGTAACTTTCTCACAGAGGCCGCTAAATAGCGCCAGAGAGAGTGCCCAGAGAGCAGGGTCTGAAGTCAGAAAAATTAGAATTCAAATCCAGCCTCGGGCACTTACTTATTCAGAGCAGATTGTCTGACTTCTGTCTGCCTCAATTTTCTCAGCTGTAAAATGGAAATAATATTTGTACCTACCTCCCAGGGGTGGTTCTGAGAATCAAATGAGATAACTGTAAAAAGCACTCAGCATAGTCCTAGCATAGAACATAGTAGTCACTTAATAATTACCACTCTTATGGTCACATCATTAACATGTGTCAAAGGCGAATTTGAATCCAGGTCTTGGTAACTCAAAGCCCAATGGCTTCCAAAAAAAGGGGGATGAGGGGAAATGGCATCTCCTGTGCAGCACTGTCTGAGCAGGACAGCAGGACCAGCTATTACCCCAAGGAAATATTCATCTAAGGAGGAGGGATTTGCACATCCCCAGAAGGGCTTAGTAAAAAGCAAGGAGTGATGGGACAAAGAAAGGAAGTGGGAAAGTGCTCCGGGACAATCTGAGCAAAGGAGAGCCACCATCGGCTGGCTGGGGGTTGGGGGTTACCCGGAGCAGGCTGGGGTCGGAGTCTGGGCTTCTTAGCATTCCTCTGCATCGTAGCAGATGCAGTTTCCCAAAGGCCTGGCGTCAACTCAAACCACCCAGGTGTGTATTCTGCAGCTGGCACTGAGGGAACCCCAAGGAAAGGTCCCCAGTCACTAACTGGCCCACTTTGGAGGCAGCAGAACACAAGAACCTTCCTGCTTAGTCTTTGCGTATCCCTGGGGCCGAACCAGCATAAGAGGCAGAGCCAAATTAAATTAGGCACACAGATCATTTAATCCAGCCTTACTTTACAGAAGAGGAAACTGAGGCTCTCAGTAGGTGACTCTCCTCCAATCCCTTCCCCAAGACACGAAGTCCCCTTAAAATTAAGCAAAGCTTAAATTTAATTTAACTGAATGCCTATCACCCCGGGCCCAAAGTTTTGTTTTTGTTCCTGACCACTGACTGCCCTGGCAGAGGGAACTCCCAGGTGAGGAAATGCCCTCTGCTGAGAGAGCTCTGCACCCTCTTAGCAGCTTGGAACCTTAGAAAGTCGCTGTCCATTGCCCATGGACAGGAAGAGAGGCTGGACTTGAAACTAAGTCTTTATCGCTCCCAGGATGCCTCTCTACCCACTCGACCACACTGCCTCTCCCTGAATTACTGTTTCCTGAAACTCGGCTTAATGTCAGCTCTTTATCCTTGTCCCAATTTTCTCCAAAACACACCCATTTAATACATTTAAAGGACTGTTGTTTAGAAATGAGAGATAACAACTAACACCTTTTTTGTGCCCTGCCCCGGTGCGAAAAGTGTGGTGTGGATGCTTTTCCAAATCACATTTTTAAATATCTGACAGAAATGCTCAAATGAGCTCAAGGCAACTGAAATCTGGCATTTTTCCCCATCCAAAGTCCTGGCTATCTGAGCTCTACCCCGACCCAAAGAAGGGCTACTCTGGGGGCGAGAGACACCACTGAGGGCCTAGGGGACAGTCTAGGGGAAAATGTCCTGGGCTCGGGCAGCAGGGGGCATCCCAAGCCTGAGAAGTGGGGGGAGAAAGGGAGGCTTGTCCAGGCTCACGTGAGCAGAAGACTTGAATCCAGGACCTTTTATTCCATGGTTAGAATTCTTTTCCGCTGAATGGAAGAGTGTCTTGGTGAGACCAGAGAGAAAAGCAGAAAGAGATGAAGCTCTAAGGGGGAGGGGAAGAGAGAGACAGACAGAAAGACAGAGACAGAGATAGAAGAGACAGACACAGAAAGACAGAAGGAAGAGAGAAACAGAAGGAGGAAAGTCAGAGAAAGAAGGAGGAAAGGAGAGAGAGAGAAACAAACACAGGGAGACAGACTGAGACAGAGATAGAGATAGAGAAAAGGAAGAAAGGTGAGAGAAATAGAGACAAAGACAAAGAAAAGGAGAGGCAAAGAGACAGAGAGACAAAGTCAGAAACAGAGAGAAAGACAGAAAAACAGGCAGAGAGAAAGACACACAGAGAGGAGAAGGAGGAGAGGAGAGGAAAGACAGAGAGAAAGAGACAGAGACAGAGAGACAGAGTGAGCATGCAGCAGATATCCCATGGAAACCTCTGGCTCAAGGAAAGGAGTTGTTGCTAGTGCTCTAGGGAGAGAGGGGAAGGAAGGGGGAGAGGGGAGGGAAGAAATGAGGGGAAGGGGAGGAAGAAAAAGAGGGATGAAGGGGAAAGGGGAAAAAAGAGGAGAGGAGGAGAGAAGAGAAAGAGGATGAAAAGAGGGGGAAGAAAAGGAAGGGAAGAAGAGGGGGAGGGAGAAAAAGGGAGGAAGAGGAGGAGAAGACTGCTCAGGTAACCTCTGAGCAGACACCCTCAGATTCCTAAAGAGCATCAGTCCACCAGATTCTCGTTCCCTGCCCACTGGAAACAGGCAGCTGACCGGGGACAAGGGCACCAGCTTTATACAAACTGGCCCAAGCATCTTGAAATTAAGGGAGATCAGCAGGAGAGCAATGGGCCCCACACAGAACTGCATGAAAACCCCATTACTGGTAGCTGTGTGACCTTGGCCAAGGGCCTGCCCTCCCCTTCCTCCCCCCCCCTCCCCCCCAGGCCTTCCTCAGGCTCCTCCAGCATAAGGTGAGAGTGCTGGTGGAGGTGACCCATAAGGTCCTTCCTGGCTCCAAGGGAGCTCACCCAGTGGTGAAATGAAACCCCAGAGAGCGTGGGAGTCGGACCCCCAGGACTATCTGGAAAATAGGCCTTCCTTCCCAAAATGCCAGCCACCCCCACCTCCCCATACACAGGACAAACTTAGACCAACTTCCGCCCCTCCCTGCCCCCTATGCTTTTCTTAGAAGAACCTTTGAAGCTTTGTTTTTTCCAGGCCATGCTCCTTTGAAGGAGGACAGGTCAGACCCATGAGCTATTTCCTTTGGTCCTGAGGGGTTTGCAGCAGGGCAGTAGGAAAGCAAAGGACTCTCTCCTTGCCTACCCAGAGCACGAGCCCCTAGCCTGGCACTGACCTCCTGAATTCCCAAGGATCAGAGAGGCAGGGATGGACGGGTCTCCATCATCTCCGAATCTCAACCTCCTCACTTTGCAGCTGAGGAAAGGCGCCCCAAGATCACCCAAGTAAAATTTGGCTGGATTTGAACTCAGATGCTCTATGCTCCCTAAGCCGGCTGTCTGCAGCAGCGGGCTCCCCCTTCCCAACCCTAGCCGGCTCCGATAAAAACTCAGCCTCCCCCAGTCCTGGAGCCTCGGCTGTGTGAGCGTCTTCTCCGTCTCTGGGACCCCCGCTTAGGTCAGGGGCTACCCCTGCCCCCAGAACCAGGACTCAGAAGTTGAAAAGGAGAGTAATTAACTGTCTATCAAGCACCTAGGACGGACCAGGCGCCGCACTACGGGCTTCACAAATAGTTACGGCAATTACTCCTCACGAGGAGACCGGAGGGGGGAAGGAGAGACTGAAGGGAGAAGAGGAAAGAGGAGGAGAAAGGAGAGAAATGGGAAGGCGCGGGAGGGGAAGGTCGAGAAAGGAGAGAAAGAAAGCGAATCGCAAGAAGCGTAAAAACAGAAGGAAGAAGGGGGACAAGCAAGGAAAGAAAGGAAGGAGAAAAAAGGAAAGAAGAAAAAGGGGAGGAGGAGAGAGGAAGAGGAGGAGCCGCAGACGCCGCGCACTCCCTCCTTCCTTGGCTCGCTCACAGACTCACCCATTTGGGGGCCTCCCGAGGGGGTCCAAGTTCAAGTCCAAGTGGGGCCGGCACGAGGGGAGCCCTGGCGGGGGGCGCCGTCCTCTCGGGGCAGAAGGGCTGGGGAAGGGGGGGCAGCCTCAGTGGGTGACCGCCTCGGAGCCCAGCTTTGGCCCGCTGCGCAGGCAGGCGGGCAAGGGGCCAGCGGCCGGAGTCGGAGACACCCCGCCCCCTCCGGCAGAGGTCTGGGCCGGCCCTGCCAGGGCAGGCGGGCGGCCAGTGGTCCCGGGGAGCAGCAGCAGCCCGGCGCAGCGCGCCCGGGCATCCGCCGGGGGCCGGCCTGGGGGCAGCGCCGTGGCCTTGGCCACTGCCAGGGGATGCCCTCCCGGTTCTCTCGTCCTCGGCCCCGGCAGCCCCGACCGCCCCTGGGCTGCTGGGCACCCCCTGGGCTCCTGGGCTGGCCCCAAACGGGAAGCCGGCAGCCCTGGGTCTCCCAGGCACCGCAGTCCCCTGCCGCAGAGAGCACCCCTTTCACTTGGGCAGGGATCACTTCTCCAGCCCGCCCACACACACTCAAACCCCTGCCCCGAACCAATGAGCAGGTATCTCTCCTTCATCCCCGGCGTCTCTCCCCTGCAGCTCACACACACTAGGTGCTTGACAAAAAGGCATTCCGATAGGCTTTCAAAGCCCTCCTCCCGGCAGACCCCGGGGGAGTTTACATTTGATCCTTGGAGGTCACAGACTAGTTGTCTAATTTTATCTGGTGCCATAAAGCGTGCCTCACTGAGATTGGTCATGTTGGAGTCCCGGGTTTATGGCCTGAGCCTGCTGACTCTGTGTACTACCACAGGGAACCAGATACACACTCATGATTCTTCACTGTCCACAGCTGAACTAACTCCACCCACCAGCCTTCAACAAGGAACTCCCCCTCCCCTTCCTTCTGTACTGACCCAGACCCAGATGGGGTCTCTCCCTGATCACAGGGATACGAAGGACCCAGGTCAAATGAATTGCCCTCTGCACAGTGCCCAGCATCTAGTAGGTGCTCAATAAATGCTGAGTCTCTCCCCTCTTCCCCTACCAGACCATACAAGGAGAGCTCAGTGGGTGGCCACCCAGGTACCAGAGCTTCTCTCTCTTCATCTCCAACGTTGCCCCACTCAACCCCACACACACAGCACAGCAGCTTCTGACTTCTTCATAATCCAATAACAATCCCTCACATCAAACACCAGACTGGGAAGTTGCGGAACAACAATGCTTCAAATCACCTTACTCAGGTAAGTAAACAAACCAAGTTTTCCCGACTCAGAATTTCATAATCACTTCCTCCAGATTGAATCCACTCAGAGAATTTTTAACACACCCACAAAGAAGGAAGTGGAAGAAGGAAAAATCACAAGGACCAAATCCCACACTGATCCACAAACTAATTCCTTGAAAATCACTAAAGTTAAAAAAGAGGTAAATGGTGATTTTGAAAATAGGATGTAGAAAAAAAAATCTTTAAAGGAATCCTTTCTTAAAGATTTATAGAATTACTTTCTTTAGCATCTATTAAAGAATTAGGGTTATGCTGCCACTACAAAACTACCTTATTAAGAAACAAAACTAAATAGTCCATAGAGCATAAAAATGAAATACTAGCAGCTGTCCACTGAGTTTCCTATGAAGCCATATTAGGAAAAACCATTTTTTTAAAAATGAAGTATTTTATATTACTGACATCAACAAGGCAGTAGAGGTTGATATGAAAAGTTACTTCAGCCTTGGAAGCTGCCCTTTGTCCCTGTCATGAAAGCTTATTCATGAAGGTTCCTGAGAAAGGAAAGCAGAGAAGAGGGCATAGAACTGTGCTAGAAAACCCCAAATGTCAACAGATTGCCTTCCTTCAACCCAACTCAAATGCCACTTCCAAGACCCTCCCTGAATTGTTCATAGGACTGTGCACCCTCTGATGGGGAACTCCTGGAACCCGGAGCCCGCCTCAGAGCTGCAAATCCCTGCCGCCCCTGCCTCAAGTGCCTGCCACCCAACCACAGAAAGGACGGGCTGGAGGGGACTTCGGAGCTTACCGGTCCAACCCATCCCAGTCCCAGGTTACGGGCTTCTCGGACATCTCCAAGCATGACGAGGAACCCACCACCTCCCAAAAAGCCCCTTCTACTCTGGACTAAATCCAATTGTCAGGAAGTATGGTACAGCACTTCCCTGCCTCGTCCACAGGGCCCGCTCGGGGAGGAAGCAGAAGGGGAAACCATCCTCCCAGTGTCAACCCTTTAAATACCTGTAGTCAGCTCCCATGCCCCCTCCCTGACTCTTCTCCAAACAAAGCCCCCTCAGTCTTTTAATCCAATCCTCACAGGGCACCGACTTGAGGTCACACTCCTGCGGGGGAGGCCTGAACAGGACCCAGAAGAGAGTAACTCTCACCTCCCCTTTCTAATGCAGCCCAAGATAGTATCAGCTTTATTGGCTGTCCTACCACACAGTTGGCTCGCATTGAGCACACATTGAGCTTAGAGTCCATTAAAACTGCAATCTCAACCCAAGTGTCAGTTTTTTAAATTCTGTGCCATCCTCCACTCATAAATTCCTTCCCTCTTAGCTATTGCTGCTCTTCTCTCCAAACTTCAGTCCTACTCATGAACCACAGAATTCTCCCATTCTCTCTCTCTCTCCTTCTCCCTTTCCCCCTCTTTCCTTCCCTTCCCCTTCTCTCCCTCTCCCTCTCCCTCTTCCTCTTTCTTTCTTTCCCTCTCTCTTCTCTCTTTTTCTGTCTTCCCCTTTCCCTCTCCCTTTTCCTCCCTTCTCTCTCTCTCTCTCTCTCTCTCTCTCTCTCTCT
The DNA here is from genome assembly GCF_016432865.1 of Antechinus flavipes. Lineage (NCBI taxonomy): Eukaryota > Metazoa > Chordata > Mammalia > Dasyuromorphia > Dasyuridae > Antechinus > Antechinus flavipes. The sequence goes on along the minus strand of NC_067403.1, from coordinate 185,043,571 downwards.
CTCTCTCTCTCTTTCTCTTCCTTTTGCTCCTTCTTCACTTGTTTCTTCTTTTGCTTCTCTTCTGCTTCTACTTCTTTTGCTTCTTCTGCTTCTTCTCTCTCTGGGTCTGTGTGTCTCTCTCTCACTCTCTCTTTCCTCTCCCTCCTCCCCATTCCTTTCCCTATCATTGGTTCTTTTAGTCCTGCCTTCAAACAAACCTAATTTTTTCCTATCCTTTAAAAACCCTTCATTAGATCCTGCCACTCCCTCAGGCCACCATCCCATCTCTTCTGTTTCTCACTCAACTCACTGAGTTAAACCAACCTCCTCCCACTCCTAGATTCTGACCCTGTCACTCATTCCATGGAGCTAACCACTCCCAAGTCCCCAGTGACTTCTCAATCACCAAATCCAATGGTCTTTTCTCCATCTTTTCTTCCTGGAGACCACCTCCACCCTGACTTTTCAGAATGATGCTCCCACCTGTCTGAGTGCTCCTCCCATGTGAGTGCTCCTACCGTTTCCTCTGCTGACTTCATCTTTCAAACCTTACCTTTAACTTCAGCTGTTCCCCAAGGCTCTGACCTGAGCCCTCTCCTCCTCTCCTATAATCTCTTGATAACATCATCTTCAACTTCCAGGGATTTAACCACCATCTCTATGCAGATGACTCCCTGATCTCTCTCTAACCCCAGACTCCCACCTGAGCTTCATCCATCACAAATGGCCTGCTGGTTACTTCAGCCTTATGTTTTATCTACTGTGGACATTTATTAGCTTCTCCAAACTTGCCTATTTCTGTTGAGGACATTGCCATTTTTCCAATTCCCCCAGATTTACAACTTCAGTCAAACTTCATTCCTATGTCCCATCAATGGCCACATCTTGCCATCTGTCTCTAAGCCTCCTCTCCTGTCTGTCAATCCCTCCCACAACCAGACCCCTAGATGAGGGTTTTTTAAAATTTTTTTCATTTCCATTTCCATTTTTTAAAATAAAAGCTGTTTATTTTCAAAATATATGCATAGATAATTCTTTCTCTTTTTTTGCTGAGGCAATTGGGTTTAAGTGACTTGCCTTAGGGTCACACAGCTACATAAATAATTTTCAACATTCACCCTTGCAAAACCTTGTGTTCCAAAGTTTTTTTCTTCTTTTCTCCCACCCTATCCCTTACATATATATACGTCCATAATTATCATGGTGCACAAGAAAAATCAGATCAGATCAAAAAGGAAAAAAAATGATAAAGAAAACAAAATGCAAGCAATTTTTAAAAATGAAAATGCTGTGTTGTGATCCACACTCATTCCCACAGCCCTCTCTCTGGATGCACATGGCTCTCTCCATCACAAACCCATTGGAACTGGCCTGAATCACCTTGCTGAGCCACGTCCATCAAAACCGATCATTGTATAATCATTGTATAATCTTGCTGCTTGCACCCTTTTTTGCCCAAGAAATTTTTACATGACTGCAGGTATAAAACTATATAAAACAGGTGTACAAATCAAACATTTACTGTAATAAAGCGACCCCTTTTGCAATTTCACAACCCCTATATTCAGTTTTGAGACCCCCCCCTTCTTGTTCCTGGTTCTGCCTTTTGACAATACCCAGAACAAAGTGAATCCTCATCCTGTGAATCCCCCCAGGTACCCCTGCTGCCACAGACTTCCCCTCCAGGGTCACCCCACATAGAACTTCTATGGGCATTGTATGCTCTCTCCCCGGATGAGTTCCCTGAAGATGGGATCTCCCTTGTCTCTGTACCCCCAGTGCTTAGGACAGAGCCGGCACAGACTCGGTGCCCATACCCGCCACCTTTTAGCCCCAGTGGGCCCAGAGGCCCCCCGTGCAGCTGGGGTACCACCTCCTAAGGGAAGCATTTCCTGATTTCAGGTTTAGTGTACTCAGTCCCAAACTACCTACATGGAATAATCTGGGCTACTGTTGTTCCCCTAACCCCCCAACAACCCCCTTCAGAACACAAACTCAGAATGGCCACAGTTTTGCCCCTATACCCGCAGGCACTTACTAAGCTGTGCCACGGCTGCCCTCGCCCTCCGTGGATCCCGCAGCCTGGTCACTTCCAGCAGCTGACGGAGGCAGAGATGCCAGTCATGGAAGAGGGAACTCAGCCCTGGACCAGGTGGGGCAGGAAAGGGAAAGCTGTCTCCAGGAGGAGCATCCATCCGCTTGGCAATTAATCATATTATGGGAGGGAAGGGAAGAGTCGTGGTTTCTTTGGGAAGCTGGGAGGAGATTTTAAAGGTGGGAAGGGCTTTTGAATTCACTTGAGAGAAAAGGAAATGGAGTCCCACCTTTTAAAGTATCTAAAGCAGGATTTGATTCCAAGACCCCTGCTGCCCTGGTGTTCGGATGCCAAGATGTGCCAGTGGGCTCAAGTGCATGCACGGTCTGCTGACTGAACTGCAGAGCTGGGGCCCCTGTGTGTTCTCACTCACTGCCCACCCTCCCTGCTGGTGAGGGATACCCCTCCTGCAGAAGCCTCGGCCCTGAAAATCCTTCCTCGGCAAACCAAAACCTGAAGCTGGCACGGGGCACCTGGGGCTCAGCCCCACGCCAGGCACTCACTGGGGAGAAGCTGGAAGGCCTTTTGCGGGCTGATCACCTGCTCCTCTCTCAACTTGGGCTTCGGGGATGATCCTGCAAGCAGGAGCCAAAGGAAGGGGCTTGGCCTGGGGTCTGCTGCTCACTTCACTCACCCCACCATCTCCCAGGGAGACCCTACAATCCACACCCAGGGCAAACCGGGGCCAAGGCCAGGGCCTCCTCTTCACCAGCAGGATCCCGGCTCAGACCTGGGTCCCTGCCGTCCTGGGGGCCAGCCTGGGGCTTCGGGGCACTTCCTCCGACTCCTCCCAGAAAGCTCCGGCCAACAGAGACTTTGCTCAAAGGGCCCATTTGTCCAGTGCCTTCAAACAATGCTCTTCTGTGACATCAGGCAGCTTGAAAAAACAAGACGTGCCTTTCCCTTTCTGCTCCAGAGCCTCCTGGGGCTTCCTGAACCTTAGAAACATCCCAGCAAGCTCAGTCCTGGCCAAAAGACCAGGGCCCCGGGTCCCACCAGAGCCAGGAAAGCCTCCTTAGGCAGGATCTGCTCCTAATTAACGTCCTCCTCCTCTTCTTCCCCAATTTCCAGAGTGTGGCAAAGGGCCCAGCCCAGGAGATCCCCCACCACACATACACACTCCAACAGCCCTGCTATTTTTAGGTTTCTGCCCACCGAGTTCTACTGGACCCTGAGGCCCCCTCCCTCTCCCTCTCCCTGACTTTCCTTGGCCACCCTGGTACAGGCTGTCCTGTCCTGCCCAGCAGATGAAGGTCCAGAAAACCGACCCTAGCTCCTAAGGCTCCCCTGCAGCCACAGCCAGACCACCCAAGCTCCATATGTAAACAGACCCGGGACCCCCACGTGGGAGCTACAGCAGGGTGGGAGGCAAGGGCAGTCAGAGTCTACTGACCTCCCAGATACCGGGCCCTGCTGGGCTCCCACACAAGTCCACGAGATAGAATCTCAAGTAAGAAGCCTACAGAAAAACCCCGAGGATCCAGAGAAGGGGGAAACCATCTCCGACAGGGAGCCATCAGGCGAGAGAAGCTTCGGGAGACAAGCAGGATTTCACCCAGTTCATACCATCCATCAACCTGTCATCCACAAGCCTCCGGGTCCTCCTCCCTCCTTTCTCAGGAACTAGGATTATTAAACAACTAACATTTATAGGAGCTTCAAAGGCTGCAAAGTGCTTCAGAGACGCAGTCCCATCTGAGCCCTCGGACAGCCCTGTGAAAGAAAGCCACGTCTATCCCCATTTTACAGATAAGGAGACTGAGACTCGGAGGAGGTTAAATGGACTTGCCCAAGGTGACCCAGCTCAGAGACAGAACTGAAGTCCAAGGTCTGTGTGTGTGTTTCTCTCTCTTCCACCCCCAATACTACCCCATAATAATACCTTGCAACATTGTAAAATGACATCTGTCAGGGTCTATTTGTATGGAGCACTGGACTTGGAGACCTGAGTTCAAATCTTGTCTGAGACATTTAACTACCATTTGCCTCAATTTCCTTAACTGTAATATGGGGATAATAATAGCACCTACTTCCCAGAGTGGTTGTAAGCATCAAATGAGATGTTTGTAATTTTATTTTTGTTTGTTCAGCCACGTCTGACTCTCTTTGACCCCGTTTGGGTTTTCTTGGCAAAGATGCTGGAGTGGCTGGCCATTTTCTTCTCCAGCTCATTTTATAGATGAGGAAACTGAGGCAAAGGGGGTTAAGTGACTTGGCCAAGGTCATACATCTAGCGCATATCTGAGGCTAGAGTCTTTCCTGACTCCAGGCCCAGCACTCTATCCACTAGGACAAGCCTAAGAACTTTCGAAGGGTCACAAGGCTGGAAGAGCTGCCAATTTCAAAAACCAATGTTTTCCATCACATCAAACTTTCCATGAAGAATGTATGGGTGCTGGGACCTTTGATGCATGTTCTATAATGAATTAAATGACTATCAATCTTTCTTCTCACTAGAGGCTACGCTGGAATCTTCCTGAGGGCAGGGAACAAGGCTGCTTCTTCTTGTCTGTCTGTCTCTTAGTCTGTCTGTCTGTTTTTGTCTGTCTCTCCCTCTCTCCCTTCCTCTGTCTCTCTCTCTCTCTGTGTCTCTCTGTCTCTCCCTCTTTCTTTCTCATTCTCTCTCTCCCTCCTTCCCTTCCTCTTTCTCTCTGTCTCTGTCTTGTCTCTCTGTCTCTGCCTCTGTGTCTCTTTCTCTCTATATGTCTCTCTCCCTCTCTTTTTCTCTTCCTCTCCTTCTTTTTCCTCTCTCCTCTTCCACTTTCTCTCTCCTCCTCTCTCTCTCTCACTTTCTGAGCCTCTTTCTCTCTCTGTCTCTGTCTGTCTCTTAAGTCTATCTCTCTACCTCTGTCGGTCTCTTCCCCATGTCTTCCCATCTCTCCCATTAGATAGTCCACATGAGGTGACCCTACAGAGGGAGGGAGGGAGCAGATGAGGAATTGGATGGACTTGAGTAAGGGGAGCGAGACAAGGAGGCTACCACTGACTGACCATTCTAACTCATGCTTCTACAAAGAAGAATTCACATTCCCTCACTCATCAAGGAGCTGGAAGGAAAGCCACCAGATATAAGTGATTGTGTTGGCTGATGACAAAGGCCCTCTGGGAAGGTTCAGTCTTTTTACAAGAAGCACTTATTAACCCAAAAGATTTTTAATTAGTAGAGGGAGTCAAGGAGGACCTTTTGAAAACCCGGAATCACAGAACGTTAAAGATGGAAGAGAGCATCTAGTCCAAAGAGCTTATATTTTACAGATGGCCTCCATCTCCTACAAAAGGCCTTTCCTCATTCCTCCAGCCATTAGGGCACTTCCCCCTCATCCCTGCCTTCCAATCACTATCAACAATTACTCTTAATTACCTTTTGCATGCTTTGGGGCTGAGTTATATGTCAATTCAAAATCATAAAATGGGAAAATGGGAGCCAATTTGGCCCCAGTTACACAATAAAGCATGATCCAACCTCTGCTTCAAGAACTTCATGGAGGGGAAGCCGTCATTCCTGAGACAAATGATTACTTTTTGAAAAACTTGAATAGTTAGGAATCTTCATCTATTAATGAGCTTAATTAGCTTCTCTTCACCCTACCCCCACCCCAGTATTCCTGGTTCTGGGAGCCCAGAAGAACCAGCCAGTCTCTACTCCACATGTCAGCTCTTCCAAACCTTCAAGAAAGCTAACCCTCAGTCTTCCCTCCACGGCATTCAGCATCCCTGGTCCTATTTTACAGACCTCCTATGATACCGGCCTCTTCTGGACACTCTCCAGCTTAGCCAGAATCCTTGGAATGGAACAGAATTCTCCCGCTGAGGTTCAACTGAGGCAGAGTTCCCTCTTGGAAGCCACACCTCTCAAGTTCATCTCTGTCTTTCTGTCTCATCTGTAAAATATAAGGTTCTTGGATTAGATGCTCTCTTCCATCATTAACATTCTGTGATTCCAGGTTTTCAAAAGGTCCTCCCTGGGCCTCTTCTACTAGTCTGAACACATTATTGAGCATCTCAGGCTGGGAGATCCCTCCCCACCCACTGTGATGTTTTTAGACAAACTGTTGTCTAACTAGACACACGCCCCATTCACTTGGGAAGGTGACTATTGAACCCAAGTGATTCAATTGCTATTTGCATTCATTGCTATTTGTCTAATTCAATTCAGCCCTGTATCAATCAAGATCATTTTGAAGGCTCATTCTTCCATCCAAAGTTAGCTCTTCCAGCTTAACATCCCTCGAGTCCCAGTTTCAATTGATCAATGATGGACAGAAGCAGTTACACCCAAAGAAAGAACACTGGGAAATGAATGTAAACTGTGTGCATTTTTGTTTTTCTTCCCGGGTTATTTTTACCTTCTGAATCCAATTCTCCCTGTGCAACAAAAGAACTGTTTGGTTCTGCACACATACATTGTATCTAGGATATACTGTAACATACTTAACATGTATAGGACTGCTTGCCATCTGGGGGAGGGAGTGGAGGAAGGGAGGGGAAAAATTGGATCATAAGTGAGTGCAAGGGATAATGTTGTAAAAAATTACCCAGGCATGGATTCTGTCAATAAAAAGTCATAATTGTTTTTTAAAAATCCCTCGAATTCACTTCCCTCTGGACACAGACTTTTGGGGGATGTTTGTACCAATTATTCCTACTGGACTACTTTCATAAAGCTCATTAAGTTTGGCTAGCTGACACCCAAAGAAAGAACACTGGGAAATGAATATAAACTGCTTGCATTTTTGTTTTTCTTCCCGGGTTATTTATACCTTCTGAATCCAATTCTCCCTGTGCAACAAGAGAACTGTTTGGTTCTGCACACATATGTTGTATCTAGGATATACCGTAACCTATTTAACATGTAAAGGACTGCTTGCCATCTGGGGGAAGGGGTGAAAGGAGGGAGGGGAAAAATCGGAACAGAAGTGAATGCAAGGGATAATGCTGTAAAAAATTACCCTGGCATGGGGTTCTATCAATAAAAAGTTATTTAAAAAAAAAAAAGTTTGGCTAGCGGGTTGATATCAATGGATGATGGAAGAAGTACCATCAGTGGGGGTTTATGTGAGTAGGTTTGGAACGACAAATGATCTCCTAAAGAGAAACCCTCATAGTAGCTATTTTAAAAGTCACAGAATTAGTAAGGAAGAGCTAAAATCCTGGTTTCATCTTGGGACGAACCCAGAAAAACACTCCCCCTTGCCCCCAGTGACTTGCCAAGAGACAAGTTACAAGGCTACACAAAAATATAACTGGAGTCAGGGAGATTCTTAAGTAACTTCAGCAGCCAGTAGAGTGGGATTATCCAGAGAAATTGTGCCCATACCATCTTCTACCTTAGAACTTGGGAATTAAGCTATATAATTTATTCATATCCAAAATGAAGGAACTGCCAGGTCAGGTCATTAGCCACACCTGGAGAGTCCCAGAAAAAGGTAAACAGAGAGGAGAAAGTGGTGAAGGAACTTGGAGGACAAAATCCAACTTCCTTCTTAAATGAATGAATGGATACCATTTATTAAGTGATTTCTGTGTACAAAGCACAGTGCTAAACATTAAGAAAGCACACAGGAAATTAATGATAGTCTCAAGGTACTCCTCTCCTGATTAGGAAATAGGACATAAATTTTTTTGTTTCATGGATGAGGACTTTTGAGAAAGAAAATGATGAAATAACTTTTCTGTGGTTTCCCAGATTGTAAGTGGTCAAGGTGGAATGGAATCCAGATCCTCCTTGTTCCAAGCACATATTCTACCATGCTGCTTCTAGGTCCCAAACAAGAAGAGCTGGCTTTCTTGCCCCAGAATTCAGAACTTGGAACACAGGACTAGACACTACATACAACCCAGTTTAATTCTGGCACCAGAAGGAAAAAAAAAAAAAAAGGCTTCCAGTGAGAGCTGTCCAAAAGGGGAGAGGGGGTGGAGAAAGGAAGGAGCTTCCCATAATAGGTGTCATTGAGCAGAGGCCCAATAACTTCTACCAGGGCACCAAATAGGGGTTCTTGAGGATATGGGTTGGGTGGGATGGCTTCTGAAATTATGGGAGAGGCAGAAACCAAAGGAACAGAAAAGCCAGATGAAATACCTGGCTAAATTCAGTATCCCCTTTTTTGGAGGGGGTAGATGGGAGCAAGGGCAGAAAGTTACTTCTAAAATGAAGTCCTTTCTTCAAACATAAGTATGTCCCAACCCCTGCCCGGCCCATTCCCGGAGGGCTAGGCTAGCTGTCTCCCCGGAGTTACAACACATCTTCAAAGTCCACTTGGCTGAAATGAAATAAATTTTCCATTCCGACTGTGCCAAGGACACATCGTGCACCCGAGGGAGAGCTGGTTCAGCTCCTCCTCCCTCTGCCCCCTCCTCCTCCCCACCTCCCTGCTCCCCAGGAAAGGGCAACTTCCTGCTACCTGCTTCTTGGGTAAGGTGCCCAGGTGGGGCTCTTCCTCGGGAGACCCGATGTTCTGATTCAAAGCCTCCTGTTCGTCACCAGCCCCTGCCCAGTGCCCCGGCTTCCGCCTGGCCCAAAGCAGCAGCCTGGAGAAAGCCGGCCATGCCTAAAGATAGCACTGCTGGACATTCCTGCTGCCGCCTGGGGCTGGAGAGCTCCCTGACCTTTACAGAGGCTGCTCCACCTCGAAGGGGAACCATGGCCTGGGGATGGAGGGAGGGCGATTCCTCCTGGTTCTAAGCAGCCCCTGGCTCCCCTTCTCTGCTCTTCACTGTCCTGGGATGCTTCCAACTCCCCACTGCTCCGGGGCCTTTCTGCAGATCAGCAATGGGGACAGCCAGCAAGTTTTCTTTGAAGTGGCAGTTGGGGAGGGGGGGAGGGAAAGGGAGGAAGAGTGTTGACAGACTGGAGGACCCGGAGGAGAAGGAACCCGAGGCTTCGCCCAACAGCTAGGGAAGGGCTGGGAGCCTGGAAGCCTTCTCTGATGCCCCAGAAGTCAGGATCGCCCTTATTGTAAAATTCTCTTTTCTGGTCTAGGTTAGACAAAGAACAAGCCCTAACCCATCCCTCTAAGCCTGTTCAGCTCCTCTCCCGTCTCCTTCTATAAACTGCCTTAAATCAGGGAGCATCTAACTGGCTTTTATATCCCTGAAGTTTCTTAGTAGAGTGTTTGATACACAGTAAGTATTTAATAAATACTATCTCATTCATTCCTAACTTCAACAGTAATGACAATCCTTCAATAAGCATTTATTGAGTACCAACTGTGTGCCAAAGACTGTGGCAGGTGCAGGGGGATATAAATAGAACTTAAGAAATGGCCATACAGAGGCAGCTAGATGACACAGGCAATGGAATACTGGCTTGGGGTCAGGAGGACCTGCGTTCAAATCCGGCCTCAAACACTTAACACTTTCTAGCTGTGTGATTCTGGACAAGTCACTTAACCCCAAGTGTCTTACCAAAAAAAAAAAAAAAAAAGGCAACACACAGGAAAATCCCAGCAACTGGACTCTCCTGAATGATCCCACATGCAAGTTTTTGAAAGAGAGATGATAGGCTCAAAAGGCCGTGGAATCCATGGGAATCCAGTTTATAGCCCTTAGTCTTCTCCTATTGCTTACTATCAATCATTGAGCAAGACCCTTCACTGGATAGGTTTCCTACTCTGGGAAACAAGGAGGATAAGCTAGATCACCACCAAAATCTTCTCCAACTTCAAAAGTGGCCACCTCAATGTTGAACTGAGTGGATAGCTCCATCTGGACACCCCATGGACAGCACAAACCCATCATGTCCAAAGCTGACATTATGCCCTTCCTTTAACCTGTCTTTCTTCCAAAATTCCCTTTCTCTAGTAAGGACTGGATTATATTTCCAGAATAATTTTTTAAATTTTATTTTTCTGAGTTAAACAATAATCTATTTTGTCTCCTTCCTCTTCCCCACCATCCCTCACACCTAATCAATCTTTAAATGGTCAATTCTAATCAGATTTGTCTCACATCCCTCCCCATATCTCTGCCTCTAGTCAAATCTCTCCAATGCATCCTCTGTGGAACAGCCATTCCTAAGGCACAGGTTTGTCTGACCCACCCCCTTCCTCTTTAGAGTCAGTGAGCCAGCTCCTCTGCTTGCCAGCTCACTAATCTCTGTGCCAGCCTTAGGACACAGTGCTCCCCTCCAACAAACTGACCATCTGATGTTTCCAAAATTCAACAGGCTATTTCCCATCTCCCATGGTCCCATAAGCTTGGAATGCCCTTCTTTTTCTAGAAGCCCTAGCTTCCTTCAAGGCTTGGCTCAGCTACCAATTCTACCACAAAGATGCTCCTGACCCCCTTCGTCAACTGTAAATGCCCTCTCCCTCTTCAAATTTTTGTGCTTTGGCTTAGCTGAGGCCTGTAGAGTCTCAAACTCAAAATACCCAAACAGAATTCATTAGCTTATCACTTGTCTCCTAAGTTTCCCTAAAACTATTATGGGCAGCATCCCTCCTAGTCCTTTGGGCTCCCAACGTAAGAGACCTTCTGGGCTCCTCACTCTCCCTCACTCCATATCCAAGGTATTGTAAACATACCCCTTCTCTGGGGCAGACCCTCAACATGTCATGTCTGGACTACTGAACAACTGCTTTATCTCTCTCCCTACTCCGGTTCATCCTCCACTTAGCCATTAAAAAGATTTATCTAAAATAGGTCTGATCACATCATCCCTTACTCAAGAAACATCAATAATAATTATTATCATCTTTCTTATTATTATAATAAGAAACTTAACAGTTTTCCACATCACAGCTTTTCCCATTATGGTTTCGATATTTCATACGGATGGCATAGGATGGCATAAGAAACTAAATAAGAATTTTTTTGGGGGGAGAGAGGAGGTTGCAGAAGCTGTAGAAAATACCCAGAAGCCAGCAGACAATACAGAAAAAAGATTAGAAACTTAGAAATGCATCTGTGTATTAACATCTAACATATTTTTATCTTTTAGTACCATAATAATTCAGACTTCTCTACGCAGATTTTCCAGATCAGGGGAGGAATCACATCCCTAGCTCCCATGATGTGGAAGGGAGAACTATATACAACGGTTTAAACTTTGCAAAGCTCTTTAGGTTCATTAAGTTGCCAGCTCCCAGCAGCTGCCTTCTACCTCTAGGAACTCTTGGGAAAATGAAATCAGCCCCTGGCTCAAAGATTATTTGGAGGCCTCATTACTTCCCTCTACATAGTCCATGATCCACCCACACTGGCTTTCTGTTGCTCACACTCAACTCGTCACCTCTCATCTCCATGCCTTTGTATGTTGGCCCCTATATTGCTATGCATTCTCTCCTTGCCTCCAATGCTTAGAATCCTTTACCACTTAGACATTGCCTCCCACCTGCCTCTTTTTCTAAACATCTCCCCCAATCCAGCTGCTAATGCCCACCTTCTTCCCCTCCCAAAACACCCCTGAATTTATTTATGTGATATATTTCCTATGGCCCTCCCTCCAGCCCCCTAGGTGAATAACCTCAAAACCTCACTCTCCCTCATCACATCAACAGCCACACATCTTGATTCTACTTCCTTCAATATCATTCACTCCATTTCATTTTCTCCCCAACATAGTCCTTGCCTCAAAGGATTAGACTATTGCAATGGCCTCCTAATGGGTCTCCTTATCTCCACTCTTCTCCCACTCCCAGCCCTGGCCTCCAAACCTCCTCCCAAACATCTGCCATTTCCATAAACTCTAAGGATTCCCTTCTCCTCTGGGGTGAAATAAGAAAATTCCCTCTCCCTCCCTCACCTTTTATTCCCCTCGAATTGATCCCATCTTCCTCCCCTGGTAGCCCTTCCAAACTTTCTCTTCTGTTCCCCAGCCCCCCACAGCACCCCCTTTTCCAACCCCTCAGTGGAGGACATCCCTTCTTACTTTACCCCTCAAAATGGGGCTATCTGACATGACCTGCCTCTTCTCCTCTTCTCCACATCTCATAACCTCTTGACTTCTTTTACTGAGATCAAGCCCTTGGTTCCCTCCTCTCTCACTTTCTCCTGCAAATTGTCCCTTCAGTCATCCCCTCTTCAACCTCTTCTTAAGTTACTGGTTCCTTCCCTATTGCCTTTGAAAACGCAGCTCGGTAGCTCAGAGGATAGAGCCCTGGCCTGGAATCAGGAAGACTCACGTTCTTGAATTCAAATCTGGCTTCAGGCACTCTCTGTGTGAACCTGGGCAAGTCACTTAACTCTATATGCCTCAGTTTCCCCATCTGTAAAATGAGCTGGAGTAGAAAATGGCAAACCACTTCACTATCTCTGCCAAGAGAACCCTAAATGGCCTCACAGGGAATTAACACACAACTGAGAACACCTAAATACCCTGCAACACAGCTTCAAAGGTGCCCAATCTTTCTCATCCTTTATAAAAATCCAAAACATGTCACTAGGCCCTGCCATCCCTTCAAGCTATTATTCTATATTTCTCCTCCATTTTGGTCTTCTCAGTCAAACTTCTGGAGAAAAAAAAAAAAAAGGTCTTTCTATTATTGCTATATCACCTTCCCTTCTCAACTATTTGCAATCAATCTGGCTTCCAACTTGATTTAACTGAAACTCCTCATTTTCAGACGCGATGGTCTTCTCATTCCTCACTTTCTCAATCCCTCAGCTGACTGTGATACTCTTGACCGCTGGCTCCTCCATTCCCCTCTCTGGGTTTTCATAGCATTATTTCTCCTGCTCCTCCCTCCTGCCTGTCTAACTGCTCCTCCTCAGCCTCCTCTGCTGGCTCATTCCCCTCATGTCACATCAGCACCCGTGGGTGTTTCCCAAGGTTCCTCTTCCCTTCTCTCCACATTCTCTCAGCTATGACTCCGCTGCCATGGATTGAAATTCTCTTTATGTAGATGAGGCATAATTCTATCTCTTCAGAATGTGACTGCTGAATGGCTGAGAGATTTCTGGAAGCAGAGAAGAAGTAACAGAAAATACAAGCTTTGAATAGCAAATGGGAGGCCCCAAAAGCACTGGGGAGGGATACCTCTGAAGTGTCCCCAATGTCTCACTACTTGCAACTTCCAAAGGCTTTTAAGGGCCAATCTCCCCAATAACACTGTTCTCTCCCCATTGGAGCTGACATTCCACCTCTCTATCAGAGGGCTTTCTATGACTCAAATGAATCTGTATAACTTCCCCAATTACTGTTTTACTGCTTGCTTTGCTAAATAGGTTTGCTCACGATCTGTGACTGTCTTTGTGTAATAAGTAGTTAGTGGGAGGAGAGCTAAGATTGCCGAGATTAAGTTGTTACTTTCCAGATTTGGACTTTTTATTTCAAAGGCATGAACAGAAGATGGAAGCAATGGCAGATATCTTAGCACAAATACAAGAGTAACAATATTAAGAGAAATGGCAGAAGTTCCGACAACAAAAAGATAAAAAAAGGCACTTCAGTTAGAGAAATAATTTAGATACATTATGCATTGCAATTCATTTACTTGAGATTAAAATTTTTTAAACAACTTTAGCTGTATTGATATTAAAATATCAATTCTACAATAAATTCTTTTTAAAAGAAAAAAGAAAAATACTGGAGAGTGAGGGAATGATTTCTCAGTCATGACCATCCACCAGCTCCCCACAAAGGTAGGGCTCCCTGCAAAGTAAGATTGGGGCAAAGCAGATCTATAAACACCTATTACATGAAGACTGAGAAGGTCTATTATAAACTGTCTAAATTACAAGCAACTATTGAGTCAATGGTTAAGGACCTACTATGTGCTAAGTACTGTGCTAAGTATTGGAGATACAAAAAGAGACAAAAAGAGCCTACGTAGAGCTTGTAGTCTAATGTCTTTACCTCTCGGAGCCTCAATTTCCTTATCTGTCAAATGAGGAGATTGGATCATGCTTAATCCCTTGGGTCTCAGTTTCCAAATCTGTCAAACTGGAAATTGCACCCAATAGTCACAGAAGGCCCTTCCAGCTTTAAGTGCCCTCTGCCTATGCCCAAAAGCTCTCCGAGACTCCTTCCATCCCCTTAAGACTAAAGCTTGGTCATTGACTCTAGCAAGCCGAGTCCTAATCAGGCCCCTAAAGCCATTGTTTGCTCACCACTCATACTCACAATCTGAGTGATTTCAAGGCATGATGCAATGCAGGATGAAACCGGCGTTAGAATGGCTTTCCAGGAGAAGGAAGAATAAATAGAGGTGACCCCTGAGGGCTGGCTCTAACCACGTCTCCTCATTCCTCCAAATCCAGGGCCCTGCCCAGTTCCTCAAGCCTCACTTAAGTGTGCTCAAAAAGAAAGCAGATCTATTACATGGGAAAGCAGCCTGCTCAGGAAGGGGGCCTAGTCCCAGGCCTCAGCCATCACTCATCACCTGAGCTCTGCAGGCTTTGTGGACAGATTCCACCCCAGGGGGCCCGGACACCCAGGGGAAGCCCCACCCCCACTCGTGTCACGGAGCTCCAGCTCAACTGAACGCTTTAGTCCTAGTCCCATCCCCCACCGCTCTTCTAATTAAAGGTTTCCATCCACCCTGTTTCTATTTCTTGCCCCTGAGAGCTGAACTGCCCAAGGGAGTGGTACATCAGGTGGGACACGTTCTACCAATTCTGTATGCCTCTGGTTATTTCTGTGTCACGTTCCCCTTCGGAGGGGATCCCCTTGAAAGCAGAGATCACATTTCTGCCTTCCTTGGTATGCCCAGGTCAGTGCCTGGCACATAGTAAGTGCTTAATAAATGCTCATTGGGTAACCGATTTCCATCCAGCATGCAGTGCCCAGGAGGGCAGAAACTCTAGTAATTAGATTTACAGATGTCATAATTTCAGTACCCCAAAGTAAGGGGCCAATCTGCCCTTCCTCCCTGACCATTTCTCACAAAGCAAACACAAAACATATGGATCAGCCCTCTGGAAAAGTGGGCACAGAAGAAAGTCCCACCTTTTCCCCAGCTCTCAGAGAAGTGATTCACTAGGGTTAAATATTTCCAGGGCTCCTGGCCATTCGCAAGATCAGGTTACCATCCAACAGGTGGCTGGGACCCACAATAGCAAGTAGCATTCAGGAGGTGCTGGGACCAGAACACAGTCACCATCTCATCAAGAAGTCACCAAAGGCTTTAGGCTCTACCCGACCGGGGCTCCGCTTCGGGGCCATTGCAAGGTGCCAATATTTTGGACTTTGGAAGAGCACTTTGGCAGATCACCCATTTACACAAAAAGTTAAACATTAATTTTCTTTAAAAAAAAAAAAAAAGCACACAAGCTTCTACTTTATCATGGCTGCTCTCTATCCTATACCAAGGAAAGGAATCCTGCATCCAAGAGAAATACATTCTTCCAGATATCTTCTAGGATTTAGATTCTTAGAAAAGGGCAGAATTCCTGCCTCCAAGAAGGCGGCCTTCTCTCTATTGCTCATCTGTCCCTAGGCAACTCGACTTGGAATGAGTTTGAGATACCACATGGACTCAACCCTCCACCTGCATTTCAAGGCCACCCAGACTTCGTCACAGGAGGACGCTTCACTTGGTTTGCAAAGATTATGTTCTTCACCCTTCCCCTTTCTGAGTCCCCAAGAAACTTGGGGCCTAAATTATTCCTTCATTGCCCAGAAGACTCCATTTTACCCAATCCATAAGGAAACATGTCTTCTAGATCCAAACACAAAGAGGACCCTGGATGTAGGGTCAGGAAACCTCAGGTAGTTACTAAGATTCTGGGCCCCTACCTCAGTTTCCCAGACCTGATAGCCTCTAAAGTATCATCCAGCTCCAAAATTAGGCCTCTTTGTTCAGAAAAAAAAAATGTTCATGCCTACTTTAAGGTGAGTTCATTTATGTTTCCAATTCAGGTGGCAAAGTTAGGTTATGATTCATCAAAGAGGTCAACAATTTTATCCTGGACACAGTACTGGGTACAAACAATACCAAACCAAGAAGGTACACTACTCTGCAGGTGACTGCATTCAGAAAGGATAGGTCAAATCTAAAAACATGAAGTTTGAAGATTGAGCCTCACAAGCACAGGATGGGGAAGGCACAGCTAGGTGGCAGCCTGTCTGACAATGATCTCAAAGTCTCAGTGGACCACTAGTCCCTCAAGTCAACCTCAATATGCAAGGGAGGAAAATGCTGATAGGACTTGAGGCTGCTTTAATACGGACAGGTAGGAGACTCAGGATGAAGCTACATAATCTGATCAGACCACACCTAGAGCAGTTTGAATTCCACATTTTCAAGAGACTAGGGTCAAACAAAATAGGGAAGGACCAGAAACCACACCCCCTGATGAAATGATTAAATTGGCCTAAAATGAATTAAAGAAGTTTAGCCCAGAGAAGAAATGACTGGGATGGAGGGAGGGAGAGGAAGAGGAGAATCAGGGAAGGACAGGAAAGACCATGTGCACTGGAGCCACTAGACTGGAACCACCTTCCTGGAGCTGCTCCTCCAGGACATTCCACTACAATCTTTTCAAGTATCCTCCATTATCAAATCAGAGATGGACTAGTTGCTGCCTAAGCTCCTTTTAAATTCCTATTCCATAAATTGGGTCTTAAGTCAGGAAGACCTGAATTCAAATACTGATTCAGACACTTAACAGCTATGTTAAGTGTCATCTCAATTTTTCATCTATAAAATGGATATAATAATTGTGGTTATCTGCCAGACTCGTTTTAAGGATTGGATGATATATTTGTAAAGTGCTTACTTAGCACAATACCTGACACACAGGAAGCAACTAAATACATGCTTACACCTTTCCCTGCCTCCCATATATAAATACAATTTGTTAGTTGTTTGCTTATTTGGAAGGGGCTGGGAGGAGTACTCACTCCCCAGGGAGGCAATGAGGAGGCTGAAGGAGGGGAAACAGTCTTGTCCCCTTGAATCAGAGGCTCAAAATCAAAAGTTCTGATGTTTATTATGTGTGTGGCCCTAGGTAGTCCCCAAAGCTCTTTTACTGGTCAAATGGGGGTTGGATCAGAAGACCTTCCTATATTCCCTCTAGGCCTCAAGTTTCCTTATCTGGAACATGAGTGACTGCATGAGATGATCTCTGAGGTTTTTCCTCCCTCTAACTAAATCTGTGGCCCAGTTTTTGTACTTGGGCAAGTTGGTCCCTGCTCCTATTCCCACATTAAGTTTCCTTCTCTGTAAAATGAAAGGGTTGCCCTCTCCGAAACAGGGCTGAGATCCATCCCAGTGAGACCTCCGTCCCAGAGGGCTACATGCTCCAGAGGTCTCCCCCAGCGTTCCTCGCCCATCTTGGGTATGACTTTTCTTCATCAGCCTCTCTAATGTACCTACCATGTATCAGAGAGTGAATTTGTGTCTTATCAGCCGAGTGGACTAGAAGGAGGTTCTAACCCAAAGTGTGCCCCTCCTCCAGCCTTGGACTGTGTGATGAATGAATGAGAGTTAGTTTGAGCAGCTCTCTGGTATTCAGACTAGATCAGTCTAGAAAGGACAGAAGAAAGGCTTGTTATCAGCCTGTAGGAACAGATAAGAATCTGCTTGTTGTAGGAGATACACATCCACTTTATCATGGTCATATGTTTTCCAGGGATGCTAGGGGCCATCTCATTCCTAACTGGAAGACAAAGTCCACCAGGTCAGTCTTTTCACTGCTGGCCCAGCTCAAAAAGCCTCTGCTTTTCTACCTCGGTAGGCACAAGCTCAAAAAGCCTCTGCTTTTCCACCTCGGTAGGCACAAGCTCAAAAAGCCTCTGCTTTTCCACTTAGGTAGGCACCAGCAGAGTTTATATGGCCTGCAAGGCCTTGGGGCCATGCCTGTAGTCTCTCACAAAAGTTTAGAACTTCGGGGAAAAGAAATTCAAGGCCAAAAAAGTGAGTTATATAAAGGCCAGTGGTCAGAAAGAGAAAAGGAAGGCTCTCACAGAGCTTTTGGGCTGTACTAGTTGTTCCTATGAAAATGTAAAGCATGACAAGGCTTAGAAGGTCTCAAGCACACTGGGTGCTCATATACAATAGTAATAGTGGCCTTGAAAGCCTTATGCAAGTGCTTGGAGGGTATGTAGCACCTTCTGTGATTTTCACATGGAAAAAGGTATACTTTTAGTCCCCTATGGAGGCAGGGAAACCAAACTTCCAGAGGAGCCATACAAATGGCTACATGGAGATACCTGGGTCTCCCCTGGCAAATTCCAGCAGGCTTTCCACACAGTCTCCTATCTACCAAGCTTTCTAGGAAGCCAAATACTTCGGCAGATAGGATGGATAGTGATATGCTTGACTGGAGAGAATGACCGCCTAAAGGCGATCTGAATCAGTTTAGAAGTTCCCACTAAAGCTTTTTCTTTCTAGATGGAAAAGTGAGCTTCAGACCAGCTCAGTCCAACTGCCACCAACACCAAAGCAAACCAAGTCAAACTTGAAGGCTCAGTTCTGGAGAAGATTTATTGTTTCTATTTATGTCTTAAAGGCCACACCTTAAAATCTTTCTCTAGCCTCAAGCCAGAGCTCCAGTCCCAGAAGGGGTCAATAAGAGAAAGTCATTCATGGCTACAAAAAGTCAGGAGGAAAGGAGCATTCTCAGGCCCCCAAAGATTCCTTCCCTATTCCTTAGGTTTCAATGTGCTCCTGTGATCAATGGGTAGCCTTTCACCAGGCTCAGGAAAGCTATAAACAAAGTCTCAGGTACTGCTGAGGCACACTTGGGAGAGAGGCTGGGAGGAGAATCCAGGATACGCACAATTGATGTCAGGGCAAAGCTTTCTAGGCAGTTCTCTATGCCTGGCACTGAGGCAAGTTGTGGGCTCCTGCCTTTAGGGAGCTGACGCTCTCCCAGACTTAGACTTCTGAGACTTGAAAGAGTAACATTAATATTTGACATTATATAGCAGGTCCTAAGGTTTGTAAAGCGCTTCCCAAATACTCTCATTCTGTCCTCAGACCACCCAGGGATGGGAGGGAGAGGATGTTATATCACTGTTCCTTGAGGCAGACAGAGGTGGAGATACCTGTCCAGAATCCCAGCTAGAATGGTCTGAAGCTGAATTTGAACTTAGGATTTTCTGACTCAGGTCCAAAGCTCTAGGTACCTAACATCCCTTAGAAGCATACTCTCATCTAACATATATAGGACTGCTTGCCATCTAGGGGAGGGGGTGGAGGGAGGGAGGAGGGGAAAAATCGGAACAGAAACGAGTGCAAGGGATAATGTAAAAAAATTACCGTGGCATGGATTCTGTCAATATAAAGTTATTATTAAATAAAATAAAATAAAATAAAAAACTTAAAAAAAAGAAGAAGAAGCATACTCTCCTTGATAAAAGGATTCAGGAGGCATAAAAGCCTTTTCCTAGAACGTGGTAGAAAAGAGTCAGACCCCCTTTCTCTTCATTAAAGAGAACCCTGAAAGCAGTCATGGAGTAGGAGCAGGGGAACAGGGTAGACTTAGAGACTGTCAGATAGGGGCTAGAATCTGGCCTTAGGCCCATCCTGGCTGGGGAACGCTGGGAGAGCTCCTTGGCTGCTGTGTGCCTCAGTGTCCCCATCTGAAAATGGGGATCATAACAGGATCCAAGAGAAAGACCTCTGCCTGGGACCATGAAAGCATTACCTAAGGTCTTGGAAGACTGAAGGCCGAAGGGATCTATTGGTCAGTAAGACATTGCTATAGAAATAGGAAATGCTCCCATTTTGCAGATGCAGAAACTGAGGCTAGGAGCAGGTGGGGGGAACCCCTTCCCCACACACATACTCACAGACTCTGAACACGAACACACACACACAGAGACTGCCGAGGCCAACGCGACTTTTGAACTCAAGGGCAGGGAGGGCTCCTAGCCCCTTCCCACAATTACAAGAAGGGGAAGGGCAGGCTGGGGAATCTGACCAGTTACCAATTTACCAGGTCTCAGACGCCCCAGGTTACGTGTTAACTAGGAGATTCCTGGCCTGGTTCACATGCGGGATCTCCTCACAGGGGGCTGGCACCAAGGGAACCTACTTCGTAAGAGAGGCAGCAGAACCACCCCTCCTCACCTCCCACAAGGGCTCGGTGCCCGCGGGCTCCGGGACAAGAGTGTGTCGGTTAGCGCACTGCTGGCACACAGGCTGACCCAGACTTCCCTATGGATAGCTGGGTAAACTGAGGCTGGGAAGAGCAGAGCTCTAAGGCCAAGTTCCCCTTGGAGGGAATGGTCAGGCTGGCTGACCTTGGAGATGTGCCCTGGGGAGGGTGCCCCTCTTCCCCAATCCGCCCCCCAACACGGCCACGCACGGAACCCAAGCCAGAGCGCCCAGAGCCGCAGTGCGTCCTCGGACTCGGCCCAGAGCGTAGACAGAGCCACAGAGCCACGGGCTGCCCCTCCCCACTTGCTTCCCGCCCGGCAGTACCTGAGTGCTCGCGGGGCTACCAGACGCTCCATCCTAAAGCCCGGAGTCCGGGGTCCCAAACTCAGTCAGGCCCGGGCCGGGGGCCGGGACCGGGCCGGGCTAGCCGCTCCTGCCCTCCAGCCACAGCCTCCGCCGATTTCAAAGCGTCCAGCCGCTCCAGGGACAGCCAGTGACGCGCACCCTCCGTCGGGGGTCACTCTGTCCCCACCTGTGCGCCCTCGGCCGCCCCGCCCCCATCCCGTGGCCGCCACGGCCCCGCCCCTAAGGCTTCCTCTTGGGACTCCGCCCTACATGCCCGCCCCCTTGGGTCTGCCCCACGTGCCCGCCCCTTTGGGTCTTCCCCACCACCCCGAAGTGTCCCGCAGAATTTGGAGCCCTTCCACAGCGCCACTCTGCTAGTGACAGACCCGAGCGCTGGCCCTGCGTTCTGGGGGCTCGCCGCGCCCCAGAACGGCTCGGGCGGACACAGGTCGCAGAATTGGGGGTGGCTCTTCATTTAGGGTTACAGCCTTAGGACTGGAGTCCGGCAGCCCAGAGACAGCCATGGCCCGGCCCCAGGTCACTCAGCAGCCGGGGTGGACTCTGTGACTCCTGAGAGTTTAGCCCTTACCCGGGGATGTGTGGCGGGGAGCGGGGGGCGGAGGAGAGAGAGAAGTGTTGGAGGGGGGCATGGCAACGGGCTCCGGCGCCTCTCCTCTGCCCTCCTCCCACCGGCCTGGCCTCTGCCGGATGCCTAGGGGCAGGTCCCATGCCAGCTCCTCGGAGCTCTGACCCGCGGGTAACCCTGAGGATCGGACCCAGCCCTTCAGTCCCATTGTCTGCCATGCCAGGGGAACCTGTTTGACTTCATTTTTTCCAGGAGATACCAATGGGGGGGGGGGGGGGAGGGAGAGAGAAAAACCCCAGCCCTCTGCCAGGAGCTAAGGGATCTCTGGGGTCCACCTCTGCTACCCCCACCAGAGCCACCCTCAAGAGATGGGGGCGACCCCATAGCCACTGAGGAAATGGGACCTGAAAATGACCTTTCCCCGGGGCACCTTGGAAGTCACACAGTGACCACAGGTTCAAAGGGCTATTTCTCCAATTTCCTCACTTAATAGACCAGAAAACTGAGAAAAAACAAGGTTACTTAGTCAGGAAGTGTCAGAAGCAAATTTGAACCCAGATTCTAATCATTGCTGGGGCTTGCAATCCATTTGCTAAGTTAAATGACTGGACAAATCCCATCACTCTCTAGGTCTTTTCCTCTCTGTAAAACACTCAATAGATTTGATGAGCTCTTAGCTCTAGAGCTGGGATCTCAGCAGCCTCTGATCCAACCCTCTCCTTTTACATATAGGGAAACTGAGGCAGAAGTGACTCCTCCACACTCACATCTTGTGCTCTACCATTTACAGCCAAGACCCTAAGTGCAGACCCACAGCTAATAGTCTCCCAGCTACCATCAGCCTCTTTGGAGCAGGGGTCCTGAACCTGTCCCAGGTCCTTTGGATCTTTCTGCAAAAATGTCAGGAGACCTGGCACCAATTCCATCTTCCAGCCAGGAGCCTGACGTCTAATTTTATTTGAACTATACACCAGTCCCTCTCTCCCTATTGTTTTCCTTTGACAGATGAGTATTACAAATAGCCATGTGGTTATTAGTACTTCACACCACAGACCTGAGTCACTCACCCCTGGCATCCGTTCTGGCACCTCCCTGCCCTGCTGGTATTCGGTTATTATGTAACCCTGGGCATTGAGGTTCTCCAGCTGGGGGCTTACCCCTGACTACACACAGCTCCATGAGGGCAGGACCCAGGCTTCCCCTCAGCTCTGTGTAGCCCTGGTGCTGAATGATAGCATCCTATTTGTTGAACATAGATGGCACCAACACTGATGGGTGAGGGACCAAGGAAGATGAGCCCATGAGTAATCAATGGCTGTCTTTTTTTTTTTTTAATCAGTGAAATTGTTGGCAGAGTTGTGAATTCTGGATCCAATCATTCTGGAGAACAATTTGGAACTTTGCCTAAAGGGTTATCAAACTGTGCATATCATAAAGGAGAAAAAGGGACTCACATGCAAAAATGTCTGGCAGCCCTTTTTGTAGTGGCAAGAAACTGGAAACTGAGTGGATGCCCATCAGTTGGAGAATGGCCGAATAAGTTACAATAATATGAATGTTATGGAATATTATTGTTTTGTAAGAAATGATCAGCAGGATGTTTTCAGAAAGGCCTAGAGAGACTTACAGGAATTGATGCTGAGTGAAATGAGCAGGACCAGGAGATCATTATACACGGCAACAAGACTATATGATGATCAATTCTGATGTATGTGGCTCTCTTCGACAATGAGATGATTCAGGTCAGTTCCAATGGTCTTGTGATGAAGAGTCATCTGCACCCAGAGAGAGGATTGTGGAAACTGAGTGTGGTTCACAACATAGCATTCTCACTCTCTATTGTTGTTTCCTTGCATTTTATTTTCTTTCTCATTTTTTTTTCCTTTTTAATCTGATCTTTCTTGTTCAGGAAGATAATTGTATAATATGTATGCATATGTTGGATTTAACATATATTTTTACCATGTTTACCATATATTGGATTACTTGCCATTTAGGGGAGAAGGTAGGAGGAAAAGAGGGAAAATTGGAACACAAGGTTTTACAAAGGGTCAATATTGGAAAAATTATCCATACATATGTTTTGAAAATAAAAAGCTTTAATAAAAAAAAAATAATCAGTGAACACTTCCCAGCCCCCTTCTCCCTCTCTCTCTCTCTCTCTCTCTCTCTCTCTCTCTCTCTCTCTCTCTCTCTCTCTTTCTCTCTCTCTTTCTTTACTACTGCCAAGGCTCCCAAAGTTCTGTCCTGGCAAGTGCCTCCATTGAGGAGGTCACCCTCTCCCTCCAGTGCCAAGTCAATCTTGCTCAAGAATCTCCCATTGGAGACTCTAGGATTCTACCTCACAGGTCCCCCTGCTAACAAGAGAGGGAAAAATTAGATAGCCCATCCTCCTAAAATGGTAGCAACCTCAGGGGTCACTCTCAAAAGGCCAATTCAAGGTAGGAAAATACCAAGGGTACCTTTTTGTGATATGATGCCTCAGACTCCTGTAACACTCTCCCTCACCCAGACCAAGCAGGGCAACATTTGACCTCGTCAGTCAACAAGCTGACTACATGCTAGTCATCTTAGAAAGAAGGCGCTCTCGGAGAAACTGAGTCCAATGCCACACCCTGGCTTTGCCAAGCAGGATCTCAAAGAAAACGCCAGCCTGGGGCATTTGACATTTTATGGCCAAAGAAAATACCCCAAAGCATCATCCTCTGAGGAGTGAGTCACAGTTGGGTCAGAGCCCCGTGGCAGAGGAAGGCTTTACTCCCCTTAGAAACTGTCTTCCTCTAGAAGAGATTTGTTTGTTGTGAATGGGTGTCCTAAGCAGCCAGCCGTGGATGTCCCTCATGTGACCAATCGGAGCATGATTGCCCTTGGTCTTATTCATAATCTGGGGGCAAGTTTCCTGGAGATTCTGCTAGCAAGACTAAAAAGTGCTTGTGGATCAGGTGATTTTCTGGGTAAATGAGTCCAGCAGGAAGGACCTTGTCCATTCATGTGGCCCAAGCCACGCTCTCATTCCCAGTTCTTACCCCCTCTACAACTAGATAAAGGCTGCTGTGTGTCAGAGTGGGTAGAGTGGAAACTTGGAGTTGAGTTCAAATCTAACTTCTTATATTTAACACTGT
This sequence comes from Antechinus flavipes, assembly GCF_016432865.1. Taxonomy (NCBI): domain Eukaryota; kingdom Metazoa; phylum Chordata; class Mammalia; order Dasyuromorphia; family Dasyuridae; genus Antechinus; species Antechinus flavipes. Next base: position 185,019,457 of record NC_067403.1, on the reverse strand, counting down.
GTGTGATCCTGGGCTGCAGGCTGCTCATCCAACTGCCCCAGGCTACTGGGCAGGTCCGTTTGGAGAGCTAGTGTGGGTGACAAAGCCAGAGAGGGGCTGGACCAAGTTCTGAATCCCCCACCCCTATCCTGGCCATCTCTGAGTGGGCAAAGCCAGGGCCAGGCCTGGCCACCGGAACACACCCAAAGCTTGAGCCCGAGATTCTGCCGGGGAGTATGGGAAGAAGAAAAAATGACCCTTACTGGATCTGATGCTCTTCTGTCCCATGCAGCCTCTGCTCCAGGGGCACAGTCAGAGAGAGCAACCAGCCTGTGATTTTGTTGGTCTAAGCCAGTGGTCCTCAAAGTGTAGTCCAAAGAATTGTTGGGGTCTCTGAAACCCTTTCAGAGGGTCTACAGATTCAAAATTATTTTTTATTTCTAATATAGTAAATAGCTATAAATATAACCCATGTGAACAAAAATTCTTTGAACAGATCCTCGATAGTTTTTTTAACATGAAGATACTGAGAACAAAAGTTTGAGAACCACTGGTCTAAGCCAACATGTGCGCTTAGAGAACAGCAGAGGGCAGAGGGAGGTGAGGTCCAAGGAAGTAAAATTATGTCAATCAGGTCCCTGACCAGGACCTCGGACCCAGAGAAGCACTCCAGCGAGTGTGGAGCAGAGCCCTGAACCCCAATGTGGGTCTATATAGCCCCCTAACTCCCCAGGGAGTGTTTTTCCCAAAGGGATCCCCCTGTTTGTATCTACCCTTACTTGTACCTACATCCTGACATGCTCCCACCCACTCACTATTCTTCTCAGCCATCGCTATCTCTGGGCCCCTCACCATCCTTCCCACACACAGTTGCTGAGTCCCTGGCCCAGACATCACAGGCTGGCCCACTCTGGCTCCACAGAGAGCTCCCACCCAGACCTCGAACCTTACCCACAAAGCAGCATGAGACAGTAGACTTGGCCTTTGGAGGGTCTGGGGCTCCAATGCTGCCTCAGGCCCTTCTTAAACTGAAGTTTAGATTTGTCAACAATCCCTTCTAGGAACTCTCCTTTCCTCATCTGTAAAATGGGTATCATGAATCTTGTTCTGCCTACTTGACTCAGAGGGCATAAGTCATGAACATGATATTTTAGATAGATAGATGGATGAATGGATAGACAGAGATAGATAAACAAATAGACAAACAGATGGTTAGATAGACAGACAGACAGATAGATGATGGATAGATGAATAGAGGGATAGATAGAGGATAAGAGTCAGGCTGTTATTAGGAGACTGGTTCTCTGTGGATTGCTGCCCTGCTCATTTCAGTCATTCATAATGTCAGTCCCAGAATTTCATGATGTGGATTTTCAGGATATACTAGAGAGACTACCTACAACCATGGGCAAACCTCTTCCTGCTCTGCCCCCCTCAGCCTGACAAAGCTGAGGACCTTGAATTAGATGGCCTAAGATAACATCCAGCTGGTACAAATAAGATCAAGTCATTTTTTTAATCTCACAATTAAGAGGAGGTGGGGTACAACGAAGGAGCCCTGGTCCTAGTTTGGGAGAATCTGAGTTGAAATCCCTCCTCTGACACTTATGATCTGAGTGACCCGAGTGGATTCCTGAAACTCGGTTTCCTTCCCTGTAACACGAGGGAGCTGGATCCAAGGCCTTCTGAAGTCCCTTGTGGCTCAAGAACAAGGATCCTGTGGTTGGTAATGACCTCAGAAAGGTCTCAGAGTACTTGAGGAACTTGCCCAAGTGGTGGCAAGCACACAAGTGGGCACACACACACAGGGTCGGCTCAGACCCTGGCACAGGAATGGAATCACCAAATATAGTTTGGGGTCATAGATGCGATAGATTTGTAGCTGGAGATCAAGTGCATTTTGTAGGTGAGGGAATTGAAATGCCTCAGAATGGCAGGGACCTGACCATGGTCCTGCTGCTAGGAATTATCTAGGTAAGATTTGAACCCAGACTCTGGGACACCAGATCCAGGATCCTTTTCCATGTCTCTCTGTAACAAACCACAGGAGGCACTTCAGAAGAACAGCCTCTCAGGAGGCAGAGACTTTCCAAGTTTCACCATTAGCTGATTACCATTCATTTGATCCGCCGATGTAACCGAATCCCCCGCCTGCCTTCCCAGGGCCATTATTCCCATCCCGAATGTCGGCCTGTCTGACATCAAATATTCATCTTCTCCTGTGTTCTCTGAAAAGTGAATGAATGCAGTTTCCCAGGCCCTCCCCGTTGTGGGATGGCTCACGTGTCCCGGGGAGGGAGCTCTGTGCTCCCATCCATCCAACAGCATCAAAGGCGGGCAGAGGCCCTATTGGGAAATCTGTGGCCATATGATTCTTTCTCCTAAAGAAAACCAGAGCAGGTGAGAGCTGGGTCAGACCCAGAGACCTTTGAATCCCCAAATGGCCAAAGCTTCTAGTGGACCATCGAGTCCAGCAGGGGGGCACGGTGTGGTTTGCTGGGCAAGGGACCCAGCCATTGTGCCAACCTGGGACTTGACCCCTTCTCATCAGTAAACCTGCCTTTGGACCCTCAGGACTAACTGTAGTCCCTGGAACACCTTAGGAACTTAATCCATGTATATTGGCTAACAGACTGACAAGGTAAGCTTCCAACAAGTTCCACGGGCCGTTCCAGCGTGAGAGGCCCCTCCATTACCCACTCCTCCTATGTAACAGGTTACTCCCTGCACACACCCACGATGCCCTTCTCTGATTGCCCTTGGCTGACCAGAGTCATGGATAATCTGTTATTCCCTGGCAGCCTTATTGCACCACAAAAAGAAGATAAAAGTCACAGAGAGGACATTTTTGGCAGAAACTCAGGATCTGTTAAAATGTTGCAGCACTGATAATCAAAATTGAATGGGGCAGCTAATTGATGCAGTGGATAGAGCACCAGCCCTGAAGTCAGGAGGACTCGAGTTCAAATTTGGTCTCATATTCTTAATACTTCCTTGCCCTGTGACCCTGGGCAAGTCACTTCATTCCAATTGCCTCATAAAAAAAAAAAACCTGACAAGAGACACCAACATCATGAGACTCAAACCCAAAAAGGCCATCTCAATCAAGAGTTCTCAAAGTGTGGTCCTGGAGTCCCTAAGACCCTTTCAGCAGATCTGTGAGATTAGTTATTTTCATAATACTAAGATATTTTAATTTCTATAACCATAAATAACAAAGCTCACATAAATGAAAACTCTTGGGAATTTCAATCATTTTTTAAAGTAGAAAGGGTCCCCAAACCAAAAAGTTTGAGAATTACTCCTCAAACTTTTTAAATAGGGGGCCAGTTCACTGTCCCTCAGACTGTTGGAGGGTCGGACTATAGTAAAAACAAAAACTTTGTTTTGTGGGTCTTTAAATAAAGAAACTTCATAGCCCTGGATGAGGGGGATAATCGTCTTCAGCTGCTGCCTCTGGCCCGCGGGCCATAGTTTGAGGACCCCTGATCTAACCTATCATTTTATAGGTGAGCAAAGTAAGACCCAGTAAGGTCCATTTGTCCATAGTCCCAGAAGTAACAAGGGACAGAACCAACTCTCAGAACCCTCATTCTCACCCTTTCAATTCTCCTCACACACGGTTTCTGATGATTATAACACAGACCCTTATGCAGGCAGTAAAAGTAACTCATTTCCTGTCTCAGGGTGCACATCCTCTATGCTGGGTATCTTTATTTCTCAAAACATGGCATTAATTAAATATTGCTTCACCTGCCATATGTCCAGGAAACCCTTGTTTAACTTTGTCAATCATTTTCCTGCTCTTTATTTAGACTCCAAATATTGTTGGGGAAGAGAGAAAAGCCAGACCTTCAACAATGAAGTGGGTGCCTATTCCCCCAGTTTGCCCAAGTACCAATGTGGATGGAACCCTGGCAGCTGGGAAGAGGAAGGAGCTTCTGAGAAAGTTTGGACCAGACCATATTATTTTTATTATTTTATTATTTATCTATTATTATTCCATATTACTTTATTTTTATTTATTATTATTATTACCTTATTACTTTTATTATTTAAAAGGGGCAGCCACAGAGCTGGGGCTTGAACCCAGTCCCTCTCTTTGAAGTTTCCCCTGTGTAAAGGACCCGGGGCTGGCCAGCTGTGTGAGGGATGACTTTGAAAAGGAAGAGACTTCCTCCCCGTTGCCTGGAGTTTGGAATATATGGATTCTTTTCACCTCCCCACTTTCTGCAGCAGTTGGAGGGTGCACAAAGCATTCACAAGGAGAAGGCCATCATCCCGAGGTCCTGCCAGCCCTGTCCCAAGTCTGACCTTGCCCCCAGATGGAAGCCGGCCCTGCTACAAATATTTTCTCTCGTTTGTTCACTGAAACCATGCAGTAAGTCATGTTGATGCCTTATGTTGCGGGTGGGCCTGCTCCCACACAGATTTGTTGTGAGATCTTGGGTTATTCCATTAACCTCTCAGAGTCCAATTTCCCCCTTTGCAAAATAGGACTCAGGAGTTCTTTTCTGCCAGGGCTATTGGGAGGGAGGTAAGTGCCATATAAGCTTTGGATTCTCCGGGAGCAGAGCGAGAACCCTGAGGTTTAGAGAGATGGACCTCTAGCCAAAAAGGACCAGGGGTCCCGTCAGCTGAGCCCTAACTAGGATTGGGCTCTGCTCCTGGACCCCATCTTCCATCTTCCATCTTTGACTTGTAATCCACTGGCTGCTGGCTCCCTCACGATCTCTCCCCATCAGCTGAGCCCCTTCCCTCAGTTTTCTGCTTTATTGCATAACCCCCCTCCTTCCATTATTGCCAACCACCAAAGGACCCATCTCGCAGGCCCATGGTCTTTCAGCCCTCCAGGATCAAGGACCACAGACCCCCTCACCTAGTGGTTATCCACCTGTACCACTTTCCCCTTCCTCTGAGTGAAAACCTTGCTGAGTTTTGCCTCTAGTGTGGCTGATATTCCACTTGGCCCCTCCAGGCTTCTTCACCTCCGAAAGGATCCAGGACCTGATCTGTGTGGGGATGTGGAGCATCTCCAGCTGAGTCAGACTTGGGTTGGATCACCAAGACAGGAAGCCTCATGTTTCCCAGGGTGTCTGCATGGAAGCCAGACACTGGAGGTCACTTCCCACGGCAGCTGGCAGACGTGCTGATCTCCCCATCACTGGTAGAGTGACAAGGGCAAAGGGAGAGGGAATCCCCTCAGGGCTACATGTGGGGTGCATAGGATCTCAGAGGGCTAGAGCTGCAAGCGGAGGCCCTTGTGTCCAACCTTTCATTTTACATATGGGGAAACTGAGGCCCAGAAATGACTCCCCTAAAATCACACAGTCAGGGAACATTTGAGTCGGGACTCAAACTCATCCTGCCTGCAAGGCCATCATTCTCTTGACTATGTCACTCTACAAAGTTCATAGTTCTGGGCACACTGGCAAAGTGAGTGAGCAAACAGCCTCTGTCCATCTCTTTGCACACCATCCCCCTGGATTTATAAAGCAGTTTACTACTACCTGCAAATAGGAAGGGGCCAGCTCTTAGTCTCATTTTAAAGGAGAGAAATTGAGACAAATTTATCACCTTTTATAATTTTCATTATTTATTTTAAAAGTGAAGAATGAGGCAAATTGATTACTTTTTATTATTTTATTTTTATTTATTATTATTACTTTATTATCTTTCTTACTTAAAGGGGGATGAACCTAGCCCCTGACTTAAAAGTTTCCACTGTATACTCCTGATGAGGATCAGTCCTAAGACTGGCCAGCTGTAAAACCTACAACAAGTCATTTAATCTATCTGGGCCCCAGTTTCCCCAATATTAATTGAGAGGTCAGGCCAACTGAGTCAGGAAGAGCTGACTTCAAATCCAACCTGAGAAACTTTCTAGCTATATGAGCCTTGGCAAATCACTTCACTGCCTGCCTCAGTTTTCTCATTTGTAAAAGTAAATTTGTAAAATGTAAATGTAAAAAAGTCAATAGCCCTGACTCCCAGGGTTGTTGAAAGGATCAAATGAAATAATATTTGCAAAAAGCATTTAGTACAATGCCTGGCACACAGTAGGTGCTCTATCAATGAATATTCCTTTCTTTTTCTCACTCAGATTTCTCCAAAGTCTGACCAACCAGGATTCCAACCTTGAGAGTGATTTTCCTTCCTGCTCTTGAATATCCATGGGGCTTTCCAGGTAAATTGAGGCTAAGTGAGCCCTGTCTCTGAACTTCTACACTTGGCTATCAGAAGGCACCAGCAGATCAACCCATTTAGCTGGGAGCACCAACAAACCCATCTCTTCTCCAGCAATGGTGTGGTACCTCTATCTCTCCCCAGCCCCCAGCCCCATACCCACACAGCCCTATAAACATAGAAGGATTTTAATAAGTGATTTTTAAAAGATTAATTGAATTAGAGCTGGAAGGGTCCTTGGAGATCAATGAGTATGACCTGCTCTTTTTTAGACAGGAGAAAACTCATAGCTTTCCAAGGTCACACAGCTATTAAATGACAGGGACCAGCTTCACATCCAAGTCTACAGGATTCTCTTTGGTTGATGACATATGACTCCTTAGACCCTGAAAAATAAAAGAGTAAATTTTAAAAAGTCAGATTTGGGCTCATTGAGCCTAAAAATCAGTCAATTAATCTGTATTTGTTGAGCACCTACTATGTGTCAGGGACTGGCAATACAAGGAGAAACAACAAAATAATCCTTAATCACAGGAAGCTTTTGACAAGCAGTACATATATAGTACAAGGTAATAGATGATTATTAAGCCCTTACACTGTTAGGCAATATATGCTAGTGCCACAATACATACATATATGTAGGTATATATATAAAATTCATAGAATTACACATTCTATATTACCCATGGTATATAAGGACATATTTATCATATAATTTATTATATATTATATTATATAAATATATTACATTATTACATATTATATTCTATATTATGCTAATGTATTATATATTACATTATCATATCATATGATTTATTAAATATTATAAATACCAAGATAAATGATTTATAAATGAAAATTCATTTCAAGGTAATCTGGGAAGGAGCATGTCAACAGATAGGGGGATCAATAAAGCACCGCCTTCCTGCAGAAATTGATGCTGGAACAACCTTTTAAAAGAGGCAAGAGGCAGTAGGAGGCAGAGGTGAGAAGGGAAGGCATCCAAGGCAGGGAGGATGGCCCATGCAAACATGTAGTGAGGAGAGAGGGAGCATCACTTGTGAGGAGCCAAGAGAAGAGCTTTTAGACTATCAGAGAGTTCAGAAAAGACAGACTGGGCCAGTTCCATAGATGCTCTGATGATTGTTTGAATCCAAGCCCAAGAGCAGGGCTCCTCTCTTTGTTCAGAGGGCCAGGGCTGGACAGTGCCTCCCAAGGTTTGGGACCGATCATGGCCTAAGTGCAGCAGAGAGGAGAGAGATCCCTTCTGGGAGAGTGGGAAGACCATCAACTTTGGGCAGCAAGGTGCACAGTGAACAGAATGCTAGACCTGAAGTCAGGAAGACCTGAGTTTGAATCTGTTTTCAGACAAGCTGGGTAACACTGGACAAGTCACTTACTCTCTTCTTGTCTCAGTTCCCTCCTCTGTAAAATGGAAATCATAAATAGCCCCTACCTACCAAGATTGGTGTGAGGATCAAATGAGATAATAATTGGAAAATGCTTAGAATGGTGTCTAGCATACAGTAGGCACTTAATAAATGCTGTTTTTTTCCTTTAGGAAACTTCCTTCTGCTCTTGAAACATTGTTTCCCTTCAAATAAAGAACCCTGGTTTTCTAGGGTGTATTTTAGCTGTAGAATTGTTACTTTCATGAATGTATGAACTCCAGAGTATCAGAATTGGAGCAGTGCTGGGCGCTGGTCTAGGTGCTACCCAGGAACCCAGTCCTCGAGCTGCTTCTATTCTGCATGGAAAACAAGACAGATTGTTGTTATATGACTGCAGGAGGACGTGGGCTCTTGGCTGGATAAGGCAGTATTGAAGAGAGCTTAGATGGCTAGGAATAGATTGGGAACTAAACAATCATTGGGTAAATAGCAGCAATGGGATCAATGAGGCAGCCAAAGCTCATTCACAGCCTTTCCTTCCCCTGCTTCTCCATCCCTGGGGAGGGTCTTTCTTTCCAGTCCAGACGAGTGGAAGTTATTCATTCCCCTGCGCTTCCTACTGCCATTTGCAGCTGGTAATTAGAGGCTTTGTTCCTTTAATTGCTTACACACTTTACCCGACTGTTTGAAGCGGCTATTAAAACTTGATGATCATTTAGCACGAGTTTGGTTACTCGTGACTGTGGACAATAAATTTTTCTTTTCCCACCCGAAGATTGGGTTTTCCTCCCGAAAGGGCTGGAAGTGAGGGTGAGCCACTGAGAGAAAAAAAACAGAGACAGTCAGGGATAAAGGCAGTTTCTGCCATTCTTTGGTCATACATTTGAACCTATTTGAACCCAAGATTGCTTTTTTGAACTTGGAGAGAGAAAGAGATTTATACAGAGCGAGAAAGCCCTTCAAAGCTGACGGTGATGGTGGAGATGGTTGTGGAGGTTGTTATTGTGGGGGTGATGGCTGCGGTTCTTGTGATTGTGGTCACTGTGGATGTCACTGTAATTGTTTCACCTGAGGGCATCCTTGTAGTAAGGAGGCAGAAGCTGCTGAAACTGGGGGTCACGTTGTCAAATATTGGGGACCCTGTACTTAGTGTGTCTGGGGGCCTTTCCTCAAGCCCCTCCCAAGTTCCCTCCAGGAACTCCATGTGGATTTTTCCCTCACAAATTCTGTCACTGAGTGGTCACTTCCCTACCTTCATCTTCCTGTCCATGAAACTTCATCTCGTAGTTCCTTCCCTAACCCCAATGTCATCCTAGACTCCTCACTCTCTCTCACCCCTGAGATGTGACCAAGGACTGCCCAATTTACCTTTGTAGCATCCCTCAGATATTTTTCCTTCTCTCCTCTGACGCTCTCCCCACTCTGGTCCAGACCCTCATCCTCTCACACCTGGATGGTTGTAATAGCTATTGGACAGGAAGGGCAAGGGTCTTCGTGTCTTAAGTCTCTCCCCTTTCCAACCCACCCTCCCGTAAGCCAATAAAGTGATTTTCTAAAGCTCGGGTCTGATCATGTCAAACCCCTAGCCAATTAGCCTCCAGGATCAAATACAAAGTGCTCTGTTTGGCATTTGAAGCCTCTTTTAACTTCCCCTCCCTACTTTCCAATCTTCCTACACCCTCTTTTTCCAGTCTTTGACCCAATGACATCAGTCCTCCTACTGTCTCATGAACAAGATGCTCCATCTCTTGGCTCTGGGCATTTTCTCCTGCTGTCCCCCTGCCTCAGAAGCTCCCCTTCTCATCTCTGCCTCCCAGCTTCCTCTAAGTCTCAGCTAAAGAACCAGGGAGGGAGAAACATTCGTGTTTCTCCCGATTGATAGTGGTGGACTACAGGTGTGGAATGAGGCATACATTTTCAGCCACGGTCCATGTGTGCATGGATTTTTCCTAAGTATGCTATAGAATAAAATAAAAAAAGGATACAACTTAAATTAAGGGCTGCAAGAAGCTAAAAATAATTCAGTAAATAGAGCAATGGGCTTGAAATCAGGAAGACTTGAGTTCAAAACTGGTCTCAGACACTTAATTGGCTGGGTGACCCTAGGAAAGTCACTTAATTCTGTTTGCCTCAGTTTCCTCATCTGTAAAATGGGCTGGAGAAGGAAATGGCCAACCACTCCAATATCTCAGCCAAGAAAACCTCAAATGGAGTCACAAAGAGTCAGACTCAACAATAACAACAAATTAAGGGCAAAGGAGTGCTGATGATGAAACATACTTTCCTCATCTCAGGAGAATTATGATGAATTCCAAGAATGAAATAAAGCATACCTTCTCAGTCATGGTCCAGGACTAGGTCTATTTTATTTTTTGCACAAGGAAGGTTGGGGGGCAGGGCAGTGTGTATGAGTAGTACTAACAGTACAAAAGCATCAATAAGCCTTTTATTTATTCTTTAAAAGAAAAAAAGAAATTGGGCACAAAAAAGAACTCGAGAGAAAGCATGCAATTGGATTCTGTCCACATGCATTTTATCAATGCTAATCTTTGAAAACTTCTTTTAGTGTTCTTGTTTTATAGCATTGGGACAGACCAAAAATAAAGAAATGTCATGGTTTGCTCATTTTGAAAAACAGTACTAATAATAACAATAATAGCTAGCTTTTTTATGTCACTTTAAAGTTTGCAAAGTGCTTTACAAATATTATCACATTATCAATTCTGAAGGATGTGACTCTTCAACAAGGAGATGATTCAGGCCAATTCCAATAGATTTGTGATGGAGAGAGCCATCTACACCCAGAGAAAGGACTGTGGGGACTGAATGTGGATGAAAGCATAGTATTTTCACCTTTTTTGTTCTTTCTTACTTGCTTTTTTTTTCCTTTCTCGTGTTTTTTCTTTTTTGATCTGATTTTTCTTGTACAGCATGATATTTATGGAAATATATATAGAAGAATTACACATGTTTAACCTATATTGGATTACTGCTATCTAGAAGAGGGGGTGGAGGAAGGAAGGAAGAAAAATTTGAAACAAAAGGGTTTATAAGGATGAATGCTGCTTTGCATATATATATATTTTTACTTCTATTTATTTATTTATTTGTTTAAGGTTTGAATAAGTCTTTTTTTTTTAAATAATAACTTTTTATTGACAGAACCCATGCTAGGATAATTTTTTTTACAACATTATCCCTTGCACTCGCTTCTGTTCCAATTTTTCCCCTCCCTCCCTCCACCCCCTCCCCAAGATGGCAAGCAGTCCTATATATGTTAAATATATTGCAGTATATCCTAGATACAATATATGTCTGCAGAATCGAACAGTTCTCTTGTTTTGCATATATTTTGAAAATAAAAATCTATTATTTTAAAAAAAAAACAAATATTATCACATTTATCCTCACACCAATCCTGGGAAGTGAGTGCTACTCTTGATTCCTTGTTACAGTTAGGGAAACTGAGGTACACAGTGGTAGAGTGACTTGCCCAGGGTCTCTCAGCCAGGAAGTGACTGAGGCAAGCTTTGAACCACATCTAGAATTCTATCCACCATACCATCATTATCATACACAGCAGTGGTATGATAGAACAGAAGATACAAAGTCAGAAGATGGAAGTTCCAATCCTATTGGTTTTTCTGGGAGTCTTTGTTTCCTTATCTGAGACATTGAAATTTGAAATGTTTGCCTTAGAACCAGGAGATCATTGTACACAGAAACAAGATTATACAATACTCAATTCTGATGGACGTGGCTCTCATCTACAATAACATGATCCAGGCCTGTTCCAATGATCTTGTAATGGAGAGAGCCATCTACCCCCAGAGAGAGGACTGTGGGAACTGAGGATGGATCACAACAAAGCATTTTCACTCTTTTTGTTGTTGTTGGCTTGTTTTTTGTTTTCTTTCTCATTTTTTCCTTTTTGAGCTAACTTATCTTGTGCAACAAGATAATTGTGTAAATATGTATACATATATTTTAATATGTTTAACATATATTGGATTACCTGATGTCTAGGGGAGGGGGTGGGGGGAAGAGGGGGAAAAATGGAAAACAAGGTTTTGTAGGGTTCAATGTTGAAAAATTATCCATGCATACGTCTTGAAAATAAAGGGCTTTGATAAAAAAAATGTTTGCCTTGCCTACTTTAAAGGATTATTGGGGGATCCAGTAAAAGAAAAAGTTCTGTCTAAAGAGTTCTGGGTTAAATGGAAAGCTTTCCCATTCCCTTTATTGCTACACCAACTTACCTCCCCTTGTATCTAGTCATTAGCTCACTTTTGACATTCCTTTCTCCATGATAGCCTCTCTGTGCCTCAGTTTCCCCATCTGTCATCATGACATCTTCATTTGTCGCCTCCCCTCCACTCAGCCTGATTAAGGTTTCCATCATCTCCCACCTGGACCCCAGCAAAAGCCTCCTAAATGTTCCCTTTGCCTCCAGTCTCCACCATTTCTAACGAATCATCCACTCTCCTGCCAAAGTCATTTTCTATACCTTGTAATCAGATCTCCCACTTGGAAGGAAACACAATGTTTCTGTGGTCCAACCTAGATAAAAGAGAATCCCAATAAGGTACCCAACAGTTGGACATCCATCCTCTACTGGGGGAACTCTGAGGATGGCAAACTCACCAGCTCCTGAGGCAGCCCAGGACACTTTAGGAGAGCTCTGGTTATCAGGAAATAGCTCCTCTCTTTTGGCTTCAGTTGAGCTCTTTGTAACTGCCTCTCGTTCTAATGTCTGTCAACAAGCAGAACAAATTAATCAATTAGTCACCAAGCACTTATTAAGTGCCTACTGTATGGAATAGAGAGTGAATTGTAGTGGGGAGAGACTGGAGGCTGTAAATCCAATTAGGGGTGCACATTAGATGTATTTTAAAATGTTTTTTGGGTTAAGCTAAACTATTATTATTGCTTAACCAAATACACTTGTAATAATTCTGTGGAGAGAGGGGGCAGTAGGGATGTCACAAACTATATTTCCCATGACTTGGGGGCTGTAGTGAAATCGCTCACCGAAGGAAAAGTAAGAATCCATCTAATTCAGTGGTTCTCAAACTTTTGTCTTCAGTATCTTTATCCTATTAAAAATTATTGAGGATCTCTCCAAAGCGTTTTTGTTTATCTGGATTATATTTATAGACATTTACCATATTGGAAATAAAAACTATTTTTGAATTTGTAGAACCTCTAAAAGGGTTTCAGAGATCCTCAGGATTCTGTAGACCATATATTGAGAACCACTGATCTAATTCCTATGAGGTATGAGCTCATGACACAGGCTGATTGAGTTGTAAGGGGACTTCTGGGGAACAGAAAAGAATAGGAGTTCATCTCATAGGATTCTTCTTGGGAAGCCAGGGATGGGGGCCACCTGGAGAGCCAGCCAAAAAAGGATGCATGTGGAAGAAGAGCTGCATCTAGCAGCAGTAGCCTGCAAGCAGCTGTGTCAAGTCTATCTGAAATGACTCTGAAGATCTTTCCTATCATGTATCTTACGGGAGCTCATTTCCCAGACCACTGAGGGAAGGGATCTGAGATTATTTGCTTTTAGCAGTAGGTGTTATAGGGAAACATTATGCTTTTTTTTTTTTTAAACTAGTCATTCTTGGGCTGACAATTTTTTTTTTTTTTTAAACATCCAGAGCTTCCTTGCCCAGGTCTGTGAGCCCAATGAGCTCGTGATCCTGAGCTAGCCCGGAGTTAGCTAGCTTCCTGGTTTTCTAGAACAGGGTGGAGGCCCTTTTGCCCATCCCTCCATTCAGGCCACATTCCAAAAAGATCTCCAGTCAAGTTAAGGATCTCCAGATTTACATGAACTGATGCTAAGTGAAATGAGCAGAACCAGGAGATCATTATACACTTAGGACAAAGATACTGTATGAGGATGTATTCTGATGGAAGTGGATCTCTTCGACAAAGAGACCTAAATGAGCTTCAATTGATAAATGATGGACAGAAGCAGCTACACCCAAAGAAAGAACACTGGGAAACGAATGTGAACTATCTGCATTTTTGTTTTTCTTCCCGGGTTATTTTTACCTTCTGAATCCAATTCTCCCTGTGCAACAAGAGAACTGTTCGGTTCTGCACACATATATTGTATCTAGGATATACTGTAACCTATTCAACATGTAAAGGACTGCTTGCCATCTGGGGGAGGGGGTGGAGAGAGGGAGGGGGAAAATTGGAACAGAAGTGAATGCAAGGGATAATGCTGTAAAAAATTACCCTGGCATGGGTTCTGTCAATAAAAAGTTATTATAATTTTTTAAAAAAGGAAAAAAAAAGTTAAGGATCGCCAGTCAAGTTTGTCCTAACCCAACTAAATCCCTTAGATTCCAGTCTTTGGGCATTTGACTTCCTCATCCAACAGTTCATCCCTCCTCTGGATTTTGAGAGAGACTGGTACCTTCTGGGAAAGGGGGATCAGAGATATTCCTTCTTATTTGTGATATGAAACCTATGGTCCATGCAGAACCATTCGGAGATGAGGAAGACCATGGCGGGCCTGGCTGAGGAAGTATGTGAGTCCCCATACCCCATCCCTAGCCCAGCACACTGCCATGTTTGCCGGCTCCAGGAAGGCTGCCCCCAACCTTCTGAGGCATTCTCAACCAGAGCTGCCATGGCGGGGAATTCTTGGGCTGGGGGCCCGTCCAGGGTTGAACAGCAGCTCATCAATATACATGTTTTCCACAGAGAGAGAGGCCTGTTTGCCATTACCCCGACTTTACAAGCCCAGAACTGGAGGAAGGAGAAACCACAAGGTTCTGGCTCCCACATGGCGCCCCGGAGGGTTGGGCAGGCATCCGTCAGGTTGAGTGGTTTTCCACATTGTAAAATGCACATTTTCCATGTAAATGACTCACTGTGGAGCCCTGGGAGAGCCTGCAGACAGTTCTGGGAGCTCCCCTGCCCCACCCCCTCATTTCATCCACAGTCCCAGGACCCAGATGGAGGTCCTGCCATGGTTACTGGCAGACAATTGCTAAGGCTTCCTTTGCCACTGTCATTTGTCCATGGAGACTATGGCCACAGGAGCTCGTGTCTGGAAAGACTGGAAACAAACGAGGGGGACCCCCCCCAGATAGAGGGTTTGGGACTCAATTCTCACATGCTAGTGGCCCATCAAGGGAGTAGGGTCACATCAGATATCACTGGAGCTTCACTATGGATACTCTTCCAGCCCTCAGAGGCCGATGGGGACAGGACCCCAACCCAAACAAATGTAGTTCAAATGAAGACATTGCACCCCTCCCCTGCGCCCTCTTTCTCCTCTCTGGGGCTCCCCTTTAGGACTTGAGGGCACTGACGAGGCCTTTCCAAACTGAGTTTTCCTTTTCTCCCCTTCAGCTGGCTGGCAGCTTTGTCCCAGCTCCTGATCCTTTTTCCCTTAGTCAACATTCTGCCATCTGCAGCAAAGCTGCCCTCTGGCTCTGCTTACCCAGAGAAGCTGCCAGGAGGCCACATGACCTTCCTTGGCATTGGATTCTCAAGGCGTGAAGGGCACGCACACCCAGGACCAGCCGCCACCTGAAAAGTCATTCCTCTGCCTCCCAGCATTGCCCTGTAGGTCCTTAAACTATCTGTGCAATTTGGAACTATGCTCAAAGAGCTATCAAACTGTGCACACCTTGGGCCCAGCAGTGTCTCTGCTGGGTCTGAATCCTAAAGAGATCTTAAAGGAGGGAAAGGGACCCTCATGTGCAAAATGTTTGTGGCAGCCCTGTTTGTAATGGCAAGAAACTGGAAACTGAGTGGATGCCCATCAATTGGAGAATGATTGAGTAAATTGTGGTATATGAATGTTATGGAATATCATTGTTCTATCAGAAATGATCAGCAGAAAGATTTCAGAAAGGCCTGGAGAGATTTATGTGAACTGATGCTGAGTGAAGTGAGCAGAACCAGGAGATCATTGGGCGCAGTAACAACCATATTATACAATGAATGTGAGTTTTTCCAGCAATGAGATGATTTGGGCCAATTCCAATAGACTTGTGATGGAGAGAGCCATCTACGTCCAGAGAGAACACTCTAGGAGCTGAATGTGGATTACAACATAGTATTTTCACTCTTTTGTGTTGTTTGCTTGCATTTTGTTTTCTTACTCATTTTCTTTCTTTTTTAATCTGATTTTTCTTGTGCAGCACGATAATTATATAAATATATTTATATATATTGTATTTAACATAAAAATTGTAAAACTATATGTGATGGCAAACAGTCACCCACAAGCATTTATTTATTAAGCAACTGCTCAATGCCGGGCATTGTACAAAGCACTGGGGGGGAAATGCAGAAAGGAGGTCGTTCTGACCTTCAAGGAGCTTGGTTCTTGAAGAGGTCCATGACATCAGGAACATGCAAAGAAGGGAGGCTGTGCAAGGTCACCTGCCTCACCTTCCCCTCCAGAGGCATCTGGGTCCTGTGGTCAGACATAGATCAGGATGGCTGGAGATGGCCCTGGTTGCCCTGGGAGACCTCAGCCTTTTTAAGTTAAGGTCTTCCATAGTACTTTTCAACAACAAGGTGATTCAGACCAATTCCAATGAACCTGGGATGGGGAGAGCCATCTGCTCGGACTATGAGGCCTGAATGTGGATCAAAGCATAGTATTTCTACCTTTTGTGTTGTTTGCTTGCTTTTTTTTCTTTCTCATTTTTTTCTCCTTTTTGATCTGATTTTCTTGTGCAGCATGATAATTATAGAAATATGTTTAACATAAATTGAATTGCTTGCTGTCTAGGGGAGGAGATGGGAGAAGGAAGGGATAAAAATTTGGAACACAAGGTTTTTCAAGGGTAAATGTTGAAAACTATTTTTGTATATATTTTGAAAATAAGAAGCTATTATTTGAAAAAAGTCTTCAACAGGTCTTAATTGGACTGGGGTCCCGCTCATTCAGTGATTTAGGGTAGGTAGCAATTGAGGTAAAGGATCTCCTCTTCTAATTTAAAAAATCTAAATAAACATTCTAATCAAAGGAGATGTGTAAGATTGGGTTAGGGAGTTCCCTGATGAGCCCTATACCTTTGAGCTTGGGGCCCTGTAAGCGGTCAGGGAGAAGGACTCTCCGGGATCACACAATCACTATAGGTCCAAAGCAGGTCTGGTATTCAGGGCTGTCCCAAACCCACAGAACCTCAGAGTTGAAGGGACCTCGGTAGCCCCATCCAATGTAGCTCATTCTGAAAAGGAATGCCCACTTCAGTATTTCACCCTGTACTGGAAGACCTCCCATGAAGGGGGCCCCCTCTCTCCATTCCCCTTTGGGACAGCTCTGATTATTAGGACCCCAAATCTGAAGTGGTCTCTGGGCACTTGGCTTCTAGTTTTGCCTCTTGCAGAATAAGGACTATCCCACTCCTAAAGGCCTCCCTAGCCCACTCCCCACTTTCTGCAGACAAAATGTCCTGTTCCTTTAACTGCTCCTTAGATGACATGGACTCAAGGCCCTTCACCTGGCTGTCTGTCTGTCTATTATTCTCCACAGCTTAAACATGGCACCCAGAACAGAACAGCTCAGTCCTCCTTCAGATGTGGTCTAAGCAGATCTGAGGGGCTGCCTGACCTCTCAGGCCCTCAGTTTTCTAGTCTGTAAAATGGAAAGATTGGGAGAGATTGGGGTGAGAGCATCCCAGCCTCAGATTCAAGGTTAGGTCTTTGATCTGACTGCGGATGTGTCCAGGATGAAAAAAAAGGGGCAAGGGTTTAGGAGGGAGTGGAACTGGACCCCAAGGCAGCAGCTGAGTCAGCTCCATGCCATGGTTTAATCATCACTTTCTGGAGGCCAGAAGCCATGTGCTAACCTTTCCCAAGGAAACCTGATCCTAGAAACTCACCAAAATTTCGCCTGCTCAGCCATTTGGGGCTACCTATCGCTCCAGGTATAGGACAATGGTACTGTGGAAAGCCTTCTTTGGGGAGCCGGGAGCCATTGAGGAAAGGAGACAGAATCCGAAGGAAGGGGCCACGGCAGCCCCCCTTTTTCCAGCCAAAGGATAGTTTGACTGGCTCCTCACACGTGTCATTCCTGGATCTCAGGGGAACAGCAAAGATCTGAGAGGCAGATAAGCACTCAGTGCTGATCAATGCGTTGATTAATAAGCATTTTTAGGTGTCTACTATGTGCTGGGTACTGCTTTGGGGATGCAGCAACAAAATCACACACGGACCACTCAACATTCTCTCAGGGGACAACACGGAGCTAGACCCACAGAGAGAGAACCCCTAGATCTGCTCATTAACCCTTTTACCAGTTTGTATTTTGGGTTTGCTGCGTGGAGAAGTGAGAGATTCAATGATTGCCTGAGGGACCAAAACCCACAGCTTCCCCGCTCTGTGGCAGGCTCTCTGTCCACTGGACCACACTGCCTGTGTCAGAATATAGAGAATGAACACAAACTCCATCCAAGGCTGTCAGGAAAGATGGAGGATGTTGGCAGCCGGGAGTAGGGCAAGGGGGACATTAGGAAAGGATTTATGGCAAAGGGAGTGTCGGAGCTGAGTTTTAAAGAAAGTAAAGAAGGTTTCCAGCCTTCCAAAGGCACAATTACAGATGGAGCATCAGGGGGAGGAACAGCCAGTTTCTCTGACCTGAGACTGCAGAAAGGGGAGTAAAGCAAAAGGCTTTGTATGAAATTCTGAGGCAACCCTAGGGAATCAGGAGAATCTATTGAGAGGGAAAAGTGAGTTCTTTGTTTAGGAAAATGACTGGCTTGAGAAAGGGGAGGCCTTTGAGGCAGGAAGATCAATAGGAGGCTGCTGTGGCCTTCGGGGGAGAAGGAATAATGACCTGTACCTGAAGGTGACTGGGTGACTTTGGATGAGCAGTTGCATTGGAGGCAACCTAGTACAAGCTCATTGTTTCATGCTGTGCAGGAGAGAGTGCTGGCCCCAGAGATTAGGGGCATTTCATAGCTATGTGATTCTGGGCAAATCAATTTACCTCTTCTGATTCTAGTTCCTCAACTGTAAAATGGAGATTATAACAGCCCCTAATTCACAGGGTTTTTGTGAGACTCAACACAATGCCTGGCACATAGTAGGTGCTTAATAAATGTTTGTGGCCTTTCCTTCCTTGCTCCCTTGTACTCCCAGAACTTACTACAATGTATAGTACACAGTAAGCCCTTAATAAATGCTTTAGTGTCTGATCAATAGTAATTGTTTCATACTTTGCCCTTGAATTTCCAGAAGCTAGCACAATACCTGACACATAAGAGGCACTTAATAAATGCTTATTACCTTCCCTTCTTTGCTCCCTTGTACCCCCAGAACTTAATACAGTGTATAGTACACAGTAGGCACTTAATAAATGCTTAGTGAGTGATCAATAGTAATTGTTTCATTTTTTTGCCTTGAACCCCCAGAATGTAGAATGGTGTCTGGCACATAGTAGGTGCCCTTCTCCCTTTTCCTTTCCTCTCTAAATGACTAAGTAAGAAGAGGAATCAGTTAGACTCCATTCCTCCCTGGGCCTAGGAGCTGCACAGGCTGTTGTCATGCCCTTGTATCCTGTGCTGAAGGAATCTAGGAATGGCTGCAAGCCCCAGACCCATGACAGATGTGTGTCTGGCATTTGAGGCCCTAACAAGCCCACTGCCACCAGTTGGAAATCAGGATAATATTTTTGAAGCTTGGAGGCCTAGGAGACACGTCAGTGAACCAATAAGCATTCATTAAATACCTGCTGTATACCAGGGACTGTGCTAAATCAGGAGGATACAAAGAAAGGCAAAAGCCAGTTCCTGCTTTTGAGGAGCCCTCAGTCATCAGTGTCTTGGGGTTCAAATGCAGTGAGTCACTTCCCTTCTCTGAGCCTCAGTTTTGCTTTTGCAGGATGGGGCCCACGTTTGCAGCCATCCTACCTCTCAGGGTGGTCCTAGGGGAAGTACTTCGTAAGTCCCATATAAATGGGAGGCATATTGTCACAGACTGAGCAAGCCGGGTCCTTTCTTTTTTTATATATATATATTTTTTTTATTATAGCTTTTTATTTACAAGTTATATGCATGGGTAATTTTACAGCATTGACAATTGCCAAACCTTTTGTTCCAATTTTTTTCTTCCTTCTCTCCACCCCCTTCCCCCAGATGGCAGGTTGACCAATACATGTTAAGTATGTTAAAGTATAAATTAAATACAATATAAGCATACATGTCCAAACAGTTATTTTGCTGCACAAAAAGAATCAGACTTTGAAATAGTGTACAATTAGCCTGTGAAGGAAATCAAAAATGCAGGCGAACAAAAATAGAGGGATTGGGAATTCTATGTAGTGGTTCATAGTCATCTCCCAGAGTTCTTTCAGTGGGTGTAGCTGGTTCAGTTCATTACTGCTCCATTAGAACTGATTTGGTTCATCTCATTGCTGAAGATGGCCAGGTCCATCAGAATTGATCATCATATAGTATTGTTGTTGAAGTATATAATGGTCCTGGTCCTGCTCGTTTCACTCAGCATGGGCCTTTCTTAAAGATAGGACTCCCCCTACTCCAAGAATACAGTTTCCTGAATAGAAAAAGGCGCTGAGGACTTTTACCTTGGCCCCCGAGAGAGCCGTGTAGTAGAGCTGCCCGTGGGAGGGCCCTGCTCTGGTACTACTGGATCCAGAGGAGAACAAGAACTCGGGCTCTGCCATATGGAAGCCGGCTTGGAGAGCTTCAGAAAAATTCCTGTCGCCCCCCCCACCTCTCCAGCAGCATTCCCAGGCCCTGCTCGGAGATTGCAGCTGGAGGCTGGCTGGACTTCCCTGGACTTCCTGCAAGCCATCCTGCAGCCAGGCAGACTGGGGGGAGTGGGGGAGAGCAGCCTTCCCTTTGGATGGGGCGCACCGGGCATTCCAAGGGCAGTGAAGGCCGGCTCTCCACGGTCAGAGGACCTGGCTTCCAACCTGCTCTCGACACTCGCTCCCTGTGTGATCTGGACCAAGTCCCCTCAGTCCCAAAACTCAGTGTCCCTCTCTGTAATTGGGTGGAGGGGAGGACCTGAGGGTCTCTAAGCTATTTTTCCCAGGTTCAGGGAGCTGCTATCCTGGTGGCCCCTCATTTTACCGAGAAGGGAAGAGGTCCCTTGGGGCTGTGCACTTTCTGAGTTGTCAAAAGAAGAACACTTTTTGGGGAGAAAAGAATCTTTTCTGAAGGGTTTGCTGGAGGCCAGATCCTGAGTAATATGCTAGGGACCCAATGCCAATGTGAACCGGCCTCTGCCCTCAAGGGGATATCACTCTCAAGAGGGGAGACAACACACAGGAAGGGAATTTAGCTCCTTATCAAAAGCAATGAGGCATGGATTTGTTTCTTTATTTTACTTTATTTTAATTAAAGTTTTTTATTTCCAAAATATATACACGGATAATTTTCAGCATTCACTAGACGGTAAGTCATCCAATATATGTTAAACACGTGCAAGTCTTCTATTTATATTTCCACAAATATCTTGCTGCACAAGAAAAATCAGATCAAAAAGGAAAAGATGAGAAAGAAAAGAAAAGGCAAGCAAATAACAACAAAAAAGTGACAATGCTATAGTATGAACCACACTCAGTTCCCACGGTTCTCTCTGGGTGTAGATGGCTCTTCATCACAAGATCACTGGAACTGGTTTGAATCTTCTCATTGTTGACAAGATTGATAGTTGTATAGTCTTGTTGTTGCCGTGTTCAATGATCTCTTGGTCCTGCTCATTTCACTCAGCATCAGTTCATGTAAGTCTCGCCAGTCCTCTCTGTATTCATCCTGCTGGTCATTCCTTACAGAGCAATAATATTCCATAACGTTCATATACTACAATTTACTCAACCATTCTCCAATTGATGGGCATCCATTCATTTTCCAGTTTCTAGCCACTACAAACAGGGCTGCTACAAACACTTTTGCACATGTGGGTCCCTTGGATACAGGCTCAGCAGAAACACTGCTGGGTCAAAAGTGTGAAAGCCCTTTGGGAATAATCAAGGACCGTTCTTGCCTAGGACAAAGCCTCCCTGTCAGCCAGGGGTAGGGGCTGAAGCAGGTTCCAGGATGAGGCCTGTTAGACACACGGCAGGCTAGACAAGTTTGCCCTCACTCACTCACCCTCAGCCCCCAGCCGGGAGTTTCCAAGGCCAGTTGCAATGAGCTGGATCTGGAAGCTGGCGGTCTGCTCAGGGAGGGCGCCATTCCAGGACTCAGCCCAGTGCCTGGCACATAGTAGGCGCTTCTTCAAGGTGCCCCAGGCGGAGAGCCCGGATTCACCCTTGAAATGCCAGAAGGGACCCGTGATCACTAAGATTTCCTCCAGCTCAAAAGTTCTGTGATTTTTCCCGTGACTCCTCCAAAGGCAGGCTGCAGAGCTGGGGCTCCTGGTTCCCAGTCTGGCCCCGCTGGCTCTGCCCTGCTGCCTCCGGGGTGGCGCCCTTTCCGCGGCCCAAGGGGGGAGCACTGGGTGGGTGCTTCGGAGGCCCATAGTGTTCCCAGCAGGGGGACATCACCAGCCCCCTCCCCTGGAAGGTGAGCACAGGCCGCCGGTAGGTGGCGACCTTGGGCTCCCTAGGTATGGCAGGTAGATCTTGCCCCTCTCCCCGGGGGGGCGGATATCACACCCCACCCAGTGAGTGGGCAATGAGTGGGTAGCTGCCCAGGGGCTCTGGCCGCTTGCCCACCCCCTCACAACTGAGTTTAGCAGACAGCGTTTCCCAGGCCGCCGCCTCCTCCGGCATCTCTCCGGGCGCGCAGGGGCTGCCCCCGGGTTTGCCGGGGAAGGTCGGCGGCCGGGGGGCCGCCAGGCGCAGCGCTGGATGCGAGTGTTTGGAACGGAGGCCCCCTCAGCCAGGGAAGGCGCCGGCATTCCCAGAGAGCACAGCGCCAGCCAGCAGTGAGGACCGGCGCGCGTTCCTGCGGGCTGAGTCAGGGCCCGGGAGACGCGAACACTCCGAAACAGCGCGCTGAGCCTGCTCCGACTCGCCGGGACGCAGCGCCCCGGTCTGGCCGGGCCCTGCGCTGGCGGCCCCGCGGAACGCTCCGGAGCCTGTCTGCCGAGAGGGACGCGGGAGAGGGGGGAGAAGCGCCCGCGCGCGCCGGGGCAGGGGGGAGGAGGGGCGGGGACGGGGGCGGGGGCGGGGGGTGGAAGCCTCCCTGCTCATTTCGGACCCAGGGAGAGGAAAGGACTGCCCGGTCACCCAGCCGGGAACCCTCGGAACAAGGGCTGCCCTCTCCTTGGCGGGCCGGTTCAGAGCAGGAAGGCCCTCAATGCGGCCGTCCCTCGTGCCGAGAAACGCCCTCGCTCAGAGACAGAGCCCCTGGGTCAGAACCACCCGGGGGAAAGGCTCACCGGGAAAGAAGGCGGTGGGGTGGGCGGGGCTCCGGCAGGGACACAGCTCCTGTGGGGCAGGGAGGAAGGAGGCGGGCAGACAGACAGGTAGACGGGCAGACAGACAGGCAGGCAGGCAGACTGGCAGACAGACAGGCAGACAGACCGGCAGACAGATAGGCAGACAGACAGGCAGACGGGCAGACATGCAGACAGACAGGCAGACAGACAGGCAGACGGGCAGACAGACAGGCAGACGGGCAGGCAGACAGACAGACAGGCAGACGGGCAGGCAGACAGGCAGACGGGCAGACAGGTGGGCAGACAGACAGGCAGACGGGCAGGCAGGCAGACAGGCAGGCAGGCAGGCAGACAGACAGGCAGACAGACAGGCAGACAGACAGGCAGGCAGACAGGCAGGCAGACAGACAGGCAGACAGACACGCAGACAGACAGGCAGACAGGCAGTCAGGCAGACAGACAGGCAGACGGGCAGGCAGGCAGACAGGCAGGCAGACAGACAGACGGGCAGGCAGGCAGACGGGCAGGCAGACAGGCAGTCAGGCAGACAGACAGGCAGACGGGCAGGCAGGCAGACAGACAGGCAGACGGGCAGGCAGGCAGGCAGACAGACAGGCAGGCAGACAGACAGACAGGCAGGCAGGCAGACAGGCAGGCAGACAGGCAGGCAGGCAGGCAGACAGACAGGCAGACAGACAGGCAGGCAGGCAGGCAGGCAGACAGGCAGACAGACAGGCAGGCAGACAGGCAGGCAGACAGGCAGTCAGGCAGACAGACAGGCAGACGGGCAGGCAGGCAGACAGACAGGCAGACAGACAGGCAGGCAGACAGGCAGACGGGCAGGCAGGCAGACAGACAGACAGGCAGGCAGACAGACAGACAGGCAGGCAGGCAGACAGGCAGGCAGACAGGCAGGCAGGCAGGCAGACAGACAGGCAGACAGACAGGCAGGCAGGCAGACAGACAGGCAGACGGGCAGACAGGCAGGCAGGCAGACAGGCAGGCAGACAGACAGGCAGACAGACAGGCAGGCAGGCAGGCAGGCAGACAGGCAGACAGACAGGCAGGCAGGCAGGCAGGCAGACAGGCAGACAGACAGGCAGGCAGACAGGCAGGCAGACAGGCAGTCAGGCAGACAGACAGGCAGACGGGCAGGCAGGCAGACAGACAGGCAGGCAGACAGGCAGGCAGACAGACAGGCAGACAGACACGCAGACAGACAGGCAGACAGGCAGTCAGGCAGACAGACAGGCAGACGGGCAGGCAGGCAGACAGGCAGGCAGACAGACAGACGGGCAGGCAGGCAGACAGGCAGGCAGACAGACAGACGGGCAGGCAGGCAGACGGGCAGGCAGACAGGCAGTCAGGCAGACAGACAGGCAGACGGGCAGGCAGGCAGACAGACAGGCAGACGGGCAGGCAGGCAGACAGACAGGTAGACGGGCAGACAGACAGGCAGGCAGGCAGACTGGCAGACAAATAACAACAAAAAAGTGAAAATGCTATAGTATGAACCACACTCAGTTCCCGTGGTTCTCTCTCTGGGTGTAGATGGCTCTGGGAAACGCTGTCTGCTAAACTCAGTTGTGAGGGGGTGGGCAAGCGGCCAGTGCCCGTGGGCAGCTACCCACTCATTGCCCACTCACTGGGTGGGATGTGATATCCGCCCCCCCCCCCCGGGGAGAGGGGCAAGATCTACCTGCCATACCTAGGGAGCCCAAGATCACAAGATCACTGGAACTGGTTTGAATCTTCTCATTGTTGACAAGATTGATAGTTGTATAATCTTGTTGTTGCCGTGTTCAATGATCTCTTGGTCCTGCTCATCTCACTCAGCATCAGTTCATGTAAGTCTCGCCAGGCCTCTCTGTATTCATCCTGCTGGTCATTTCTTATAGAACAATAATATTCCATAACATTCATACACCACAATTTACCCAGCCATTCTCCAATTGATGGGCATCCTTTCATTTTCCAGCTTCTAGCCACTACAAACAGGGCTGCCACAAACACTTTTGCACATACAGGTCCCTTGGATACAGGCTCAGCAGAAACACTGCTGGGTCACAAGTGTGAAAGCCCTTTGGGAATAATCAAGGACCGTTCTTGCCTAGGACAAAGCCTCCCTGTCAGCCAGGGGTAGGGGCTGAAGCAGGTTCCAGGATGAGGCCTGTTAGACACACGGCAGGCTAGACAAGTTTGCCCTCACTCACTCACCCTCAGCCCCCAGCCGGGAGTTTCCAAGGCCAGTTGCAATGAGCTGGATCTGGAAGCTGGCGGTCTGCTCAGGGAGGGCGCCATTCCAGGACTCAGCCCAGTGCCTGGCACATAGTAGGCGCTTCTTCAAGGTGCCCCAGGCGGAGAGCCCGGATTCACCCTTGAAATGCCAGAAGGGACCCGTGATCACTAAGATTTCCTCCAGCTCAAAAGTTCTGTGATTTTTCCCGTGACTCCTCCAAAGGCAGGCTGCAGAGCTGGGGCTCCTGGTTCCCAGTCTGGCCCCGCTGGCTCTGCCCTGCTGCCTCCGGGGTGGCGCCCTTTCCGCGGCCCAAGGGGGGAGCACTGGGTGGGTGCTTCGGAGGCCCATAGTGTTCCCAGCAGGGGGACATCACCAGCCCCCTCCCCTGGAAGGTGAGCACAGGCCGCCGGTAGGTGGCGACCTTGGGCTCCCTAGGTATGGCAGGTAGATCTTGCCCCTCTCCCGGGGGGGGGGGGGCGGATATCACACCCCACCCAGTGAGTGGGCAATGAGTGGGTAGCTGCCCAGGGGCACTGGCCGCTTGCCCACCCCCTCACAACTGAGTTTAGCAGACAGCGTTTCCCAGGCCGCCGCCTCCTCCGGCATCTCTCCGGGCGCGCAAGGGCTGCCCCCGGGTTTGCCGGGGAAGGTCGGCGGCCCCGCGCTGGATGCGAGTGTTTGGAACGGAGGCCCCCTCAGCCAGGGAAGGCGCCGGCATTCCCAGAGAGCACAGCGCCAGCCAGCAGTGAGGACCGGCGCGCGTTCCTGCGGGCTGAGTCAGGGCCCGGGAGACGCGAACACTCCGAAACAGCGCGCTGAGCCTGCTCCGACTCGCCGGGACGCAGCGCCCCCGGTCTGGCCGGGCCCTGCGCTGGCGGCCCCGCGGAACGCTCCGGAGCCTGTCTGCCGAGAGGGACGCGGGAGAGGGGGGAGAAGCGCCCGCGCGCGCCGGGGCAGGGGGGAGGGGGGGCGGGGACGGGGGCGGGGGCGGGGGGTGGAAGCCTCCCTGCTCATTTCGGACCCAGGGAGAGGAAAGGACTGCCCGGTCACCCAGCCGGGAACCCTCGGAACAAGGGCTGCCCTCTCCTTGGCGGGCCGGTTCAGAGCAGGAAGGGCCTCAATGCGGCCGTCCCTCGTGCCGAGAAACGCCCTCGCTCAGAGACAGAGCCCCTGGGTCAGAACCACCTGGGGGAAAGGCTCACAGGGAAAGAAGGCGGCGGGGTGGGCGGGGCTCCAGCAGGGACCCAGCTCCTGTGGGGCAGGGAGGAAGGAGGCGGGCAGACAGACAGGCAGACGGGCAGGCAGACAGGCAGGCAGGCAGACGGGCAGACAGACAGGCAGGCAGACGGGCAGACAGACAGGCAGACAGACAGGCAGACGGGCAGACAGGCAGACAGACAGGCAGACAGACAGGCAGACGGGCAGACAGACAGGCAGACGGGCAGGCAGACAGACAGACAGGCAGACGGGCAGGCAGACAGGCAGACGGGCAGACAGGCAGGCAGGCAGACAGGCAGACAGACAGGCAGGCAGACAGACAGGCAGGCAGGCAGACAGGCAGGCAGACAGACAGGCAGGCAGACAGACAGGCAGGCAGACAGGCAGGCAGACAGGCAGGCAGGCAGACAGACAGGCAGACAGACAGGCAGGCAGGCAGACAGGCAGGCAGACAGACAGGCAGGCAGACAGACAGGCAGGCAGACAGACAGGCAGACAGACAGGCAGGCAGGCAGACAGGCAGGCAGACAGACAGGCAGACAGACAGGCAGGCAGGCAGACAGGCAGGCAGACAGACAGGCAGACAGACAGGCAGGCAGGCAGACAGGCAGGCAGACAGACAGGCAGACAGACAGACAGGCAGGCAGACAGACAGGCAGACAGACAGGCAGGCAGGCAGACAGGCAGGCAGACAGACAGGCAGACAGACAGGCAGGCAGGCAGACAGGCAGGCAGACAGACAGGCAGGCAGACAGACAGGCAGGCAGACAGGCAGGCAGACAGGCAGGCAGGCAGACAGACAGGCAGCAGACAGACAGGCAGGCAGGCAGACAGGCAGGCAGACAGACAGGCAGGCAGACAGACAGGCAGGCAGACAGACAGGCAGACAGACAGGCAGGCAGGCAGACAGGCAGGCAGACAGACAGGCAGACAGACAGGCAGGCAGGCAGACAGGCAGGCAGACAGACAGGCAGGCAGACAGGCAGGCAGACAGACAGGCAGGCAGACAGACAGGCAGGCAGACAGACAGGCAGACAGACAGGCAGGCAGGCAGACAGGCAGGCAGACAGACAGGCAGGCAGACAGACAGGCAGGCAGACAGACAGGCAGACAGACAGGCAGACAGACAGATAGGCAAGCAGACAGGCAGACCCAGTAGGCAGACAGATAGGCAGGTAGACCCAGCAAACAGACAGGCAGACAGACAGGCAGACCCAGCAGGCAGACAGACAGGCAGGCAGACAGGCAGACAGATAGGCAAGCAGACAGACAGGCAGTCAGGCAGACAGACAGGCAGACAGACAGGCAGGCAGACAGGCAGACAGACAGGCAGGCAGACAGGCAGACAGACAGGCAGGCAGACAGGCAGACAGACAGGCAGACAGACAGGCAGACGGGCAGGCAGACAGATAGGCAAGCAGACAGGCAGACCCAGTAGGCAGACAGATAGGCAGGTAGACCCAGCAAACAGACAGGCAGACGGGCAGGCAGGCAGATAGACAGACCAGCAAGCAGACAGACAGGCAGATCCAGCAAACAGACAGGCAGTCAGACCAGACCAGCAGGCAGGCAGACAGACAGACAGACAGGTAGACAGGCAGGCAGACCAGCAGGTAGGCAGATTGGTAAAATAAATATGAATAGAGTAAAACTGAATAGAATATGAATGTGAATAGAATACTTAGCTTTGGAGAGATAGTTGAGATAGGTAAATAGAATAGGTAGAAAGATAAGGAGATGTAGGGGTAGATAGACAGCTGAGGCAGAGTGAGGGGGACAACTACAAAAGCAAAGAATCAGATAATTGATAGAGAGACACACAGCCAAATGAGAGACAAATAGAGATAAAGCATTGATCAGATCCTGTGTGCCCAGTATTGGGCTGGCTATGGTGCACTCTAGATACAAATACAAGCCAACAAGTCAGTCCTGTCCTCCACAAGCTTCCACTCTAATAGGGGAGGAGAGATGAACAGGTACACACCTGAGGTGAGGATGGAAAGGAGAGATGAACAGGTACACACCCAAGGTAGGGAGGAGGTGCCCATGAGGAGGTAAGTCAGCCAGAAAGTAAGTAAAGGCAGAAGTGAGGTGATCATAGCTGGGGTGTAGTCCAGGAGAGGGAATCCCCAGTGAAGAGAGGGGGACTTCAGAGCAGGGGTCCCTCCAAAGTGGGAAGACCGAGAAGGTAAATTTCAGAGAGCAAAGTCAGGAAATCTGGGATCAGACACTCTTTCAATTTACTTCTTGTCTAACCTAACAAATCATTCGATTTCTCTCATCCTGTTTCTTCATTGGTAAAAATGGTGTTGGGAGGAGGCAGAAGAGCATGGAAGAGGGATATACGACTGCATTTTATTTTTATTATGTCGGGTAGAACCATAGATGTAGCTCTGGAAGGGATCTGAGAAGGCCCCTGACTTCCATCCCTTCATTTAACAGGCAGAGAAACCGAGGCACAGAGAGATGAGACGGCTTGTCCGGCTAAGAGAGAGTTTCAGGGAGGTCTTGCTGACTTGTGCAGGGGGATGGAAGGCCGCTTTGCTCCCTGGACTCCCTGAACCGTGTCTTATCTTCCCAGAATCCCTCCCCTGGGATGCCCCCGGGGAAGGCTGGGTGGCTCGGGGATGCCCCCAGGCGGATGCTGGGAGGACTCCACATTTGGGGAAGGAGGGGAGGCAGGTCCAGGGAGGAAGTGGGTTCTGCATCCCGGCCTCCTTGTAGGGCTTCTCCAGTGCCACGTCACCATAGGCCCTTCTGGGCACATTGCAGTAGGCCAAGAGCTCCACCTAGCGGGGGACTTGCTCCAAATCCAGGGCCAGCGAGGCAAGTCCTTGAATATCATCATGTTTTTATTGGGTTACTTGCTGGGGCGGAGGGGGGGGTGGGGAGAAGAGGGGGGCATTTGGAACACAAAGCTTTGCAAGGATCAATGTTGAAAAATTACCCATGCATATGTTTTGAAAAATAAAAAGTTGTAATAAAAAATAATAATAATAAAAAAGAAAATTCATTATGCTTTCAGAAAATGATGGGTGGGCAGCTCATTGATGTCTCTGTACAGTTCACTCAAGGACTTCTTCAGGGCTTCTCCTCCCTCCTGGCAGCTGCCCTCCTTCCCCCTTTTTTCTTTCTTTCTTTTTTTTTTTTTTTTTTTTTTTGCTGAGGCAACTGGGGTTAAGTGCCTTGCCCAGGGTCACACAGCTGGGAATGTTAAGTGTCTGAGACCAGATTTGAACTCAGGTTCTCCTGACTTCAGGGCCGGTGCTCTACCCACTGCCCCACATAGCTTCCTTCCCCCTTTTTTCTTGAGCACCAGGGCAATCCTCCAACAAATCCTCTTCCTCAGGAAGCTTTCCTGCCATCGCTGCTCCTTTCCTAGTCCTCCTCCTTTCCTGGGCATCAGGGCCCTGACCATGTGCCATTGCTGGTGAGGACGGAGAACAGCAGGCTCACACCCACCCCCTGTCTGCCCATTGCCAGGTGTAGCTTAGAATGAGTGCTCCCCGAGGGAGGATGGCTTGGTTTCTGTCTGGGTATCACAGCGCCAGCCCCAGTAAGAACTTAACAAACGCTTCACCTCTCCCCCAGCACCTGGCAGTTCTGGGTATGTGTTGGGGGCTTCACAAATTCTTGCTGAATAGTGTGAAGCCCTAATCACCTGGAGAATATCACGTTGGTGTTGAATCCCAAGGAAATACCCCTACAGAACTGTAGGGATAGGGAGCAGCTAGGTGGGCAGCAGATAGAGCACTGGCCCTGAAGTCAGGAGGACCTGAGTTTTCAAATCTGGTCTCAGAAACTTAACATTCCCAGCTGTGTGACCCTGGGCAAGTCACTTAACCCCAATTGCCTCAGCCAAAAAATAAGAAAGAAAAGACTTTCAGGGCTAGAGATTCAATTAGAAAATGATAGTATTCAAACACTTTTGGAAAGTGTTATTATTGGAATCTGTGTTGGCCATCAGGCAGACTCTAAAATGGGGTCTTCTGGACCCCTTGGGCACAGGCTGGTGAAGAACCCCAGAAGCCCCTTTTCAGAATAATATTCAATTAAATACATGTTCAATTAAAATACACAGGATTACAAAGTAAACCTGTTATATTAGAATAGAGTTATCAATTTGTTTATAAAAACAAGTTCACAGACTCATAGTTAAAAACTCCAGGTCTAGAAGATGGGCCTTGTGAGCAACATGGAAGGAAACAGTCATTACTTAATTTATTAAATCAGGTTCAAGCAAATCAATACTGTATGGGAATTTTATGGGGAATGTGCCACGCCATACTTCCCCGGGTCTCCTCATGCTTTGGATCATCTGTATTTTACCTTGTATTTTCTCATCTTTCTGCAGGAGCTTCCCAGTGTGAAAGTCCTATAAGCTTCTTAATGACAGGAATTATTTATTTTTGTATGCCTGGTGCCTAATATAGAGTCTGGTATACGGTAAGTACTTCATAGCTGCTTGTTTTTTGAATGAAATTAAGTTGCTTCTGTGCTATAAGTTGCTTCCTTTCCAGATCTGGATATAAGTTGTGGCATTCCAAAGGGAAAGCGTGCTAAACTAGAAGTCAGCCCCAGGGGGTTGTGGTCTCTGGAGTCGACTTGATTTGGAAGTGTGAGGCTTTTTAAAGAAATCAGTAATATGGAATGACTATGGAATAATGGCAGTCTATCAGACAATCAAAAAATATGCATTAAGTGCCTACTCTGTGCCAGGAATGGTGCTAAGTGCCAGGGATGCAAAGAAAGGCAACAGACAAGGGCAGCTTTGCAAGCCGGGGACAGGGGTGAGGGTCTCTGACCTGGGCCTCCAAGCTCAGTCTCACAGGTTCTAGGATAGAGCAGGCGCCCATGTCTGATCTACTCAGCCCTGGGCAACCTCAGCCTTGGGAAAGTGTCTCCCAATCCTGAGCCAGAAGGAAAGAGAGGCCCTTGACAGAAAGGAGAGGTTCAGAGAAGACGTGGATTTGGGGAAATCGTTCTGTTTTTGACATGTTGAATTGGAGAGACTTTTGAGACACCCAGACATCCAATAGGAAGCTAGAGATATCAAACTGGATGCAGGAGAGAGGTAAGGGCTGGATGTAGAGATCTGGAGTCATTTGCACAGTGCTGATGGCTGAAATCCTAGGAAAGAGACCAGGAAGAGAATATAATGAGAGGAGAGGGCCTAGGATGGAACGTGGCAGCATGTGCTCCCCTGCTCAGGAGGCAGGATGTGAGGAAGGCACCTATAAAGGAAGTTAGCTAGAAGAACAATGACGGGGAAATGTCCCAAAAACCTGGGAAAGAGAGGAGACGAGGAGAGGATGGTCCGCAGTGAGGGGAAGAGACAGAGACACCCAGAGAGAGAGATACCAAGTGCCAAAGTAATCTGAGAAAAGAACCAAAACCTTCCAGAGCCTCATCTCCACTCGCCTCACCCCACTGGCTGCCCATCTCTCCAAGTCCTGCTCTGGGATTAAGCCCCATCCCCTGGCAGTGACCAGCAAAGGGGCAGCGGCTGGGCCTGGTTCTCGCTGCCCTTCCCGAAGCATGGTGCTGTCTCCCTGACTCGACTGTAATCTCCCTGGGGCAGGCCCCGCAGGACTCACCACTTTTCCCCATTGGGTAATACCCATTTTAAGATAATTTTTCCTTACATTTTCTTCTCTGCAAGTGTGCTGAGCGAAAAACGGTGAGACAATGACCACACGGCCATCTGAAAAGCCCCATCATTTTAATACAGAATGGCAGGGAAGGAGAGCGCTTGCAGCGCATTTTTAAATAACATTTGGCACAAAGTCTCTGGGCCGGATCTTCATAACCACGGATTTCAGAGAGTACCACCAGCCGTGCCAGGTGTACCAGACAATGCCGTTGTCCGTCTCACCCGTGTAGGCCCCTCTGTAGTACAGCCCGTTGAGGTTTGCTGAGTGACACCTGAGGGGCAGATAGAAGAATGGGGCCTTAGAGACGTTCTTCCTCAGACTCATCTGTGGGTGACATGGGAGCTGGGGACAGAAAAACGGGGTCCCCGTTCCTCTGAGGGGGGCGGGGGAGTGTCCTGGCTCTGTGATCCCACCACGGTCAAACATACAAATACCCAATTGTTCTGTGACTTAGAGCCCTGGAGGTGACTCCCCTGAACTCTGTGAAAGAGGAGGATTTGAACTTGCCTCTTTCTGGGGCTCTCGGTCCCTCCCCTTTGGATTGGATCCACAAGTCTCAGACCCAGGTCTCCAAAGGCTTTTATCAGGTGAACTCCATCCCTTCATTCTTATATTTTATACTGCTGGCCAAAAATTCCCTGCACCTTCTAAAGGTAGATAGGGCCTAAAGCAGAAAAACACTCCTCTAGCCTCAGACACTGGGGTATAGGGCAGGTCACTTAACCTCCCTTTGCCTCAAATTTCCTCATCTGTAAAATGGGATTAATTACAGCATCTGCCCCCCAGAGTTGTGATGAGGATCCAATGAGATATCTGTAAAGTGTTTAGCTCAGTGTCTGACACATTGTAGGTGCTATGCAAATGCTAGCTATAATGTTCTATAAATTTTATTGTACACTGTTTATTATTATTTGGGCATTTATGTGGAGGATCGGCTGGAGAAGGCTGAAAGACTACCAGATTTCAGCATAAATAACAAATTGTCGCAAGGTTGACCTAATTAGAACCTGCTTTCCTTTCTCCCTGCTCTCCAGATGGCTCCTTCCCCAGTTCTGGCTGCTTCACTATCAGGAGGCTCAAATTACACCTTTGTACTTTTCCCAGTTCCAGAGGAGGAAGGGGAGGGAGGTCCACTTGGGCCTGGCTTTTCTGACTCCTTGTCCTGGGACTTAATGGGCAGGGAGGCTGGCTTGGCTTGAAACGTTGGCTCACTGGGTTATCCTAATGAAGTCCAGCTCCCTCCCCCACCCCCAGACTCTAACACCCTCCCTAACACCCCACCCTGTCCCTGTTTGGGGACAGCAGCTCCCAGAAAGGGCTTGGTGAGAGGCAGAGGGAGCCTCTGTCCCTCCTCCTCTGCAGCCTGCCTCCTGGAAGTCCCCGCTTGCTCCCGGAATCCTTCCCAGTCCTTCACTCCAGCCCTTCTGGGACTATCTCGCATTGCCCTTGTTTCTAGCGCATTGATACCCAGTTGTTAGAATGGTGCTAGATGGTGAGGAGGGCGGAACCAGGATGCTTCCTAAGCATCCCCAGCACGCTTCCTAAGCATCCCCAGCACGTCACCCAGTGCCGGTACACAGAAGGTGCCTAATAAATGCGCTTTGGGACTTGGCTCTGAAGGAGTCCCGTACCTGTTGTACCACCAGCCGGCCCTGTCCTCCTTCGCGCAGTTCCCTGAGTAGTTGTCGTTATCGCGGTCTCGAGTGCTGAATTTCATCCGCCGGTGACTGGCCCACCACTGGACCTCGGGATGGAAGCTCCCTGCGAGCGAGTCCCCGGCTGTGCCCGAGTACTCCCTGAAGCTCAGCTCGTAGGAACTCTGAGGGAGAAGAGTCAGCATCCTCAGCCTCCGCCTGGCGCAGAGAGGGGGCCGCTGGGGGAAAGGGGGCTCCATCAGCCCCCGGCGCCCGAGCCCTTTCACAGCCCCCTTCTCACCTTCTCGCTGCCGACTCGGAAACTTTCATACTGCGCAAAGCGGTGCTCCCCTTCAAAGTCGGCCAGGTCGATCTTCAGGGTGTAGTCTCCTGCACAAAAAGAAGCAGACGCCCGTCTTCGGCCGGCTCTGGTTCTGCCCCAGAGCCCCAGATCGGGAGGACCATGGCGGGCTGACCGTGGCTGCTCCCAAGCAAATCCCCCTTTCTGGAGAGCCAGCGGCCGCCGCTCGGCTAAGGGAGCTTCCCGGCTCCTGCTCCATCGGCGTGAGATCCAGGAGGAGCGCCAGTGAGGCACAGGGGAGGCCAAAGGGGTCGTGCTCTTCTGCTTACAGATCTAGAGAGCATGGGCTCCCAAGGCAGGAGGACCTGAGTTCAAATCCGGACTCGGACACTACCCATGTGATCCTGGATTAGTCAATTAGTCCCAATTGCTTTGCCCCCCCTCCCCCCAAAAAAAGAAAAACATAAGGAAAGAGGGAAAGATATGAAATTTCATGGAAGGAAACTCTCCCAAGTTAGCATTGGAAGAAGGCCCTAAGGTTTGCAAAGCACTTTCCTGTATCATCTCATCTGAACCTCACAAAATCTAGCAGGAATGCTATTAATCTCCCCATTTTACAGGTGAGAAAACCGAGGCTCAGAGAGTTTAAGTGATTTGTCCAGAATCACACAGCTGGATTTGAACTCAGGTCTTCCCAAAAGGAAGAGCACAGAATCTGAGCAGAGATGTAAAATCATGAAGCACCAGGATGACCAGAGCAGGGGAGGGGGTGGTTCACAAAAGGTAAAGGAAGCACGTTCCTAGTTGGCTGCCGGTGTCTCCAGGAAGGTCAATTGTGGGAACTGGGTATCCCTTGCCTAGGAACCAGGGGATCCTGAAGGACCAGACAGCACCCATCCCCCACCAGCTGAGCCAGGACCAGCGGGAAGTGGGGGAGCTGCACAAAAGGCCAACTGAGGCCGGATGTCAAGGAAACCTGAACAGGGAAAGCTGGATTCCACATTCTGGAAGAGCAATGGCTTTAAGAGCTGGTGTCCTGAGATCTCCAAGCACTTATTGGGTACCTTATAATGGATGGGGTGCTGTAGTGGATGGAGGCTAGATGGGGCACCCAGGTGACCTGGTTTTAAATCCTGCCCCAGAAACTCAATAGTTGTATGATGCTGGCATTTTTCTCAGAGACTCAGTTTTCTAATCTGTAAAATGGAGACAGAGCTTGTAGTTTACTGCCAGGTGGTTGTGAGACTCAAATGAGACAACAGATGTTAAGTGCTTCATAAAACTGGAAACTTTAGAGAAACAGGAGTTGTTAAGCAAAGAAATTCCCTGAAATGCAGAGGGTGGAAGAGATGCCTGCTGCAGCCCTGGCCCCAAGACTGCTCTTCATATGGTCCGTGATCTCAGGGATCAGGCAGTTTCCACATAAGTGTTCATTTTGGCACAAATTTCTATGGAATATTCATTTTACAGGAAAAAAGCCATAGCCAGTCAGTGCACTAATGCACCAACACTAATGTCCCCCCACCTGTGTCTCTCTCTCTCTCTCTCTCTCTCTCTCTCTCTCTCTCTCTCTCTCTCTCTCTCTCTCTCTCTTTACTTCTCCCTTTCTCTCTCTCTCTCTGTCTCTGTCTTTCTCTTTCCTTCTCCCTTCTTCTCTCTCTTTCTCTCCCTGTCTCCCCCTTCCTCTCTCTTCCTTTCTTTCTGTGTCTCTCTATCTGTTTCTTTCTTCCCTTCCCTCCTTCCTTCCCCCCTTTCTCTCTCTCCATTTCTCTCTCCATCTCTCTTTCTCTTTCTTTCCTCCCCCTTTCTTTTCCACTTGTTTAGGATCTTTAGACATTCATGGTTTTCTTTCTAAAGTCAGACGTTTAGAAGCCAGTCCCCCTCCTTCAGAAATGTTTGAATGTCCAAAAGAACAAAAGGGTTGGGGCCCAAGCAGAGAGATGCTGAGGCCCTGCTGGGCAGGTTTCCAGGGACTTCATGAGGAAGCCAGTAAGTGGAAGCAGCCAGCCCAAGAGGGAAGCAGGAGGCTCCAGGGAGGGGCAGGGTTCCAGTGGCCTCCAGTCCAGAGGGAAAGAAATCTGGAGGAGGGCAGGAGAAGAGCAAAGTCTTGAGCAGCCACTTGTGCTGGGATTCTGGTGTGCTGGCTCAGAGAATGGGAAGGCGCCCTATTAGTCTCAGGGCTGGCCAGTGGTCAGCCCCTTGTAAAAAGGCCTAGCCCTGGGCTGGGGAGCTATTGGACATGGGCTAAGTCTGTGGCCACACATGGCCAGCTCTTTGCAGGAAGGTCTAATTTGGTTTAATTAGTCCTTACAGGGCCTGAGCGATCCCTGGCTTGGTTGTTGCCCTTTGTTCTTCAAGAGGACCAAAGAGACATCACTATGTTGGACTCAAGTGTGTCTGACTGTGGCTGATCAGATCATACAAGCAAGGACCCCCAGGCCCCAGACTAGCAGCCAGGAGGAGTCTGAGGAAGACTCCCAGCCAGCCACATGTAGGCACCAAATGCCCACATTAGAGGGGTTCTGCCCCCAGCATCAGCTACCCCTGAGTCCCTCCCCCCATGGAGAACCCAAGAAAACAGGGGTTTCTGCTGCCGACAAATGGAGGATTCATAGGGGATGAGAAAAGGCTCAGACTGAAGGGCTCCTGTCTCCCTCACTCTCTCTGCCTCCATCCTTTTCATTCTTTCTCCCCTCTTTGCCTCTTGTTTCTTTCTTTTGTTCTTTGTTTACTCCTTCTCTCTTTCTCCCTTATCTCTCTATTTCCCCTCTGCTTTTGAGTCTAGCTCTCTGGTTCTGGTGATCTCTCTCTTCTCCCTCTGCTTTTTTCTCTGCTTTTCTCTCTCTCCATTTCTCACTCATCTTTCTCCATCTCTGTCTCTGTCTGTCTGCCTGTCTGTCTGTCTCCCTCTCTGTCTCTGTCTCTCTCTCCATTTTTTGCTCATCTTTCTCCATCTCTGTTGTCTCTCTCCATCTCTTTCTTTCTCTGTCTCTGTCTCTCTCCATCTCTTTCTCTGTCTTCTCTATCTCTCTTTGTGTCTGTCTCTCTCTGTCCCTCCTTCCCTTCATCAATCTCTGCCCTTATCTGAAAAGAAAGCATCACCAGGCATCTTCCAAACCCCTTAAAAGTTTCAGGTTACAGGAATCTTCCAGTTGAACAAAACAAGATTTCCCTATATCCATCTTACGTTGGGTGGTCAGGAAGTGGAGATTTTTATTCCCAAGCCAGTATTCGCCATTTTTTTGGTCAAAATTTCCAAAACCCTTTTCATAGTCATCCCAGTTCCTGAAAATCCAAGAGAAAACCATATGTAGCTGTCACCTGCCTCCCCATCCAGCCCTTCCCCACCTTCTTCCTCCTCCCAGCTCATGCCTCTGATCCCAAAGCACTTTCATACATCTAGAAACACTGACATTTCCATTACACAGATAAGCTGAAGCCGGGAGAAAGGCAAGATTGGGCTAAGACCACTGAACACATCAATGACAGGAGCAGGATGAGAACCCCATTGTCTTTGCCTCTAACGCAGGCTTTTCCCATTCTCCCTAACTCACCAAGGTCCACTTTTCTTTGTCTTCTTGCTCATTTTGGGGAAAAGGTATTAGTGCTCAGTATTTTGTCTTAATGGGAAAGATGGAGCTTTGCCTCCATTATTGGCCACCAGATGACCAGAGCTCTGGGATCCATCTCCAGCTCTAAAGCTAGCCTGCATCACGCATCGGGGTACCTGTCAAAGTTCTCCGAGCCATCCCAGCGCCTCTGTACCACTGTCCAGCCGCCCCCATCCGTCATGTCACAGTAAACTGAGAACTCCTCCGGACTTTGCAGGGGCTTGATTTTGTAGAAACCACTGAGCTTGTGGCCATCATTGAACACCTCCGAACAGTCTGTCGGCAAAACATCTGTCAGGAGACTCCCAAGAGTGACCCCAAGATTCCATTCAACAAACAATTATCCCCTTACTGTCATAAATACAGAAAACATTTTAGAAATCTAAAATCTCAGAGAAGGAGCATCTGCTCCGAGAAATAGATTAGAGACAATGGAATTGGGATTATCGGATCTGGGGAACCCCTAGGGAAGCAATCTCCTTCGGCAACCAGAGACCGTGAATTCTACAGACTCCTGCATGGTTTTAAATGCATAAACAGAATACACAGGATTACAAAGGAAACCAAACCTAAAGAAGTAATTAAGATTAAACAAATATATACAAATTTCTGGATCCCAAATTATACAGCTAGAAAATGTCCAAGGTAGGATTAGAATTCAAATCTTCTAAACTCTGGGTTAAATGATTGATTGATCTGACTGCCTCTGTAAACAGGACCACAGACTATGAATTTATCTTTAATTACATATATATATATATATTCCTCTTTAATTTAATGAATTTTTCTCATCTACCTCAGAGAGAGCAGGGAATAGAATTCCATCCCATAATGGGGTAAAAGAGATAGATTCAGGACTGAGAAAGTGCTTCATGGTTTGTTGCTTTGTTGATGGGCTGGGAAGGAAAGTTCTGCTGGAAGAGGACAGAGCCCTCCAATCAGGACACCTTATCTATGGACAGAGATGATAAAGGCCATTGGGGAGGCCAAAGGAAGGCCCCCAGCTCACACTGACCTGCGTACTGCCTTCTTCCCCTTAGGCGGGGGATGACCTTCGAGTCTCCTCGGTCCATCAGCTGAAGTTCCTGCTCTTGGAGGAGCTGCTCAATCTTCACCTGCTGCTGCTTAACCTGGGCCTCCAGGAGTCTCACCTGGTCCTTCAGCCTCTGCTGCTCCTGGAGGCAACTCTCCAGAGCCTGGAGGGGAAAACAGAGCTCTCCGTGATGGAAGATGGGGCTGACTTTGCGGAGTCATCACCTGAAGGACCAATTCTGATGTTTTCCCTGGCACCTTCCACTCCCCAATGCTCCCTCCGTCCAAGCTCTGACCACTCTTCCCCAGATGGCTGGGCCAGCATGCTGAGTGTCCTGCCCACAATGGCACATCCATGGCTCATGAAGTGCACTAGCTGCTAGAGCACGGAAGGGCTGACCAGTGACTGAGGGTCACCTGCCTCTGCCAAGGAGAGCCCAGGCACCTGTCATCCCTCCATCCTCCCATGTCCATGAACTCCATTTGATCCTCAACTTCTGATGCTTCCTGACTCCTTATATCTAACCCACTTGCCACAGCATCTCATCTTCAGACCGATCTGAGAATGGCACTCCCCTACCATCCAGATTGCTTTATATCTGGGACGAAATCATAGAATCAGAGTCTGAAATTATCTTAGAAGCCTAATGCCATCCATAAATGAAGAATTCCCTTTCAAATCTATCAAAAAGAGATCAAATCACCTTAGCTTGCAAATTCCAATGAA
This sequence comes from Antechinus flavipes, assembly GCF_016432865.1. Lineage (NCBI taxonomy): Eukaryota > Metazoa > Chordata > Mammalia > Dasyuromorphia > Dasyuridae > Antechinus > Antechinus flavipes. Next base: position 184,980,152 of record NC_067403.1, on the reverse strand, counting down.
GGGGCACCCTGGGACTAGCCATTTCACTTTGGGACAGCTCTCACTGTGGAAAGATTTTCCTGACATCAAGCCTCAGTTTGTCTTTTTTTATAATATTCCCCATGATCCTTGTCCTTCCCTCTGTGGCCAAGCTGATGAAGCTCAATCCTTCTTCCAGAGGACAGCCTCTCCGATACTTGAAGACATCAGTTGTGTTTTCCTTGGATCTTCCTTCATCCTAGCTTCCTTCAAATACCAAGTAAAATGCCATCCTCTCCCGGCAGGCTCTTGCCATCTCCCCGGATGGTAGCGCCTTCCTTCTATGGTTATCCAGTTTTTCTTGACTATAACTGATTTGTACTTAGTTGTTTACATGCTGTCTCCATACTAAGAAACTAAGTTCCTTGAGGGCAGGGGTCTTGCCTTTTTTTGCATCTCCAGCACTTAGCACAATGCCTGACACACAATACTTACTATATTTTTGTTGGTAGCACACCTGGGCAGGGGAGCACCAAGTTCAGTACCTGTCTCTTCTTCCTCTGTCCCTTAGCGGCTGCTCTCTCATGTGGTTATTTCTGTGTCTCTACTCTATCATCCTTTGGAAGACAAGCAGCTGCTTCCTCCTCAGGACATTAAGGAGTTCTCTCCTAAAAGTCTGCAATCTGTAATTATGGTTTTGTTTTGATCTCCGAATGTCCAATCATCCTTTTCCTTCTTCTCTTTTTGTAGACTTTCTTCTGCCCTCAGGTCACTTTTTCCCTCTGCCCTTTACAACCTATTTTGTCACAAGGAAATCATATTTTTGTTCCTTTGAGGAACACTTTGTTCTCAATAACCTTGAGTCCCTTCACCTTCTCCTCAAGGAGAGAGGGAGAGCTGTCTACACTTGGAACTTAACAAACCAAACTCTTCACTATCACCTCCATAATTTCCTGGTCCTTCTTACTCAGCTTAAGCTATCCTTCTTTTCCTGTCTCTTCACAACAGCCATCTTTGACTATGAACATCTCATCCACTTCTGCTAGTTTGAGCCAATAAGAATAAGAATTTTGCAGATATGGGAAGAGACTCCATACCTACAGTGGTTTTAGCATAGCAGCTTCTTTCAGCTGCTTTGCTGAATTTTGCTAAATGGTTACAAAACACAATGGCATCCTTATTCCATCTGACTATCAGAGGGATTCTGAAATGAATCAATTAATCAAAAAGCATTCACCAAGCACTTAGATTTGCTGGGCACAGAGCTAAGCAAAGAGGATCAAAACCCAGGCAAAAAAAGGCTTACCTTACTTTTGGGGGGCTTACATTCTAAAAGCAGAACAAAAGATAAGAAAGATAGACTCAGAAGTAGGGGCAGAAGTGTTTCTGATAAAATCCTCATTTCTAAAAATATAGAGACCTGAGTCAAATTATAAGAATACAAGTCATTCTCCAGTTGCTAAACGATCAAAGGATATGAACAGACAATTCTGAGATGAAGAAATTAAAGCTATCTGTAGTCATATGAAGAAATGTTCTATAGCACTATTGATTAGAGAAATGTAAATAAAACACCTATGAGGTGCACCTTACACCTGTCAGATTGGTTAAAATGACAAGAAAAGATAATGAGGGAATGTGAGTAAACTGCTTTATTAATCAAATTGTGAACTGATCCAGCCATTTTGGAGAGCCATTTGGAACTATGTTCAAAGAGCTATCAGATCTTTGATCCAGCAGTGTCACTATTGGCTCTGTATCCCAAAGAAATGATAAAAAAGGGAAAAGAACCAACATGTGCAAAAATGTTTGTAGGAGCTCTTTTTGTGGTATCAAGGAACTAAAAATTGAGTGGATGTCCATCAATTGAGGAATAGCTGAATAATTTGTGGTATATGAATGTAATGGAATATTTTTGTTCTATAAGAAATGATGAATATGCTGAGTTTAGAAAAGCCTGGAAAGACTTATATGCACTGATGCTGAGTGAAGTGAGAAGAACCAGGAAAACATTGTACACAGTAACAAAAAGATGGTGTTATGATCAACTATGATAGACTTGGCTCTTCTCAGCAATGCAGCAATCCAGGACTTGGAATGGAAAATAGCATCTGCATCCAGAAAGATGACTATGGAGATTGAATGAGCATCAAAGAATACTATTTTCGCTTTTTTGTTTGCTTTTTTTTTCTTGTGGTTTTCCTCTTTTATTCTGAATTTTCTTTTCTATATGGAAATATATTTTAAATGATTTTATGTATATAACCTAAATCAGAATGCTTGTTTTCTTGAGGAGGAGGAAGGGAAGAGAAGGAAGGAGAAAAAAAAATTGGAACCCCAAATCTTACAAAAATGAATGTTGTAAACTATCTTTACGTGTAAACAGAAGAATAAAATACTATCGAAATAAAAGAAGAAGCTGGGGCAGAGGAGAAGGAGCTTAAACACATGCCTTGGACATTCCCAGAAAATGGCATGGTGCATTTAGGCCAGGCAAGAAAAGGTAAAAATTCAGCAATAAGAGAACCCAGAAGAAGTATGTCTGACCTTGTGGAAGAAAGGGTGCAAGTGACATGACTGGGAGATAGAAGGAGAGGATACCTGTTACAGAAACTTTTAGTTCCATTTGAGAGAAGAAAGATCACGTCTGCATTTACACAACTAATAAGTTCTAGAGCTAGGACTAGAACTCAGATCTCCTGGCTTTATATTGCCCACTATACTTCTCTTAAGAGCTAAGATTTTCAGCAATGAGTCTATTGGGCTTTTTGTTGTGCCCACAAATTCCCAAAGGGAGCAAGAACTCTGTATCTCTCCCAGCACACAGAAAAAGGATTTGCTGAGTGAATGAGTAAATGAATGGTTGGATGAATGAGTGTCACAGAGAGCAGCATAACACATCCAACCCCTTGGGAATGCCCAGTAGAAACCTCACCCAGCTTCTCCAGTCCATCATCAAAGTCACTGCAAGGATCACACTGAACCAGTTCACCATCTTCCTGTTGGGGAAAAAAAAGTCACCAAAAGAAAATTAGTCCAAGATTTTCTGTAGGACTAAGTCCATATTCTGCTGGGACAAGGAAGTCAGGGTCAGTCTGGGTCCGCTAATTTGGGGGACTCTTGGACCCATTCTGGTTGTCCTCCAACTGGGAGAAGGGGTGGGGCAAAAGGGAAAAAATAGGCTCTGACTATGACATAATTGCAGCCTGCTGTTGGGAAATACTGTTTCTTTCTAATTTGTATTTGTTTTGTTTGATAAAGCACACAACCATTAATGATGAATTGACATTATTCTATAAATTGGGGGAGGTTGAGATTGAGATAGAAGTTGCTCCAAGAGAAATGGGGGCTCAAGCTAAGTAAAGAGAGAGATTGTCATTTGTTAGCATTTCTGAGACTAATGCAAAACAGACCCTCCCCCAGATGATCAGTGAACCTGGAATAAGAGGGAGTGTGGAGAGAAGGCAGAAGTGCAGGTATGTAGCCCTGCAGGTAGCCTAACATCCCATCCCACACACACACATTTTGTCTATGGGACTTCAGCTGTAGTAGCCTGGGAAGGGCAGACCAGGGATTGCCTTTCCAGTGACTGGCTGCTTTGAGAGCTAAATGGGGGAAGGGGGGAAGGGGAGGACGGAAGAGGGGGGAGGGCAGGAGATTACCCTTGCAGGTAAAAGAGACATGGTATCCTGAGCCCCCCTTCCCAGGCAGATGTTGAACCTTAGCAAATTATCTCTAAAGTAAAACCCAGGAAGTTCATCGGGGGTATTAGCACTTGCCCAAAGCCCCCAGGACAGAGACAGATGCCAGGACTTGCCTGAGAAGGTTCTCCAAGAGTGAGTGGGGCAGCCCGGGCTCCCTGCGAGCCTCCTTCCTCTGGGATTCAGGACACTTGGTGGAGCAGCCTCCGCCAGCTGCGCCCCAGTTAGACTGGGATCCAGCGAGCCTGGCTGCCTGAAGAACTGCTCCGGAAGCAGGGGAACCCTGGCTGCCCGCCAAGAGTCAACACAGAAAAGCATCGATTTACCGGGAAAAGAGACCCATGAAAGGCCTTCGGGCCCAGTCCGGGATATCCACAGGCTAGGCTTTTTTCAGACCTTATAAAGAGGGGAATTTTGGTTTTCTTTATAAACAGACTTTGTGCCTGCTGCCGTTTGGGGAAAGGCTTGATGGATGTTGATAATCGGATGTGTGAATGATCACCGGTCCAACATTCCCATTTTTACAGGTGAGGGATTGAGAGCCAGACTGCTGAATAATCTGAGGAAGGCCCCCAGGTAAGGACAGTTAGAGAGCCCGTGGCTCCAAGCCCTCCTGCTCTTATCTAGGGAAGAAAAAAGCCCCTCAAGCCAGGTCAGTCTTTCATATTATTTGGGAGCAAAGGAATATGAGCTGTAGTCTCCCAGAGATCATTCCTGCTGAAGCTTGAGCCCTCGCTTTGTGCTTCCAGAACCCTGAAATCCCTTTCTCTGATCACCAGATTCCATTGTCTATCTCTTCAGGCTTCCTGCTCTCCAACTTATGCTCTTCTCACTGGGACTTCCACTCATGAGGGTGCTGGAGTCACCTCAGACCAGCTAAGAGCTGATTGTTAAATGTTCAGTGTGAGCATTATACCTCAGAAACCAAAAACTTGTTTTCAGTTATTAAATCAGTTATTAAACTGTTATTAGTTTATTGTAATCAGTTATTTAAATGTTGTAAGTCATTGGTGCATAGTTTTGTTGATTGTCTAGACTTAAGAGAATGATGGAGAAAGTGTTAATAAGTCAGATTAAATGTAAAATATGTCCTGAATCCATTTTTTAAAACGGAGAGCCAATTGTTAAACCTCTACCAGCATATCCCTGCCTCCAACTGCCATGCCCCCTCAGGACTTTCACAGGCCATCACCCCTGTTTTTGATACTTTGCCTTCCCATTCCAACCTCACCCTCCACATTGCCTTCTGGTCCCATCACTGCTTAGCTCTTCCATTCAGTTATATCCAAACACGAGCAGGAAGCCCTCACCCCCGCTGCCCATCTCACTCCTTCATTCTAATTTGGGCTGCATCTACCTGAAGGAAGTCAGCAAATTCAGACATGACTGGTCAGATCTACAAATGCTGCCTTCTGGACTTCAGGCTGATCAATTCTGATGGACGTGGCTCTTCAACAATGAGATGATTCAGGCCAGTTCCAGTGGTCTTGTGAGACCATCTACACCCGGAGAGAGGACTGTGGGAACTGAGTGTGGATCACAACATAGCATTCTCACTCTTTTTGTTGTTTTTTGCTTACATTTTGTTGTTTTTCTCATTTTTCCTTTGTGATCTGATTTTTCTTGTGCACCAAGATAATTGTAGACATATGTATAGAGGGATTTCCCATGTTGAATCTTTATTGTATTACTTGCCATCTAGGCGAGGGAAAAAATTTGGAAAACAAGATTTTGCAAGGGTGAATGTTGAAAATTAGCCATGCATATGTTTTGAAAATAAAAATCTTTTTTTTTTTTTTTTAAAACAAGCCAGGAAGTCCAAGTTTATTTCTCCCTCTAGGAGATTTCTGTTCCCTCTTCCTTTTTGGATGACAGAAATGACTAATTGGATTTTCCGATAAGTTCAGACTCAGTGTTCCCAGAACCTCCCATAGACAAGCCCTGAAGACTTGACTTTTCTACCTGCAGAACTGGTCTCCAGGGACTGACTGCATTCATCTAGATATACAGATATGTAGATGTCTCACTTGTCAGACTGGGAACTCCATGAGGACCAGGACTGCTTTTGTTTCCCAATGGACCTTACCCCTAGCTTTAATCACTGAATAGCTGTTGCCTCAATCAAACTGAGACCTGTTAAAGCCTTTAACTTAAAAAGACCCGGACAGGGCCATCTCCAGGTATCCTTGAACGAGATGAGGTGAGATCTCTCAGGACAGCTGTGAAAATCGACTTAGGCTTCATCTACTTCAGAGTTTGTAGGCCTGAAGGACTTTGAAGATTGAGTCAAAGGCATACCCAAGTCCCCTTCCTGCTGTCCTCCCATGACATCATTTTCTCCCTATTTCAGTCAAATATGGGCAACTATGTACTTATTGGTCAAGTTCAATTTCTTGGGTAGTTCCCGCATTTAGACCGTAAGATCCTCAGCCAATGAGGATGAGGGTCAGTGGTAGGAGGGGGTATTTGCGTTAGGGATTAAAAGCCTTGACCCTGCCCCCTACGGTGCTTCCTCCCTTCGATTGTCTGCTTGATGGGTGGTGGGACGCCCTTCTCACAAGAATGTATAATAAACTTTGCTTTGCTTCTAGAGATCTCTCCAGCTTTGTTTTTTATTGAATGGTGACCCCTCACCATTTCTGAGCCACACATCCTGATCTATGTTTGGCAACTGGACTCAGATGGCTCTGGAGGGGAAGGGGAGGCAGGTGACCTTAGCCAGCCCTCCCTCATTTAAATCCAATTCATTTGCATGTCCTGGGTATCACCTCCCTGATGTCATGGTGTTCTTCCAGAACCAAGGATAAACAACAACAAAATGCTCAGAGCCACACAAATGCTTGGCGTGTTAGCAGGAGCTTACTAAGTACATAGGGATTGATTCTTGGTAAAAATAAAAATGTGCAAAGTGCTGCGCGTTAATCACTGGCCCCATGGAAAAGCCCTTTTCTTTGAGAGAAATACAGAAGCTGTTCCCTGACATCCAGAAGGATGCAGAATACAATTATCACTCCAATTAACCCCTGAAGTCTTTCCACGCAGGCTCATTGTTTATAGCGGCAAGAGATATGGGTTTAATTAGTGAGTTTAAGACATGAGGACCCATTAGCTTCTTTAATCGCTTTTTGTGACATTTAAATCCGTCAGAAACCCCAATCTGTCATTTTTTTTTCTGACCCATTTCCTATTGTTTGCCGTTTGTTCCGGAATTGACTCCATTTCCAGTAAGGTCCACAGGTTATGTTTGCTTTTGTGTCCTTCTTTCTCAATTTCCAGAATTCAGCACTGCCGGTCTCTGTTTATCTCTGTTACCATCACATATTGTCCAACAACTTCATTACTCAGGGGTCACAAGGCAGCTCATGGAAAATCTGGACCTGGTCTTCCTTACGTGTGTATGGACACATCAACTCAGCAGGGCCCTAGAGATGCAAGGTCTATGAGTGTAAACACTGAAAATGGAGGATGGGAACAACTATCTGGAGAATTGGAACAACTATTTGGAGAATCCAAGCTCCAAAGCAGACTAAGTGAGAAGTTTCGGAGTTCCATCTTTGGCAGCTGAGTAGTCCGATAGACAGATCTCTGAGTCGGGCCAAAAAGTTCCATCTTTGTACAACTGCCTCAATTCCCCACTTGTCTGAAGAAAATGGTTAATTTCTTAGCCTAGTGAGTTAGATTTCACACACTAGGAAATTTGTTCATATTGAATAATCAGAGGAAGCCTTGATAGAGATTTGTGAGAAGACACACTCTAGAATCACATAGGATGAGAGGGTGTGGATGGGCTGCAATCTGCCTTGGAGGGAAAATCCATACTCATCAAGGATGAGTCAATACTTTCCAGTTGCAATTCAATTAGCCTGTTACAGTGAAAGTCTGTAAAACGTTAGTAATTAAACTGCAAAATCAACTTGAAGAAATGAGGAATTTTGTCCAAAGCTTCAAATCAATTCAATAAAGTTATTAAATGCCTACTGTGGATTAGAGACTAGGAAAAGAGAGGGAAAAAAAACACAAAAAGAACTCCTGCCCTCAAGGGTTTACATTCTTGAGAGGGGAGGAGTACAAAATGTACACAGATAATTAAGTAGAAGGTATGGCTAAGGGAACATGAGCACTCTTAGGGGGACCAGGAAGGGCAACCCAATGACACTGATACCTGCAAGAGTCATGGTTTATCAACAATACTGATCTCAATCCTTTCCCATCAGTTGTTTATGGTCTTGCAATGAACCCATCCCACTGCTGTTAGTTGGTCCCTGACCTGAATTTGTCTCAGGATTGAAAATTCTTTTGCCCAACATTCTAAAGCCACATTTTCCACTAGTAAGCAGGGGGTTCCCCAAGAAATTGAAAAAGATGGTTGTCATGAGAGGAATGAGGCTTCATTCCAGGTCCTGATTCACTTCAAAAGTTTCACTGTCTTGCCTCAGTAACTAAAGCAAGGCTAAATTCTAGAGCATCCCAGAATCATCCCCTTTGGTGTTCATTGCCATCTGATCAGGAATGGCTTAGGCTGAATCTTCTTATCAAGGGAACATGATTCTTCACTAGGAGATCTGAAAAGCCTTCCCTACTGTGGGCAGCCTGGAAATCCCTCCAGACCTTCCCAAAAGTCTCCTCCTTTCTCTTCACTGCTTAGTTTTATGATGGACCACCAAGAGTCATCTGCTCTACAACTCTACAACTGCCTCTGGGTGGAGGTCTCCAGTACATAGTGTAATGCTTGAGAAACTGAGCAAAACAAGAGATTAGAGATTCAATAGTTTATTCAATGGAGAGAAATACTGGGACCGATGGATCCATGGTTGATCCCAGGGCAGACGAGATTATCATCTCAGAGTCTAGCCCTGAGTATAGGGACAGCAAGCTTTTTATGGAATAACAAGAACAATGACATAGTGGAGGTACCTAGGTGGGGATAACCTAATGGAGGGATGTTACTGATAGTCTAATGACATCTAAAATGGACAAACCTTTATCTTGTCAAACATTAAGAAGGAATGTCTATAAAAACTTCATCTCAAACATTAAGAGGGAAAGGTTATAACCTGAGGCGGAATAACTAAATAGGACAATTGGAGAAACTGGGTCACAACATTAAAAGGGAACTTTGACATAGCAATAGGACCCCAACCTCCCAAGGTAACCCCTTTATCTGCTGGGAGATGTGATAAGGGAGGCTTCCCTGTGTGTGGAAAGGTGAAGAATTTACAGATTAAGCACCTATCGATCAGAGACTGTTAACTAAAGTAGATCAGGCCTATAGGCCCCAGTCACGTGATTTCAGATGAAACCGGGACAGCATTCCATGGTCCAAAGAAGGAATTAAGTGGCTGAAGCTGTATATCACCTTTTTTACTGCATTCCACTGACCAAATAGGGGGATAAAGGTTTATGTAACCAATCACAGCCTATAAAGGGCGGGATTTGGGGGTTCTTTGTCTGAAATGTATAAAAGCTGTAAGCATCTTCAAGTGAAGGACTCTTCCTGTGGGTATCCTTGCTGTCCTTTCGGGTCCACTGGCCAGGACGGTCCCTTCTCGAGATTCTAATACATTATTTCCGTACATCATGTGGAGTGAGTCCTGAGTAGTCAGTTTGGGTAGGTGCAATTGCCCCAAACACCTGGCTGGCATCTTGGTTGCTCCTGGTTCTGTCCTCAGGGGGTTGAGGAGAATAAATCAAGGTAGGTTAAACCAACCAGCAGTTATTAAGTACTTACTGTGTACTAGGTTCATAGAGAGTAGGCAACAGTTATTAAACACTTACACTGTGCCAGGCTCATAGAAACTAGTCTTTCTCCCATGGAACAGACCTTCTGCTACTTGACAAAAGAGCTCCAAGTATTCTCTTTCCCACCTGCAATATTGCCATTGCTTTGAGACTGATCGACAGATGGCAAGTTCCTGGGGTCCCTTGCCCTCCTATTTGCCAAACTTTGGATGATCTCTAAGCTCCTCTATGTCCTTAAAATAGAGGCCCAAACTGAACACAATATCCTTTCTACCATGGCAGAGGACAGAGGGACCATCATCCCCATCACTTTGAACATTGCTGTTGTTGTTCAGTCATTTTTCCATCATATCCAACTCTCTGTGACCCCATTTGGGGTTTTCTTGGCAGAGATACTGGGGTAGTTTGCCATTTCCTTCTGCAGCTCACTTTTACAGATGAGGAAATTGAGGCAGAGTTAAGTGACTTGCAAAGGAAATACAACTAGTAAGTTTTTGAACTCAAGATGAATCTTTCTGATTCTAGCCCCAGCATTCTGTGCATTATGGCACCACCTAGCTGCCAATCCACTTTGGATATTACATGCCGCTTAAGTCAGTGCCTCTTTCACAGAAGTCCTCCCTTCTTTGACTTTTGCTCCTGTTAGGGGTCTTCAACACACCTATGGATGCTGCCTGGAGCATTCTCTCTTCCCAGTTTCCCCATCTCCTCATTTCCCATGACCATCTTCTCTATTCCTGTTTGCATAAAAGTAACTAGTATTTATATAGCTTTTAAATATTTGCAAAATGCTTTATACTCATTAACTCATTTTTTGCAAGTTTTCTATACATATTTCCACAGTTATCTTGTTGCACAAGAAAAATCAAATCAAAAAGGAAAAAAATGAGAAAGAAAACAAAAAGCTATCAAACAAGAGAGAAAATGAGAATGCTATGTTGTGAACCACACTTATTTCCCACAGGACTCTCTCTGGGTGTACATGGCTCTCTTCATCACTGCACAAGTGGAACTGGCCTGAAAGATCTCATTATTGAAGAGGACCACATCCATCAGAATTGATCATCATATAAAAATATTATTGTTGCCATGTACAATTATCTCCTGGTTCTGCTCATTTCATTCAGTCTTTCCAAGCTTCTCTGAAATCATCCTGTGGGTTATTTCTTACAGAACAATAATATTCCATAACATTCATATACCATAACTTATTCAGCCATCTCCAACTGATTGTTATCCACTCACTTTCCAGTTTATTGCCACAAACAAATGGATCCATTTCCTTCCTTTAAGATCTCTTTGGGATATAAACTCAGTATAAGCACTGCTGGATCAAAGGGTATGCATAGTTTAATAGCCCTTTGAGCATAGTTCCAAATTGCCCTCCAGAATGGTTGGATCACTTCACAACTCCACCAACAATGTATCAGTGTCCCAGTTTTCCCATACCCTCTTCAATATTTGTCATTATTTTTTCCTATTATCTTAGCCAATCTGACAGGTATGTAACGGTATCTCAGAGTTGTCTTAATTTGCATTTCACTGATAAATAGTGATTTAGAGCATCATTAAAACCATTACTAGAAATGATTTTAATTTCTACATCTGAAAATTGTCTGTTCATATTCTTTGACCATTTATCAATTGGAGAATGGCTTGAATTTTTATAAATCTTCCATTAACCAAAAAAAAAATTTTTTTTTAATCTTCCATTAACTCATTTGCTTCTTAAAATAATCCTTGGTAAAATGATCAGTGATTATCCCACTATATAGATGAAGAAACTGAAGCTGAAAGAGGAAAATGACTTTTCCAGAGCCATGCAACTACTAATTATCTGAGGCATAACTTACTAAGCATATTGCAATTCATGATAGCTAATTTCAATGGATTCTTGCTCTAGCAAAGCTGCTCTTTAATTGCTCCTTAGTTGACTCTCTTATGTCATTCTCTCCCCCAAATTCTAAATCTTCTTTTCTCAAGCCCTCCATATGTCTAGTCAGTTTCAGTTGAGGAAAAAACCTTGCCTCTTATCCCTTCTTCCCTCTTCCTTTTATTTCATAACCCTTTGACATCATCTCATATTCCTCTTCTCCCCAGCCTCTGACAATGAAGTTACCTTTGATCTCATGTTTCTATCTCTTTCAGGATAATAACCCTTCAATTATTCCTTCTCTCTATATCTCTCTCTGTCTCTCTCTCTGCATCTCTCTTTCTGTCTGTGTCTTTCTGTCTCTGTCTCTCATTGTCTGTTTCTTTCATTCTCTTTCCTTCTTTCATTCTCACTTTCTCCCTTTCCCTCTCTTCCTTCCCTCCATCTCTCTGTCTGTCTGTCTGTCCCTCTCTCTCTTTTTCCATATCAACTGGATTCTTCCCTAATTGCCTTCAAATATGCCCAAATCTCTTCCATATTTAAAGGACTTTCACCAGACTTTTCCTACCACCCCTCAAACTGTAATCCCATAGCTCTCCTCCTTTTTACTTAATAAAGAATGTTATCCTAAGCAAATTGAGAGAACTATCAGATCTATGAATCAAACAAAACTAGTTAGGCTCACAGGAAGTAAAATGGATAATTTTGGCTATAGGAAAAAGGATTTGCACAAACCAATGCAGTCAGGATCAGAAAAAAATAACATGTTTATAATAAGTTTCTTTGAGAAAGGCCACATTTCCCAAATATATAAGTAATTGAGCCAAATTTATAAAAGTAAATGTCATCCCTCAATTGATAAATGATTAAAAGATGTAAACAGGCAGAAGAAGAAATTAAAGTTATAGTCATTTGAAAAAATGTTCTAAGTCACTAATCACTAGAGAAATGCAAATTAAAACAACTCTAAGGTACTATTTCACTACCTCACACACATGGCCAACAGGACAGAAAAGAAAAATAACAAATACTTGAATGAGAAGTGGAAAATTTGGGACACTACTGAACTGTTGGTGGGATTGTAATTGTTCCAATCATTCTAGAGAGCAATTTGGACTATGCCCAAAGAGCTATAAAACAATGTATACTCTTTGACCTAGAAAAAGCATGACTGGATCTGCATCCCAAAGAAATCAAAGAAAAGAGAAAGTTATGTGTATAAAAACATCTGTAGCAGATCTTCACGTAGTAACAAAAAATTAGAAAATGAGGGATTGACTATCAATTGGAGAATGGTCAAACAAGTTATGGTATATGAATGGAATAGAATACTCTTGTTCTAAGAAATGATGAGCAGGATGTTGTCAGAAAAACCTGGGAAGACTTACATGAGTTAATGCAAAGTGAAAGGAGCAGAATCAGATCATAGTATATATATAATAACAGAAATGTTGTAGTGATGATCAACTGTGAAAAACTTAGTTACTCATCAAGACAATGATTCATAACAATTCCAAAGGACGCATAATCAAAGAATGCTATCTACCTCCTGAGAGAAAACGATGACTCTGGATACAATCTGAAGCATGTTTTTTCCACTTTCTTTATTTTTCTTGCTTTTGGTGGTAAGACAACTAAAATGGAATTATGTTTTGCATGACATCACATGTATATAAATGGGTATATATTGCTTGCTTTCTCACTGGATGAAGAAGGGCTAAAAGGAGGGAGAACATTTATAATTGAAAATAAAAATGACTAAAAAATAACCTTTTTTTTAAAAAAGAAAAAAAGCTCTAAAAATTTTCCTTTCCTCTCACTTCTCAACTGTAACTTAACTGTGAATATCCTCAAACCTTTTCTAGGTCCCTTTCTAAGTGTTTTCTCAATAACCTTGTCAGCTGTCATGTATTTAACAATCATCTCTTTGCTGAAAATGCCCACATCTACATATCTAGCCCCATTCTCTCTCTTGAGTTTCAGACTTCCATCACCAGCTGACATTTCTAAGTGAATGCCCCAGAGAATCTGAAACTCAAGGTCAAAATATAATTCATGGGCTTGGAGAGACTTACATGAACTGATGCTAAGTGAAATGAGCAGAACCAGGAGATCATTATACACTTCAACAATGATATTGTATGAGGATGTATTCTGATGGAAGTGGATTTCTTTGACAAAGAGAGCTAACTCCATTTCAATTGATAAATGATGGACAGAAGCAGCTACATCCAAAGAAAGGACACTGGGAAATGAATGTGAACTATTTGCATTTTTGTTTTTCTTCCCGGGTTATTTTTACCTTCTGAATCCAATTCTCCCTGTGCAACAAGAGAACTGTTCGGTTCTGCAAACATATATTGTATCTAGGATATACTGCAACATATCTAACATATATAGGACTGCTTGCCATCTAGGGGAGGGGGTGGAGGGAGGGAGGGGAAAAATTCGAACAGAAGCGAGTGCAAGAGATAATGTAAAAAAATTACCCTGGCATGGGTTCTGTCAATAAAAAGTTATTATAAAATAAAATAAAATAAAATTATATATATATATATATATATATATATATATATAAAACTCATGATCTTTTCCCTAAAACCCTCCTTTCTTCTAAGCTTCACTGATTCTGTCAAGGGTTCCATTGGGCATCCAGCTTTCCAGGTACCTGCCCTCAATGTCACCCTCAATTTTGTAGTCTCCCTTACCCCACAAGTCCAATCAGTTTCCATATCTTGTCCTTTATCCCTCTACAAACTCTCCCAACCATCCTTCTTTCCCCACTGAGAGAGACTCACTTTAGTTCAGGCCCTTTCACCTGGACTATTCTAGGGCTCCCAAACCTCTTCTCACACGTCTTTGCACCCCAATCTACCTTCTAGTTGCCAAAGTAATCTTCCTTAAAGCAAATCTGACCACGTTGCTCCCATATACAATAAATTATAATGGCTCTCCATGTCCACTAGGAGCAAATGCAAACCTCTCTGTTTGGCTTTTAGAGCTCCTGACAACCTTGCCTCAAACCCATCTTTCCTGCTTCATCATATATTACTCTCTTTACAATGTCTAGTGTCTATCACATAGTAGGTACTTAATAAAAACTTGATTGAATAATTAATATATAACAATAACAACAACAATAATAATTTTACAATGTCTACTATGTGCTAGACACTATGCTAAAACTCTTTGCAAGCTTTTTGTAGTGGCAAGGAATTGAAAATTAGATGGATACCTATTAATTGGAGAATGGCTGAATAATTTATAGTATATGAATGTAATGGAATTTTATTGTTCTATAAGAAATGATGAGCAAGCTGATTTCAGAAAAGCCTGGGAAGACTTACCTGCACTGATATTGAGTGAAGTGAGCAGAGCTAAGAGAACATTGTTTTCAATAATAGCAAGATTATATAATGATCAACTGTGATAGACTTGGCTCTTCTCAGCAAGGAAGTAATTCAAAGACAATTTCAAAAGACTCAGATTGGAAAATGTCATCTGCATCCAAAGGGCCAACTATAGAGCCTGAATTTCGATGGAAGCACACTATTCTCAACTTTTTTTTGTGTTGGCTTTTTCCTTCTTGTGTTTTTCTCTTTTTGTTCTGATTTCGTTTCACAACATGACAAATATGGAAATGTGTTTAAAATGATTGTACATGTATAAACTGTATCAGATTGTTTGATGTTTTGGGGAGGGGCAAAAGCTGGAGGGAGGGAGAAAAAATTTAGAACTCAAATTTTAACAAAAATGAAAACTATATATATAATTGGAAAAATAAGATGCTTTACAAATATCATCTCAGATTACATTAGGTCTTTCATTTTAACAAGATGAGGTAGCTTGCCATTATACATTTGCATGTGTGACAGTTTCTAGATGATACTTTTTTTTAAATTGTATTTTATAATAACTTTTTATTGACAGAACCCATGCCAGGGTAATTTTTTTTACATTATCCCTTGCACTCGTTTCTGTTTCGATTTTTCCCCTCCCTCCCTCCACCCCCTCCCCCAGATGGCAAGCAGTCCTATATATGTTAAATATGTTGCAGTATTAGATGATACTTTCTTAGATCCTTCTGAGGAGAAAAGTTCTCTTGTGTGGACACCTCTGGGCATCTAATGGGCTTGGACTCTATAAGACTTTTTCTTATAAAGTCATATCAATCTGTCATAAATAGACCAAAATGTCATTCTTTGGATGATCTCAAGGCTGGCATTATGAATGCAACCCTTTTCGTTTTCTGAGTAACACTCAACGAACACTTTTATAAAGTTCTAAATGGACTAGAGCAATGGAGAGCATTTACATTTTTGAAGTTATTAAAACTTCATAAAACTGAACTAAGGCTTTAGGATACTCTGGAAATGCATTCACTTTATATTTATGCTGCATAAATATTCTTATACATAAGAATTGCTGTCTCCCCCCTTAGGATATTAGCTTCATATCCCCAGGGCCTATCATATATGAGGAATTTAATAAATAGTTGTTGATTGATGGATTCTCCCAATCGTCCAAGTTTGCTGCATTGGAGTCAGCCTTGATTCTCTCTAACCCTCTTTACTTTCAGGTCACCCTTTGTAGGGTGATGATTCTCAAATCTATCAATCTGTCTCCAACCTCTCTGCTAGTCTCTGATCCCACATCTCCAATCGGATGTCTGTCTTAAGCTAAACATGATCAAAACAGAATTATCTTTAACCACCTTTTCCTTTAAATACTCCTCCTGCTACTTCCTGGACAAATTACTTTCACTTCTGTCTGCCTCAGTTTCTTCAGCTATAAAATGGGGATCACATTAGCATCTACCTCATAGGCTTATAAGGATCAATGGAGAAAATATTTGCAACAGTACCTGGCATATAGGGAATACTTAATAAATGTTGATTCCCTTTTCTCACCTTCCACCTTCACTCCCACAAGTACTCTCCAATCCAGTGGTTCCAGCATCCTGACTGTTCCCCCACAAGACCCTCCAAATCTCATATCTTGTCATTTTCTCTGGCCGTCCTCCATGCTTGAAACACTTTCCCTCCTTGTCTTCTTCTGGCTCCCCTCAAATCCCAACTAAAAATCCCACCTTCTCTCTTCTCTCTCCAAATCCCTCCCATTCCTCATACAGGCAGGCATTCATTTCCACCAATGAAGAGAGTCTCATACCAATGCGCTGAGGTTACAGAATTAAGATACAAACAAATTTTTGTCCAAGAGCTGAATTTCCTAAGTGGTCTCTTGTCTTTTTTCTTTTTGGCTGAATCATTCCAATGTTATTTGAAAAAATAAATTAATATGAAGGAATGTTGATATTCAAGTGTGACAAAGATTCCCAGAGATGTCCTTTTTTGAAAGCTCACCTCTGGAACATTTAGAGGTAGTGCAGAGTGGGGAAGCAGAGAAAAAAGGAAGGAAAAAATGAAGGGAGGAGAGGGAAGAGGAAGGAAAAGAAAGAGGAAAATAAGGACAGAAAAAAGGAGGGTAGGAAAGATGAGAAAAGGAAAGAAAAAAAGAAGGGGAAGGATGATGAGGAGAGGGAAGGAGTCATTCTCAAATACTAATATTATGAGGCCCTTTTGCATATCAAGGATAATAGTAAGGATATAAAGAAGTAAAAGATACACTCCTCTGCTTTCATAGAATTTCTAGCCTAGTTGCGGAAATACAGAAGAGTAGGAAAGGAACTCAGTGGTCATTTAGTCCATCCCATTGACAAAGAAATCCTGTATAACATATGCAACAGACGATCTTTTTTAAAGCTTTTTCTTTTATTTTTTATTTTAATTTTAATTTTTTTATTTTTTATTAAAGCTTTTTATTTTTTAAAACACATGCATGGATAATTTTTCAACATTAGCCCTTGCAAAACCCTGTGTTCCAATCCCCCCTCCCCTTCCCCCATATCCTCCCCTAGATGGCAAGAAGTCCAAAATATGTTAAACATGGTAGAAAAATGTTAAATCCAATATATGCATACATATTTATACAATTATTGTGCAGCACAAGAAAAAGAAGAGAAGCAAAATAAAATGCAAGCAAACAAAAAGAGTGAGAATGTTATGTTGTGAACCACATTGAGTTCCCACAGCCCTCTCTCTGGATGCAGATGGCTCTCTCCATCCCAGGTTTATTGGAGCTGGCCTGAATCATGTCATTGTTGACGAGAGCCATGTCCATCAGAACTGAAAGCTTTTTATTTTCAAAACATAGGCATAGTTTTCAGCATTCACCCTTGCAAAACCCTATGACTCAAATTTTTTTCTGCCTCCCTTCCCCCAATTTTCTCCCCTAAAGGGCAAGCAAATATGTTAAACGTGCAATTCTTCCATACATATTTCCATAATTATCATGCTGCACAAGAAAAATCAGATCAAAAAGGGAAAAAAAAGTAAACAAAATGTAAGCAAACAACAAAAAAGTGAAAATGCTACGCTGTAATCTTCATTCAGTCCCATAGTCCTTTCTCCCTGGATACAGATGGCTCTCTCCTTGTCAAGTCTATTGGAATTGGCCTGAATCACCCCACTGTTGAAAAGAGCTACGTCCATCAGAATTGACCATCAAATAATCTTGTTGTTGCTGTGTACAATGTTCTCTTGGTTCTACTCACTTCACTTAGCATCAGTTCAAGTAAGTTTCTCCAGGTCTTCTGATGTGCAGTAACTTATAGAACAATGATATTCCAGTTTTCCCATATCCTTTCCAACATTCATCATCTTTTCCTGTCATCTTAGCCAATCTGAAAGGTATGTAGTGGTACCTCAGAGTTGTCTTAATTTGCATTTCTCTGGTAAAGTGATTTTGAGCATTTTTTCATATGGCTAGAAATGGTTTTAATTTCGCCCGAAATTGTATCCTTTGACCATTTATCAATTGGAAAATGGTTTGTATTCTTATAAATTAGAGTCAATTCTCTATATATTTTAGAAATGAGGCCTTTATCTAAATCCTTGGATGTACATTTTTTTCCCGGCATACTTTTTCCCTTCTACATGGGTTTTGTTTGTACAAAAACTTTTTAGCTTAATATAATCAAAATTATCCATTTTGCATTCAATAATGTACTCAAATTCTTTGGCCACAAATTCCTTCCTTCTTCACAGATCTGAGAGGTAAATGATCCTTTGTTCTTCTAATTTGCTTATAGTATCACTGCCTAAGTCATGAACCTGTGTTGACATTATCTTGATATAGGGTGTTGTGTGGGTCAATGCCTTGTTTCTGCCATACTAATTTCCAATTTTCCCAGCAATCTTTGTCAAATCATGAGTTCTTATCCCAGAAGCTAGGGTCTTTGAGTTTATTAAATACTAGATTACTATAGTCATTGATTATTGCAACAATCTCTGCTTGAACACCTGTAAAGGGCTGAAATTCTTGAGTTCATGCACTGAGGTCAGATAAAAGAGCACTTAAGGCTAACTACCGATTGGACAATACTCTATTAGCATATGCTTGGAAAATGGCCCCTCCCACTACTCTGTGCTGCCTCCATAATTGGCGTATCCAGAAAATTGTAGGAAGGACTAGGGGGTGGACTAAGACTAGCCAGAGTCACTTCTGGGCGGGAGAGGAAGAAGGAGGGTCGTGGAGATTCTGCGTCCATCCAATTCACTCCTACCTCTAAAGACCAAGGAATTTTGCTTATCCTGACTCCAGCTGATTCTAAAGTACCCAGGGTGTTAATGCGGCATCACAAACACCTCCAAGGAGAGTGAAATCTATCCCCTTCCCTAGACAACCCATCCCACTTTGAGAAAGTTCTCATGGTTAAGAACTATCTGAAGCCTCAATCTACCTCTTTGTCCCTTCCGGACTCTGAGTCCTGCCCTCTGGGGTTTAACAAAACAAATCTAGTCCCTCTACCACATGACAGCTTGTCCCTCTTTCCTCCTGTTCTTTTTCTTCACATTAAACATCTTCCACTTCTCCATCTGACCTCCACCTGTCATGGGCTCCCCACTTTCCATCTTGTGCTCTACTTGGACACTCCCCAGCTGATCAATGCCTTCTTAAACTCTGTCACCCAGTACTCCAGATGAAGTCTGATGAGGATAGAGTACAGTAGAAGAGTCACCTCCCTCTGCGGTAAGCTACGACCTTCTTAATACAGTCCAAGGCAATCGGCTTCTTGCTTTGCTGATAGGCCTCTGATTCTTTCTGCCTCCTGCAGCTCTCCATTTAAGATCTTATGCGTCCTTCTCTAAGCCATTCACCCAGAAGTTATGTACTATGAGTCTCTGGGGATGTTGGACTTTGGAGCCAAGAGCAGACAGAGAAGGAAGCTCATTTTAATAATGTCCTCCTTCCCAGCAGGAAGCTCCAAGATATCACTGTGGTGAGGAGGTGATTTCAGGACAGGTCAGAGAAGCCTGAGCCTGGGGCAGATCTTCTCAGGCTGGCAAGCCTTCAAGCTTGGGCATGATGACAGATTGAGTATCTCCTGTACAAAGACCAACAAGGATAGAAGCCGAGCTGCTTCTCACCAGAGGGGTGGCCATCAGGAGAGGGATTCTATTGGCCAGTGACAAAATGCTTATCTATGCAGGAGGGTGGGATTTCTCTCAGGAAGACTGGGAATTAGACTAAGAGAAATATTGAGAGGCACAGAAAGCCTAGCAAAGGTCCACAAGGAATACAATCCCAGGGGCAGGAGAGCACCTGACCAGCAGGTGTGGGCTTGTGTGGAGAGATGGAAGGAATAGCCAACTGGGTTTAGAGGGCTGAGGGAAGGAGAGGATTAAGCTTTGGAAGTTTCCAAACTTCCATTTATGCCACTAAAAAAGAAGGCCCCCAAAGGAAAAGCTGGAGGTCAGTGGCTAGACAGCAGTCAAATCTAGGTTTTCTTTGTCAAAATGCAATGCTGCTGTCACTCTTCCAAGCTCTGTCTTGTATGTCTTAAGAACAGCTGGGGAATGAATTAGAAAGGGATGAACTAAATTTAGGGTTAGTTGCCTGTTGAGGGAAGCAGGAAAGAGAACTGAAGCCTATGGAAGCCTGGAGGTAAAGACAATAAACTAGGCCTGGGATGCTGATAAGGGCCTGCAACTAGATGTGGGACAGAAAAAGGACTTAAGCATTTCTTTTTATAATTTTTCTTTTCACTTTATAGAATATTCTTTCCAATTACTATAGAATAGTTTTCAATATTCACTTTTGTAAGACTATGAATTCCAATTTTTTTCTTCCCTTCCTAAAATAACAAGTAATCTGACACAGATTATATATGTTCAATCATTTTAGATCCACTTCCATATTAGTTGACATAAGTATTTCATAAAATATTTACTGTTAAAATTTTTTTTTAAAGAACTTAACCCCAATTGCCTCAAAAAAAATATCTACTGTGTACAAGCACAATACAGAGTGCTTTATAAATATGATCTATGATCCTCACAACAGCCCTGTAGTAGGTGATGGTATCTCCATTCTGCAGGTGAGGCAAATAAGAGTTAAATGACTCGCCCAGAATCACTGTCAGTAAGTGCCTGAGATCCGATTTGAATTCAGGAACACTATAGACCCCATACTCTTATCCATTGAATCACACAGCTGCCCCTTTGCTGATTTGCCTTTCCCAGTAGATTAGACAGAGTATATCCAAATACTGTCTGACAGTCACCCATGCACCCAGTGGAATGTTGGTGAACTTGCTTTTGGTATGTTTTGTCAGTGGGACCTTTTCTTCCCTTCAGAGAAGATCCAAGCAGGGATGTGCTAGAGGCAACACCGATGAAAGCTCATTGTTCCATTTTTAGGGGGGCACATATACACCTTGGAATGGACAAATGCTACAAACAAGACTTGGTTTATCCTTTGTTGACTGATCCACTATTGATTTTTTAAAAATGATAAAATATTAACCATTCAAATTAAACTTTAAAATGTGTTTTCAATGTTAAACATTGAACAGCACACCCCTGGCTACAAGTATTCTATTTATTGAGAACACACTATGTAGTGATGAAAAAATTGGCTACCTATAGAGGTTTGAGTGAGTGTTCTTTAATTCTCTGCTTCCTGCAGTTTTTGAGTGAGGTAGAAGTCCTGGTACCTTTTGAGTCAAACATTGGCCCTGTCTCCTCTGAGGATTCTGAAAAACATGACTTTGCTGATTTGATTTTCTCCTGGTTTAACGTGAACATGTACTACTGAATTATAACCTCGAGAGCACTGAAAGGCTCAATTGACTGGAGTTGATACCAGAAACTGCCAGTAGCCACAGAAGCCAAATCCAGTGAGGGGCCAACCCAGAGGGCTTCGGCTTTGAGCCCGTTCTCCAGAGGGACTCTGTGTATGTGCAAGAAGGAAATGCTATTGTGGGGCACTCTGGTGAGGGTTGTAACGGTACTAGAAAAACTGACCCAAATACCCCTAAAAACTCTGACGGGGAGAAGCAGGCCGCAGCTCTTTGGTGACCCTCATGTGTCTGGGGAGGTTGGGAGAAGCCACCCAGCCTAGAGAATAACCGATGATGAGAAAGGCCATGGGACGGAAAGAACTGGGGACAACCAAGCATAACAAAAGCCACAGCATTTAAAGCATCTTAGGATGCCGGATTGCACTTAAAATGCAGGATTCAAAGTAAGAAAGGGCTTCAGAGATTTAGTGGATAAAGGGCTGTTTCACCGAAGAGGCCATCTGAGCTTCCTCAAGCGGAGAAGACCCCGGCACTTGGAGCCGCAGGCCCCCCTGGCTCCAGGTGTCTGGAGTCTCGGCGCAGCAAGGAGGACCTGGCTTGGGGGGGAAACGCACTTTCCGAGAGGGCAGAAGCTGCAGGCGGCCAATGCGGAGGAACAGAGCGTCCCTGAGGCTCTGGCCGCAAGGTGGAGGAGAGCCAGCAGCAGAAGCCCGCAGAGGGGCTGGGGGCACCCAGCAGCACTGGGATGGGATGAGAGGTAGGCGACGCCCGTCCAGGCTGCGCCCCGGGCTCGGGGAACCACCCAACCCCTCTTTTTCTGTAGCTCGGGGCGAGGGGGGTAGGGCGGGGAAGCCTTCTGTTTCTCTCGGTGGCCGAGAAGTCTGTGGATCTTCGCAGATTCCTTTTGTCTAACTTTGCTTTCCTCTATTAAAAACCAAGGGGAGCTGCTGAAGTGTGTGTGTGTGTGTGTGTGTGTGTGTGTGTGTGTGTGTGTGTGTGTGTGTGTGTGTGTGTGTGTGTGTGTGTGTGTGTGTGCAAAGGGAGCTGGCTAGTAATAACTTGGAAGTCAGGAGAGCTAAAGCCTAGGGCTTTCTTTTCCATCCATTCCCACTTCGTGCTGCCGGGGTGAGGCTTCCCACAGCGGGGCTCGAGGCAAAGCTTGAATGCATTTCCGCTGGCGTTTCCCCCTCTGGGCACCGAAGCAATCGCGGGGCACTGCGGCAAGCTACGCACTGGCCAGGAGTCAGGCACCGGCACCCGTACCCCCGGGCAGGGCGGGCTGTTAAGAGAAAAGATCGCACTTCAGTGATGGGAAGAGGAGAGGAAGAAATGGGGGCGGACGGGGTAGGGGAAAGGGGAGAGGGAGGCAGAGGGAATAAGAGGGGAAAAGAGTGAGGGGCAGCTCGACTCCGTTCTCTTACCCCCCCACCCCCCGTCCCCTGCAATGAGTCAGCACTCTCGATTTAGCCCGGGCTAAGTGCCCGCAGCTGCCCCGGGGAAAGGGGTAGGGAGGCAGGGACTCAGGATGGATTTCTCCTAGCTGTGGGGAGAACAGCCTCCTCTTACAAGCCCCGAGTGAAAGGGAAAGAGGCGCGAGGACTGGGGGGGGGGGGGAGGCCGGAGCGCGCCGGGCCCAAAGGCGTGCCCCCCTACTGTGAAGTGGGAGGGAGCGGAGGCGAAGGGTTGGGGTGCAGTGATCCCAAGTATCCTCCGCATCCAGGCGGGTGTAGAGGAGGCTGGGGTCGGAGATCGGAGGCGACCGACGAACGAGGTGAGGGGATTGGGGTGGGAGGTGGGGTGCCGTGCAAAATTTCTAGGGCTCAAGCACCCACAACTGCCAAGACCAAATTCCGGAGCCTTCACGCCGGAACAGAGATTTAGCTCGGTGACGTCAACGTCAACTCCGCACGGTCCCTCCTTTTGTATCCCTAAGAGGGAACCTTAAGGTTTGAAGCGTGTCAGCAATCGGCCTCTAATAAGCGGCGCACGCACGATTGGTGCTCTGGGACGTGTAGTTCTTTCCCATTTGGCGGACTCGACAATTCGTCTTGCGTCACGTTACGTCACATCATACGCTCTCTCCCCTGCGCCGGCGACGGCGCGTGCGTGCGTAGTGCGTGGGTTGCCGAGGCGACGGCGCAGACCCGGGCGCGCGCCCCCTCCCCTCCCCTCGCTTCCCCCCTTTCCCACCACAATGAGCTCTTAAGATGGCGGTTGGGCCGCAGGCGCCGAGGTAGAGAAGGAGGCCGAGGACTCCGGGTGGGAGGGGGCGCCAAGGCGAGGTGGAGGTGCGGGGGGGGGGACTTGGTTGGGGTGCGAGGGGGGGAACGGCCCGCGCGCTTGGGAGGGGACCCCGCGAGACCCTCACCCACCTCTCACAGAGGGGGTGGGGGGCGGTCACTGCTGATTGAGGGAGCGAGACACAGCAGGGCCTCAGTTTACCCCGCCACCGTCCGTCTGTCTGTCAGTCTTTGGGTGGGTGGGGTGGCGTCTGGGGGGCTGGGTCTGGACTTCGTTAAGGACAAGTCATGAATATGTAAATGATCTCTACGCCTGGAGGGGGCGTGGGTGTGGTGTGACCACCCCACCCCCACCTGGGGGGAGGGAAAGTGGAAGAGGAGGAGGAGAAGGAGGAAAGCTGCGGGGGCGTCCCGCTCTCCCGCCTCGACTCCCACCCCCATCGCTCCCGCTCCCGCCGCTGCTGCCGCCGCCGCCGCCTCTTTCCTGTACTAACCGCCTGCCTTCCTCCTCCTCCTCCTCCTCGGAGTGACATCCCCCCCCCCCCGGCCCGCCCTTTGTTACTTCCCGGGGACCCTCCCTCCCGGCGCTGCTTGTGCGTCTGGAGCGCCGGGTCCTGCTGACCACTCGGAGCTCTCCGGCCCCAGCGTCCGGGCCAGTGTGGGGTGGCCGGGCGCCGGAGAAAGGGGCGGCTCCGGGAGCCCTCCTAGCGGTGGAGACTGAGAGCAGCCGCCGCTACACTAAACGGCTACCTTTGTCGGTCCCCGCAGGGAAACGGAGGCGAGGTGCGCGCAGCCCGGGGCCTTTGGGCACGTGGGTCCGGTCAGCCGCCCTTCCGGGGGCAGGCTCGGCCCGCCGGGGGCTCCGGACTTCTCGGGACTCCTTTCTCCCGCTGGTGGAGACTGGAGCCGTCTTGTATCTGGTAGAGACTCGGTGGGCGGGGGGGAGGGGAGGAGGAGAGGAGGGCTTTTAAAGCTCCCCTTTCATTTGATCCAAGTTTGTTTGGGGGAGTTTCAGAGCTCCTGATCCAAGTTTTGTTTGGGAAGCTTTCAAAGCTCTACTTAGTCCAAGTTTGTCTGGAGGGGCTTTCAAAAGTCTACTTGATTCAGATTTGGGGGAGAGGGGAGCTGCATCTGAAGGGATGGGGCTTGCAGAAGCGTGACAGTTGAGGCAGGCAGGGTGGAGACGCCCACTCCTCTTGGATGGGGAGGAGGAGCACTGCTGGAATGGGCTCAGCAAGGCCTAGCTTCTCCAAATGGCTCCTCTGCCTACCTCATCAGGTTGGTTTTGTGTGACCGGGGTCTGAAACCCACCCGGTGGCCAGCTTTTGTCGCACAGCCCAGGAAAGCCTTGCTAGCCCAGGGTAGCCAGCCAGGAGGTCACGAAGGCAAATGGCATGAGGAGGGTCTGGTGTCCAGACTGGAAGCTCCTCCTCTCCCCCCACTTTTGTTAATACTTGTCTTTGTACCTTTGAATGTGCAAAGTTAATTTTTTAAAAATTTTAATTAGCAGCCTGGGTATGTAGGGAGAGATCGAGTTCCTGAAGAGATAGTAAGGAGAACCAAAATTTGGATTACCGGGAATAAGGAAATGAGAAGAGTAGAATACGAGGAGTTTATCTTAGAGCGTTTTGGAGAGATGTTTGGGTCTGGTAGATGGCCAAAGTGGAGGAGAAATGGTCTTTAATTGGTGAAATCATGAGGCCAGGAGTTAGAAAGTTCCTCAGCGCAGATGTGTGAATCACCGTGACCAGCTACCCCTGCCACAAGAGGAAAGCACATATCCTGAAAATCAGAGCAGAGGATTTCCAACAGGGCAGTGGGTTAGGTTCAGGGGGACAGAGGGAAAGAAGTAGGGAGTTAGCCCAATCTTCCTGGGAAGGGAGAACAGGAGCAACCTTCCTTTAGTGGCTGGTGAAGTGAAAGTAGGCAGAAGACTCCTTGAAAAGGAAGAATGTAGGTGAACTTGCTCCTAGTGGGTCCCCAGAGTCCAGGGGAGATGGCTGGGGAGGTAGAAACAGTCAAGTGACAAGGTTTTATTAAGCATCTGAAATAAATACACAATCATTTTAAGGAAGAAATACTAGAAGCAAGGGGTAGGGGAGATTAGGAAAAGCCTAATTTTAGAGGTGGCATTTAAGCTGAGCTTTGAAGGAAAGAGTCTTAAGAGACAAAGGTAAAAAAAAAGATTGCTTTCTAGATGAGAGGGAATAGGCATAGGAAGGGCCAGAAATGGGAGATAGATTGGTTGACCTGTGAAGGGCAGGAGCTGGTTCTCAGATCCTGGAAAAGGGGTAAAGGGTTCTGTAGGGCTCTGAATGCCAAATAGGAATTTTTGTTGGCTCCCACAGATAGCAGGGAACCTCTGCAAGTTTATTGAATGAGGTGATCAGAGCTGTGCTTTATGACTATCAGTCTGGCAGCTGTATGGAGGATGGAGATGGGAGAGACTTAGCATAGGGAGTTCAGTTATGAGGCTATGAAAATATTCTAGGCAGAAGTGAAGAGTTTGATCTATAGTGATGGCCAATTGAGAATATATAGGTATCATTGACATCCATGAGGAAGAGGGAATGATCAAGACTGTGGTGTCAAGGTGATGTACAAATGTGGGTACCTTAGAACAATGGAGCTTCCCATGATGAAAATAGGGAAGTTTGAAGGAAATATAATGAATTCTATTTCAGTGTTGATTTGAGATGCCTGAGGAGCATCCATTTAGTTTAAAAGCATTGATAGAGTTAGAAGACCTGGGTTCAAATCCTAGCTCAGATGTTTACTGTTAGTTGACCGTGGGTACCACTTCATTGACCTCTCTTGTCCTTTGTTTCCTCACTTGCAAAACGAAGGGGTTGGAGGTGCCCTGTAAAATACCTTCCAGCTTTAACTCTGATCTCCTGTCCCACACTATATATCTAGCTAGGATTATCTACCTGGAGCTGACAATTAAACTCATGATAGAAAATATAGCCCCCTTTTAGGGAGTCCCAAACCCTTTTCAGACTCATGTGTGTAAATGGTTCAAATATAAAGCATAGTAGAAAGGAAGTGTCATCAATTGTGCAGAAGAACAGTTGTCAGCACATTTTCCCAGAGCCTGGGTTAAGGACCCATAGTATAGAAGGATGGAGAAAAGAATAGTGCTTCTGTGGTCAGAAAAATTTAGTTCTTAACAAAACTTGTGATGGTAAAATGCTTCAGTTCAAGACTTTTCACCCCTGAGTTTGAGTTCCCCATTTGTAAAACAAAGTTGTGACATGGGGCTGGTAGGGTAGGTACCATAACCTGACTTCTAAGGGAGCTGGCAGTGAAGAAAGTGCTTATAAAGAATACATAATTATTGTCTTATTCTTAACCTCTTCTAAGCCACAGGAAAGTTGTCAAGGCTAGAAAGTATCAGCAAAGAAAATTTCTTCATCCAAAACATTGAGAAATCCTCTAGAATTCATCCTGATATGTTTAGAGGGGTTTAACTAGCCATTGATGCCTAGAGGGAAACTAGGGACAGTTCTTTGAGAGAAGCTGTAGCTGGTTCCTGTGTATTTTGCCTCCCAGGAAGGCTTGAACATTGGTTTTCTGTTTCCCAGTTCCCATTAGTAGCAGCCTCACCCTGTATGTTTGGTTACCAAACTGTCCTCAGTAAATACTGGATTGTTGTTAAGGACAGGAGTTACACAAACAGATAGTTTAATCTTTTGAGAATTCTCCCAGATAGGAAGACTGTTTGTCTCTAGGCAGATTAAGGTTTTATGTGCCACAAAATAAATACGTAGGAAAAAAGAGTTTGGTTTGTTTCCGATTGTTCCTTTATGTTTGGTTGAATGATTGTTCCTTTGAAAGCTGAACTTGCAGGATGCAGTTGGAGGCAAAAGACTTCAGAGGTAGCCAAGAGGAAAGAGTTGGAGTGGTCAGAGAAGTAGAAGGGTATCCAGCACCTGGGAGAGTTGCATTTAAAGTAGAAGGATAATCTCTGGCGTCTGCTGCTTCCACACATACTCTGGTCTAGTGGGATCTTGTGCTGAAGAGAACTGTGGGGAAAGATAACAGAATATTGTGGCAGCTTTGGATGGAGTCAGAGTGCAGTGTGTGCATGATTTAAGCTGCTGTCCTAGGTTGTGCAGGGCTGGGTAGATAGTTGGGCGCTGATGAGTTCCTCCTAGACCCTCCTGTAGAATCACAATTCAAGAACACATAATAATTATATATAATAACCATAATAATTGTTATCATATAATAATAATAACTCCAACCATAATAATTTGTGAATTTTTTAGAATTTGTTGTGCTGTTCTATCATCCTCTGTTTCTTGTCTATAAAATGAAGGTGCTGGATTCAATGACCTCTAATGTCCCTACTAGATGGTTACTGTTAATATGTAATCAATAGCTTTGACTAGTACATTGACATTGAATAGTGAAAAGCAATAAAAGACTGGGAATTTATTTTTAAAAAACTTATTTTAGATTGTTTTTCTATTTTTCTTTATCTCAGATGTTGATATCTGAGAACAGGCAGGTTTTTAATTAAAGAGCAGTTAGTAAACTCCAAATGGGAATCCCACATTGATGTGGGTTTCAACTTGTAGACTTCTGTTGGCTCGTGTGGAGTGAGAATGGAGTGGTACGGTGATCAGAGAAAAGGAGAAGGATTTGTATATTTGGGGGAGAAGGAAATGATATAAAGTAGAATTGATTGACAGGCGGGACAGCCTGCACTCTCTCTTCTTCTCTTCCTTTCTCCTCATGACCAAGAGCAGAAAAAGGAGATGATAAGGGAGTACTCTTAAGGTATTTAACTTACACCATCACCTGACTGGCTTTGATAGATGTAAGCTGTTAGCAAATCAAGTATCAGTAATGAGGAGGAGGTTTTGATAGGTTGAGAGAGGTTTGAAGTTAAATTACTTTGTGGCTGATCTAAGCTGAGAAAATAGCATTGTCTGCACTCCACCATTTAGCACTCTTGTTACTGATTGTTTTATTTGTTAGACTTAACCTTGTTTCCAGTTCAAACTGGATTTCTAAGCCCAGGACCTGGTTCTCTTCTCTAGTTACATCCCACAAATATTTCTTGAGTTCTTATTGTGGGCAGAGAACATAGCTCCCTCCTAGGGGAGACAAAGACAAAGAAAGCAGTCCCTGCCTCCTATTGAGGCATTGAGAATGTAGTACAGATTGCAAGATGAATGTGTGAGGGGAGTATATGGAGCCTGCCAGGGGGCAGTCTAAGGCAGGATGGTTAAGACAGCTTTCATAAAGAAAATGGCATCTGAGCTGGCTCTTGAACTGTGGGTATGATTCAGCCAGGAGAAGAAGAGGAGAGGGAGATGTGGGGAACAGAGTAGGCCCACAGAAGTGGAAAAAGGCAGAATGGAGAGTAGTAGTAGACGAAGGGAGGCTATAATTGTCAACTGGACAATATATATCACCAGGGTACGGTAATGATAAGATTAGGATTTACTAAATGCCATAGCAGATATAACTTTGGAGAGTCTAATTCTGTTGTAGCAGGATGGAAAGAAGAAGAAAAAAATTGTTGCTAATGATTAGCCTGGCCTGGGATGGAATGAGAGGGGTAGTACCAGGCAGTTACAGAGGCTTACTTTAAAAGGTGCATTTGTTTTGGGTCTTGAATCCAGGAATAGGACAAAAGACCCAGATACTTTGTATTGTACATGCAAAGCCTACTGAGTAGCTGGATTCAAGGTAGAGAGTGTCAGTGGGGAGAGGCATGAGGAAAGTCAGTTGTGACATTGTAGTAGGCCTTGAATGCCAGGCTAAGGAGTTTTTTGGTGCTTTTTATTCAGGTGCCAGTAAGAAATCATTAAAGGATTTTGAGCAGAGATGTGACACGATTAGATTCGTATATAAGAAAGATTAATTTGGCACTATTGTGAAAGAGGAGTTAAAAATTGGGAGACCAGTTAGGAAGCGATTGCTTTAGACCATTAGGGCTTGAATTAGGATGGTGTCAGTGGGAATAGAAAGAGGGGATGAATTAAAGTTGTGGCTCTAGAATAATGAAGACTTGGTGATTGTTGGTTTGGAGAGGGGGTCACACAGGAAAAGGCAAGTTTAAAAGAATCCCATCTTACTGAAACATGATTCCCAGTCAGTGGCTCTGACTATCGTGTGTGTGTGTGTGTGTGTGTGTGTGTGTGTGTGTGTGTGTGTGTGTGTGTGGTGTGGTTTGTGGCATAACATCCTTTTTGTTGAGCCTTCTTTTGATGGGAGGGAGTTGTTAAATGAGAAGAAAACTCTTTTCTTTTTTGTGTAGTAAAAAAGTATCTTATGGCTGGGTCTGTTTTTAGCTTCTCTTTGTTTTGCAGATAATTCTTGATTAATGGGACAATATGGCCACCGGAGGAGGTCCTTTTGAAGAAGGCAGGAATGGTCAAGATTTGCCAAGCTGGAGTAATGAGAGTGTGGATGACCGGCTGAACAATATGGTATGATTTTCCTAATAATCATAGTCATATCAGGGACAGTGTTTACTTATAGTCACTGTTCCCCAAAGGATCAGCCCAGCTTAGCCTGTGAAAACTTTGTTTTACAAATATGTTTTATTCTTTCAGGAAAGCAATATTAAGGGAGCTTAGTAATTGTTGAAATATAGAAATTCGGGTGGGAAGGGACTTAAGAGAATTTACAGATGAAGTGAACAAGAACTGAAGTCACCCAAGCAGAAAGGAAATGAACCAGAATTGAAACCAAGGTCTTAGATTCTTAATCAGAAGCATATTCCATAGGCAGGTATAGGTGTGCTCTAGGCTGGCTTAAATGAGTGAAAATCAGTAATTAGCTCAATTCGCTAATGAAAGGATCTTTTCCTGTTGGCTCATTGTCAGGTTCATTCATTGTACTAGGATGCCACTGATCTAAATTTTCTCAGGATTTATCATGGAATAATGAAAGGTCCTATGATTTCAACAGGTTTTCTTCCTATGCATGAAACATCTCTAGGATGCTGTATTTCACTTGAGGCATGGACAAAGGATTCAGTTGAAAAGCATTTAAGTGCTGTACACTTGCTGGAGATAAAAAGACAATGCTTAGCATATGCCTGGTGAAGGTTGTAAACTTTCAGAGAAAGACCCACTTCCAGAAGCATAGGGTATACAGTTTAGGATAAGCAGTTTCTCTCCTTCCTCCCTTCCTCCCTCCCTCCATTTTTTCCTTCTTTCTTTTTCTTTCTGTTTCTCTCTTTTTTATTAAAGCTTTTTATTTACAAAACACATGCATGGGTAATTTTTCAACATTGATCCATGCAAAATTTTCTGTTCCAAATTTTCCCTTTCTTCGCTCCTACTCCTTCTCCAGATGGCAGGTAATCCAATACATGTTAAATATGTTACAATATATGTTAAATCCAATATATGTATACATAGTTATATAGTAAATCAGATCATGAAGAAAAAAAAACTGAGAAAGAAAACAAAATCATCAACAGAAAAGGTGAAAATGCTATGTTGTGTTTCACACTCAGTTCCCATAGTCTGCTCTCTGGGTGTAGATGGCTCTCTTCATCACTGAACAAGTGGAACTGGTTTGAAACATCTCATTGTTGAAGAGAGCCACGCCCCTCAGAATTGATCATCAATATAGTCTTCTTATTGCCTTGTATGATGATCTGGTTTTGCTCACTTCACTTAGCATCAGTTCTTGTAAGTCTCTCCAGGCCTCTATGAAACCATCCTGCTGGTGGTTTCTTACAGAACAATAATGTTCTATAACCTTCATATACCATAACTTATTCAGTCATTCCCCCACCTGATGGGCATCCACTCAGTTTCCAGTTTCTTGCCACTACAAAAAGGGCTGCCACAAATATTTTTTGCACATTTGGGGTCTCTTTTCCTCCTTTAATATCTCTTTGGGATATAAGCCCACTGGAAACACTGCTGGGTCAAAGGGTATGTACAGTTTGATAACTTTTTGAGCATAGTTCCAAATTGGGATGAGCAGTTTCTAAAATTGGGCCAGTGAAAATTGTGTCATTCTATGAAACTATTTAATTGCCTGAAAACTGATATTATCTATTAGTGTTTTAAAGCTAAGCAAATTTTGTTTCTTAAATAGAATCTTATCTTTACTAAAGGACTAATTAACTCAATTGCTTTTTTTCCTTCTCCTTTTTAAGGATTGGAGTGGCCAACAAAAGAAAGCAAATAGATCAGCAGAGAAAAACAAGAAGAAATTTGGTGTAGAGAGTGAAAAAAGGGTAACAAATGACATTTCCCCCGAGTCGTCTCCGGGAGTTGGACGGAGAAGGACAAGGACTCCTCACACCTTTCCTCACAGTAGATATATGACACAGATGTCTGTTCCTGAGCAAGCAGAATTAGAGAAGCTGAAGCAGCGGATAAATTTCAGTGACTTAGATCAGGTTTGTGAATTGGTGGGGAGGAGATAACCTTACTAACATCTTGGGGGATGGGAGGAGTGAAGGATCTTTTCCCCCATTTTGGTGAATACTGAAGACTAGTGCTAACTGTGCGATGACTTGACAGCTGCTCCCCAGGCAGGTGCTTATCGCTGGCTCAAACAGTTAGATTTCAGAGGTCACAAAAATGCTGAATGTTGTACTCAGCTCCATGCTTTGTAATTGAGCACACACATAACATTTGTTTACAAGGGTGAATCCAAGATTTGTTTTTAGATGTCTATTCTATTTGTCAGTAGTCTTGGTTCAGAAGTGCTGGATTTGCTGACTCTACTAGAAATAGTTGAGTTTTAAAAAATTTTCCCAGCACACTTCTCAGCATCAGACCTCTCTTATACAAGGAGCATTACATACTGCATAAGATTGGCATTCTGGTAGATTTGAGCCCAGGGTGATGGAATCATTTAGCAGTTTGAACTGGCTTTTATAAACCAACTTCTTAGGTTGATGTGCCAGTAGACTTTGCTCCTGAGGCTTTAGCCTCCCAGAAATCCTGTGGGCAAGTTAAGTGTTGTGGCTGTAGTTCAGAGACATCAAACTGTCTCTGACCCAGGGTAGAGCCAGTTGGGAGCCATGTCTGAGTGATTTCGAGAATATTGTGAAGTAAATGAGAAGGCTGTGTAAGAGCTGCCTGGTCAGTACTTGAAAGGAAACATAATTTGGAACAACGTAAAATGACTTTGGATGTGTTTGAGCTTTTTCATGTTGGCGAGATTGGGTTTCTTTTCACTCTATAGAGGAGCATTGGAAGCGATTCTCAAGGCAGAGCAACAGCTGCTAACAACAAACGCCAGCTCGCAGAAAACAGAAAGCCATACAACTTTTTGTCAATGCAGATTAATACAAACAAAAGCAAGGATGTTGGCACAGGTCCTCAAACAAGGGAGACAAGTGGGTCATCTCAATGTAAAGAGTTATTTGCATCTGCTTTGAGTAAAGATCTTTTACAAAACTGTCAAGTCTCTGAAGAAGATGGTAGAGGAGAACCTGCAATGGATAGCAGCCAGGTAATGCTCTTATCACCTACATGTTCGTTCTGTGTTTACCCACATCATATCCCCTCCCCTCTCCCCCCCCAGTTGAGAGAGCCTTTAAAAAGAAATCTAACTTGAGTGGGAGTTAAATATATATGGTTAGTTCCACTGTAGTTTCTGGTTAGTTAATTTGGTTGTTTTCCCCCACTAGAGAAAAAAAAAAATTCTTATTATTCTTCCTAATGTATTAAAACAATATTAAGGTTTGCTAAGAACACTCCTGAAATTTAGAAATAATTGATATTCAAAAATTAGAGTAACAAAAGACACCAAAATGTCTAGAAAGTTTCTAGTCTTAAGTTCATTGTTCTTCCCTTCAGAAGTGCTCTGAGGACCTTGCAGTCACATTGGGAACACTGGCATTTGTAGTTGATAATAGAATGTTGGACCCAGTCCCACTTCCCTGATGGTTATAAGCAATCCCAGATTTTCCCCAAGCCTCAACTCCATCATCTGAAAAAAAGGGCTGCAGTCATACTTATTACACTTATTTTATAGGCTGTTGGAGAGGCTTAGATGAAAACATTTGGATAGATTTTTAAAAACATCACAGCTGCTCTACTGACCTTTGGGTTATCGTTGTGACCATTGATTACTGTTGGACATGTGTTAGATGCCATCCCCAGATACCCTTGCCATACCCATTGCCTGGCACATAACTGGTGGACAGACGAACGGAAGGACAGACAAGATGTAGAGGACTGAGGTGCATCATGATGGATACCTGCCAGAAGTTGCTTTTTGGACTCAGTCTCCCATATCAATCTTTTAGTTTTATAGTCATTTGGATTCTTTTTTGGACTTTAGTGTCTAATTGGAAGCAACTGCTTTTCCCCTCACAGTATCCTTGGGCTAATTTTAAAAAACAAATTTATGAGCTTAACTACTTTAAAAATTGTTCCTTCAAATGAATGATATTGCCACCATGAACACTGTGGTATGGGTACTTCTGATCCTGCTCCGTCTGTCATGTGAGTATGAGGCCTACAGTGGGGTGAAAGCTTCCAGGGTCAGTGACTTGTTAGTGTTCAGATCTTATACAAGTCTCCCTGTGATGCGAGCCTTAACTGATGGAATGTCCTCTCTGCAGATTGTGAGCAGGCTGGTTCAAATTCGGGACTATATTGCCAAGGCTAGTTCCATGCGGGATGATCTGGTAGAGAAAAATGAGAGATCTGCTAATGTTGAGCGCCTCACACACCTTATAGATCATCTTAAAGAACAAGAAAAGTCCTACCTGAAATTTCTGCAAAAGATGCTTGTGAGTTTTAGATCTTTTGAACATTGATCCAATTTCATTCCTGTGCAAGCAGGAATCATTACCTGATGTATATTCTAATGGTATCATGGGAGCGGTGTGTTATTTTCAAGACAAAAGTGCCATCCATTTTCATTTGCTGTTATCCCTTTTTAATAGTTGTATGATTTATACTACTACAATATTTCAGGCTAGAGAAAATGAGGAGGAGGATGTTCGGACTATAGATTCCGCTGTGGGATCTGGTTCTGTAGCTGAGAGCACATCGCTAAACATAGATGTGCAGTCTGGGGCTTCAGACACCACGGTAAGCTGCTTTTTAGTCGTTATGGTGCTGGGAATGAAGATGACAATTCTTGTTGCTCTCTTGTTTGATAGTATTTAAAAAGAAGTGTGACTTGGGTCAGAGCATGTCAACATGCCCAGATTTCAAGAGCTGTGTCATAGACCTTTTACAGTATGTATTACTCAAAATCTTTCTTTACAGAAAAAAAGTTGATTTTCATGGTTTGAGTGTTTTTGAGAGTGATTGGGCTTTACTTTAATTAGCAAAACTTAAGAGTTGCTGTTACAATATAGTTTCCTCATTGAGGAGTGTTTAACCACTTCTGAAAATAAGATGTGGAAAGAGATCACTGTAATCTCTTGCTGTTGTGAGAGATGTCAGTGTCTCTGGAGGCTTTCAGCTGGAGAGCTCCAGGTCAAAGTTGCTGAGACCCAAAGTCACATACCTTTTGAACCTCTCGTCTCTTCAGGGTTAACTCAAGCACTCACAGCCCAGTGATCTTAACCATGTAAGAAGACAAAGTTTTCTGTTCAAGCTGCTTTACCCTGCATTGAGGGAACTTGCTTGGGCACTGATAGATCAGAGGAGGAGATTTAACTAAAATCTTCTAGAAAAATCAGGAGCTACCAAACTTGACTATTCTATGGAAAGAGAAGGGATTTCCTGAAACTTTGGGCAGCGATTTGTAGAGTAGACTAATTAATTAGACTCATAAAAAGTGAGAATACCAGCCCTGGCCTTAATAATGGTCCTTCTATCTCATGGTGGCTGTGAGGACTTAGTGAGGTGATAGCTATACAATTTTCAGCAATGGACCTGGCCCACTGTATGTACTATAGATATGTCTGCTGATATTCTTACCCAGGAGCTCCTGTTTCTCTTTGCTTTTTAGTCAGACAGCTGTAGGTTTAAATAATTCAACTTCATTGGTGAAATGTCCCTAGTGAAAGAAGGGAGCTAATAGGCAGAATAGTTGTCTAAGGTTTCTGGGCAGTACAAAACTGGGGTTAGGGGTGGGGGAGTATTGAGGATGATGCAAAAGAATTATTGGCATTAGAAAATTGATATAATTTCCTTTAGGCATTCTTATTTGTCCCTCCCCCAGTTTCTTCCCTTGAGGAAACTAAAATGTTTTAATATTCATTTTGTTGTTATTTCTATAGCAGTTGCTATAGAACTGGCTGCTTTTGAGCAGATTGGGTGGAAGTGGGCTTCAGCAGAAAGGAATTTTATTCTTCCAGCTAGCAAAATTTGCCCCAAATCAACTTTACCCCCTTTTTTATTTTGCCAGTTGTGATCAGGGGTTGAAGGTGGAGTTATGTTCATAAAGATGATGGTACCTTTGACTTAGGTGGTGGAAAAGCAGTTGTGGAGAGGTGTTCTCAGTCAAAGGGTGAAGGAGAAAAAGTGTGAGGATGGCGAGGGGGATAGGCAGTCAGACATCACCTTGGCAGTAACACTTGGCTGCTGCTCAGAGCTCAGTCACAATTTCATTGACTGCCCCTGTTAATAAGCAGGTCCTCAGTGACTTGTCCTGGGAAGAGTAAGGTCGGGCTGGGTATGGGCAGGGCAGGGGAGGGCTGGTGAGTGGGTGGGCCTTATTTTTGAGGCTGCCTTTAAATATGTGTTAAAACAGGAGTGTGTATTAAGAGAATTAATGCGCTACACTATTTAATAAAGGAGGCATCTTGTAGTCTGAGAATTCGGCCGTGCATTGAGGACAAACTAGGGGATTCAGCTTCCCAAGAACAGGTTTCAGACATTGACGTCCCTACAAGTCCAAAAGGGAAAGGTGACAGACCTGCTCAGAATGACAGGGAAATATGGCCTAATAGGAAGTATAGCCAAGGACGTGGATTATCTGCAAAGGTACAGATGCTGCACCTCTCATGGCGGGGGGGCCTCTCCTGGAGAGCTTGGGGATTGGGGGGTGGGTTTTGGGAGTGTGGGGGTGGGTGGTGGGGCGGCCTCTCTTGTGTACCTGCTTTCTTGACTTTCTGTGATGATCGCTGTTTAAAACAGTCACTATTATTAACTTCCTGGATTTTTAAGAGTTGTTCACATTGCATGAATCTAAAGATTAACCACTTAAGCCATCCCCTATCTCTGTATGAAGGGTCAATATTTTCTAAGCCTTTCGTAGCTTAAAAAGAGTTGCTACTTGGATTTGTCTGATAATCTTAGTTTCCAAATTATGAACACATTGGGAGTTTCAGTTGTGAGGACTTTGCTAGCTTATCAGTTGATTCCTAGAGCTAACAGCATTTAAAATCCAGCAGATCCATTTTTTTTTTTTTTGTCTTGTCTTTTGCTGAAAGGAAATATTTTTAGTGTTTGCTTTTGCTTATTTATATGTTAGCGAAAAATTCTTTAAACTCATTACTCTGTAGACAGGTTACGTATTGGAATCATTTCCTCCAACATTTCTCACAAATGTTTTGTTTTAATGTGCCCTAAGTTGTCCTTAGAGCACATGTAGCTCTAAGTAAATAGTGTAAAGTAAATACTCATCTAAGTTAGCCCCATTGAAAATAATTTTATTTCTAAGATAGTACGTGTTTAAACTTGACAAGAAATGTTATTTTATAAGACTGACTTTCTTGAGGTAAAACTTTTTTTTTTTGCTGATATTTCCTTTTTATTTGTATGGGATAGGAATTGGATGTATGGTTTCATTATTATTGAAAATTCCAAAGTAAGGAAATGTCAAAGCAAGTCAGCATCTTTGCGACAGCTCACTTAAAGTCTAAGGCAGTTGCCTAGAACTCTGAGATAAGTTATTTGCTCAAGTTTCAGGACTTGACTTCAGATCTAGGCCAACTCTCTATACATAAAACCGGGTTGACCGCCTTTTATTCATATGGTTACTTTAAAATAGAGAAGAAACAATGCAACTTAGCCAGTGTTGTATTGGTGGCTTGACTGGACTCCTAGGGGAATTTGGAGTTGTTGGTGAAAGGACAGTTAGGGACTCTTTGTTCCATAGCCAAATAGAAAAGGGAGGACTGCAGGGTCTAGTGAAGCACTGATGTGAACGAAGGTACAGTGGTTGAGAGAACAGGTTCTTAGTTTGTGGGCCATACATGGATAGCTTTCAGAAGGCCTTTGAACTCAAATGGGAAAAAAATTGAATTTGACTTTTCACTACATTCTATGCACATACATACAACACTTATTACTCACTGACGCTCTTAAAAGCTGGTTAAGAATGCACTTGCCACTGCAACCACAAATTGTAGTTTATGAGCATTATTTGAAAATATGTCTGTAGGGCAGTGTGTTTAATTTAATGTTTTTATTTGATGCCTCACCAGATGCTGTTTGGTTAAAATATAAGCTAAATTTGTATTTGGGTCAAGTGATTTGATTGTTTTCTGTTTGCGGTTCTGTTATATAATTTTTCGAAATGATCTCCTGAGATGTAATGTGGTAGAACAGCTATAGTGAGCTAGCCTTGTTGGTAGGAAGATCTAGATTCAAAGTCTGCCCCAAAACAGCTCCCTGGGCAATAACTTAGCTTCTCTAGGTTCCCAAGCAACTTTTAAAGATCTGTTTAAATTCTTAGCTGTGTTCTGGTCTGCATGAGACAATGATGATGGCCTTTGGTACCCTGTACCAATGAAATCCCAGATAAACTATCTATTCTTAGATTTGCTTCAGTTTCACTCCAGTTTTCCAGTCTTAGCATTCCTAATGAATAATGCCTACTCGTTATTATACCACTGTCACATTAGTCAAAATGGCTTGTAATCCTTAGAAAAAATGACATCCTTAATGTTGAACTGAGCCTCATATCCATTTCTTTGCTCTGTAAAATGTCACTCATGTCTTTCCTCCTAGTGTCCCCTTCTCAAATGTTGTCGTGTTCTGGCATTAAAGAGAAGATACAAAAATCAAGATTCTATCAGAGAGCTAGAATTCTGTTTATCTTAATCAGTCATCAGGTTTAATTTATTGCACATAATGTAACATTCATTACATATAGAATGTTGTACCTGGAACACCTGGGTTCAAGTCTCACTTTGATACTACTTGGCCATGTGGTCCTGAGCAAGCCCCTTCTCTTCTCAACACTCTCTTAAGTATAGAATTGACAGAGAAGATGCTGACAAACAGGCTATTTTTCCTTATTATAACTTATAGGATTTAAATGGGGCTGAAATTGGGTGAGTTAACAAGGTGTTGGAGAATATTTATTCTCCTATCTCTTGGATCAGTTTCTTAACCTTTTTCAATGTGTATGACATGGTACATACAGTCCTGTAGCAGTAGGCCATCTCCTTTGGGGAAGTTTTGTATTCTAGAATTTTGTAGCTTTTCAGTTTGTCAATATCAGAATTCAGAGATCTTCATCTCCTCAATTTACCAATCAGTTCTCTCAAAGTCTTCTAGGCTCCCTGGAGATGGAAAGGGAAAAAAAACCATACATTTCTTGGAAGTGGATGCCTTAAACATCCTTTAAGGCATCTCTGATGAAATTGCCCAGACCTTAGAGTTCATTTTCAGCTCTTGTAATGACAGATTTGGTATAGGTTGGTTAGAGAAGTAAAGCTTCAGCTTAAGGATTACCTTTTTCCAATGTCTAGAATACCAGCCTTTATATTACCTTGGCCATAACAATTATTTTTTCTGTATAGAAAAGATTAACAACTGGTCTGTTTTTTTTTTTTTTAATTGGTCTTTGCATTGTTCTTCCAACTTGAAGAAAGAAGCCTTATAGCACTATTTTATTTTTTTATTATAACTTTTTATTGACAGTACATATGTGTGGGTAATTTTTTACAGTATTATCCCTTGCAATCACTTCTGTTCTGATTTTTCCCTTCCCTCTCTCCCCTAAATGGCAGGCAGTCTTATACATGTTAAATAAGTTATAGTATATCTTAGATAAAATTTTTGTGTGCAGAACCGAATAGTTCTCTTATTGCATACCTTATTGCATTATTGAATGAGCAGATACTCGCTACCTGAGAGGGCCCTTTGAGGGTTTTAGCTTCTTTTCAGACACTTTTATATATATTTGTCAGTTCTTGGTATGGCCTTTTAATTTCTAACCATATTTTCTTTTGTACTTGGGTATGACTTGATAACTGGTTAATTATGGACTTGAACAATTCTTAAAATGCTTGGCTTAATCTCTTAACAGTTATTGAAGTGTGCTCTTTGTGAGCTATACATTTTACATTTCCATGGAGTTGTATTCACTCTTAAAAAACACAGAAATAAAAACTCAAAATGAGATAATGATGAATCCATATATGTATGGCATGAAGTGTCTGACACTCCACAAACTAACCAAAGGGTTAACCAGTTCCATTTGGTTTCATTTGGGCATAATCAGCCATTGCTGCCACCTCGTGAAATCATGTCAATATTATTATTCACATATTACTCTCCATAGAAAATAATTAACTAATGATGTTCTGAATCTAAGGCTCTTTTTAAAGACATATTTCACTCCCACCTCATGAGTACTGTGCTTCTGATTAGTGACATTAAGAAAACTCATTCCCTTAAGTCTCATCTTCTTGAAACTTTACCTAACTACTTCAGTCCCCACTCATTTTTCCTTCTGAATTCCTGAAGCACTTGTAATTTGTGCTACCCAGTCTTGCTCTGAATTATATACTGTTTATTTATTCCTTCATTGTTTCTGTTAAGTGACTTTGAGCTCTCCAACTAGATTCTGCGTTCCTGGGGAGGGCTGACTTCTCTCCACTGGGACCGCTTTGACAACTAGCCAATGCTTTGCATACTGGAGGTGTACAATACGTATTTGGTCACATAGTACATGATTATTATCTATTGGGCTGAATGGGCTATCAGCCTGGAGGGTAGACCCAAGGCTTTTGATTTTGGGGATGCCATCTCTCTCTCTCTCTCTCCTTCATTCCCACCTATGTAAAAAGGATTTTTTATTCCCCTGCTGTGGTTTTGGGGAAGAGTCATTAGCCTCTCTAGTTTCTCTTAGCCTCTCAAGGGGAAGTTTATTCCTCTCTAAAATAAAATAAATTCTGAATTTTTCAGATTGCAAGATTGGAAGATCCCAACACGGGAGGGGTACATGTAGAGACTCAGCTTTCTATAGCTAAAGATTTCTCTTAGTTTTATTTTCATCTTGTGGCATGTAACCCTATGTCTGTTTGTACTGAACTTCTTATTAGAACTCTGAGGGTCCCGTTGATCTAGTCTGGGGGTCATTTTGTATACTTTGGCTCAAGGACAGGCTATGTCTAGTGAGAAGTACCCTTAGGGTTTTAGCAGATTGGGAATTCCTCTGAGATCAGTGTTCTCTCTCTGCAACATTGGAGAATACTGGTACTAAGAGGATGGGCTTTAGTTTGCAGTCAGCATGGGATGATCCTGAAGGTCATCCAGTATCTGTCTGCCATCCTCTAGAGGCTCAAGCCAGACTCTTAAATGGCTGCAGAGCTCTCCCAGGAGGCTCTGTCTTGCTCAGTGGCATTGGATGCCATTAGGGGCATGTGGAGGACCTCCCCATCTGGAGGGGAAGCACTCTTTGCCACAACCTCTGGGTCGGTTCTCCTTCACAGCCACCGGGGTGACAGCTTTGGTGAGTGTCCCTGCCTTTTGGAGGCCTTGCCTGGGCTTGTGAGCAGAGGGATGGTAATGTTTTAGCTTTCGTGATATCTTGGACACTGAGAATGGATGAAGAAAATGGCCCCATGTCGGATGAAAACCTGGAGGATGGTGCTTTTCTTTACCAAATCAGTTGTCATCACCATCGTCTTTTTTAAAATAATCAAAAAATAAGCACAGGGGGCCTTGTGTTTTCTGCATCTTCCATTCTGCTGTCACTTCCCCTCTGTTTGCCTCAGTTTCCTTCATGTACAATGGGGAGCATAATAGCACCTTCCTGGCAGGGTTGTTTTGAGAATCCATGAGATCATCTTTGTAAAAGTGCTCATCCTGGAGCTTGGTGCTGCTGGGGGTAGATTCTCTGTGAATGTTTATTACCTTCTCCCTTCTGCCTTCCTCTGTGGGTGATGGTAGATGTGTAGCTTAGTGTGGAGTCTGCTCCTGAACAGCCTACAAATACTTCATTAGGATGCCTTTGATACATAGGTGAGTAGATGTTTACTGCTAGAAATTAGGCACAGAGGTTGTTATAACTCTTTTTTTCCCTTATGTTAAACAAGGCCTGAGATTTGTTTCCCACCCCTTTGTATGTCCCTCTCTTTCTCCTAGCTTGTGGATCACTCCCTCAATGCCTTCACAGTTGTGGCCAACTTGATCTGGCCTGGCTGCTTTTCCTAGAGTGGTGGTCTCATGTGCCCCTTCTGCCTTCTCTCTATGTGAGAATCATAGGCTCACAAACTTGGACAATAGTTTGTTTTATGGATGGGCGGCTCAAGCACCAAAAGCAGAGTCACCAAAATAGGAGGTGATAGAACTAGGGTTCAAGCCCAGGATCTTTCACTCCCGAAACCCCGGAGCTCTTTTCTCTTGTACCACACAACCTCCACTTCCAAGACAATTGGACCTACTGACCTGATAGTGGTGAAAAGAGTTTGTTTTTATAACCTCTGCTAATCCCTTTTTTATTCTGTGGATTCCTTCTGTTTTCATCCTTATGTGGTATTATCATCATCATCAAGCACTTATTAAGCGCTTCCTTTATTATTATTGCTTCCAGGCAATGTGCTACGAGCTGGGGATTCAAAGAAAGGCACAGACAGGGTCCGTGCCCTCAAGGAGCTCTCCTGTCTCATGGGGGAGCCGGTGTGTGAATCATGATGTGAACTCAAGTTCATGCAGAGTAAGTGAGAGGCAATCCTCAAGGGAGGGAAGGCTCTGGCGGGAGCTTTGCTTCTTTCAGTCTCTCACCAGACTTTCTTTAAGCTAACTTCTCCTCTTCCTCTTCATCCTTTGTAATAGTAGACATTAGTGTGTCTGTTGCATTTCTTTCCTGGTGAACTTTTTGCAAGTACTTGGAATCATGGTGGTACAAGGTAATCCCATAGCTCATGAAAAGTTGTTTCTTGAAAAATCTTGGCATTCCATCTCTCTATTTCACTGCAACTTCCTTCTTAGTTTTTAGTGGTAGTCAGGCCACCCAGACTGAGATAGTTCCATTTCCTCCAGTAATACGTCCATCTACCTTTGTGTGGACCCCTACACAAGGACCTCACATTTAGTGTGCCAAGGGCCAAGTTTTTAGGCTGTATGAATAACTGATTTTATTTTAGGGAGAGTTCATCTCCCTGTCCTGAAGCAGGCTTCTGCTACAGGTGAGCCTCTCCCCAGCTTTGAAAGCAAGCTCCTTCTGATTCTCAGGTTTTCCAGGATAGTAGAACCTTTCTAGCTTATGCTCTATTGGCCTTTCATTCAGGAGCCCAGCATGATCCCCAAACCATGAGTGATCAGACAAAGATGAAACCTGAATGACACTTTTGCCAGTGATCTTGAAGAAGGAGTTTACAGCAGGAACACTGCAGGCTTCCAAGTGAGCCCAAGGTGGAGAAGAGTGACTTGACAGCTGATAGCCATAGACTTCGGAAAGCTTTTGTGAGCCAGACTCTGAATGAGTAGATGCT
Source organism: Antechinus flavipes (assembly GCF_016432865.1). Classification (NCBI taxonomy): domain Eukaryota; kingdom Metazoa; phylum Chordata; class Mammalia; order Dasyuromorphia; family Dasyuridae; genus Antechinus; species Antechinus flavipes. The sequence goes on along the minus strand of NC_067403.1, from coordinate 184,936,921 downwards.
TCTTTGCTCCCCGAGTCACAGTGAGGGGAAATCTGAGGTGTACATCATTATCTAGTTATGCTTCTGGGGTACTGAACTCTTAATAGTTGATTACTCCCTAAGAAGAGGATCTAATGGTCGTTTTTAAAGGATTTCCTTGAGGCATACTATAGTCACCAAAAAAGGCTGATACAATATAATAATATACACATCTCTATAGGATCATGACTTCCACCAGTGTTGTTTTTTTTTTTTTTTTTTTTTTTTTTTTTTTTTTACTTTTTGTCTTCTGTTGAATCTCTCCTTTCTCCCTTACTCACTTCTGCTTTTTGTGTTCTTAATAAAAACTGAATGCTAGCCAGAAGTATAAGAAGGGAGTGGAAAAGCTCTTCCTTGGATCTTCAGTATAGAGGATGTGTCCAGCTGATACAGAGTTTCTCTCTCCATGTGAAGACAAGGTGGGACACTCCAGGCACTGAATACAAATGGGGTGACTGAATAGCCGGTGAGAAGGGACAAGATTTTCAGTGTAAAGCTCCAGTCAGTTTGTGAAGTCGAGTTATCGCTTCTCCAAGCAAGTTAGTCTATGGAGGCCTCACTAATTGACTTGGGGCTTCAGTTGCCTTTTCTTACTTTTTTTGACTCAGCTTTGATAGCATTACTATATAACATTCCTGCCCCAAATTCTTTTGACAAGGCAAGAATGTTCAGAGCTGACACATTTATCACTAACTGCTTCCAGGTCCCCTTTGTGTATACACAATACAATATAACAAGAAAATAAAATGGGTGGGTTTTTAAAAAATATATATTTCTTAACACTGCTTTTCTTAGAATGTCATTGTGGGACTCAAATAATTGTTGATTGCTTTTCACTGAGAGTCCTAGTAGAGAAGGAAAAAATCTCAGAGGCATGGGGGACTTCAGAGATCTCTTACTGGCCAAAAATTAATGAGGGGTTTACATTTTAAAAGACTGTAAATTATAGTTACTCTCACTCAGGATTTTATTTCTTCAGCTTCTGACAAGTATGTAAATAATTGTAAATGGGAATTGGTAGGGACAGTCACACAAAAGTGACTTTTCTTTTCTCCTTGATTTTTCCAGAGAATCAAAAAAATGTCTGTAAACTAGTTTAATGACGTTCTACTTCACAAAGAAAAGGTATATTAAATGAAAAACTTAGATTCTCTGTTGTAAACTTTAGGGAATCAATTTTAGAAAATCTTAACTCTATAAGGCTTTTTGGGGGGAGTAGAAATTTAAAGTTGACTAAATGTAAATTCAAATTTAGGGGAAAGTAATAAAAATGTTACGTATGAGGCATGTTATGTTCTATTTAAGATAGATACCTCATTGAAAGATATATCAAAAAGTCATTGATTTAAAATTTATGCCACCATTTTCTGACTTGCATATTAAGCTATTATATCTTTTGAGGGACCTTGTGCTTCAGTATGTGACTTTAACAAGAATTGTTTTTCCTATGGTAGGTTTGTCTTTTTTTTTTTAAAGTAAGAGTTTTTGGAATGAAGTTTATAATGTGCTCATTAGATTGAAGTAGTATGGGACGGTTGCATAGAAAGTTCTACCTTTGGGCAGGACTACATCTAGGTTAATCTTGTTGACACTGGTGAGAAACTAGATTCTCTCATTGTAGGGCATCAGAGTCAGTGATGTGATCCTCATTTGAGAAAAAAAACTTAAAATGAGATATTGCATATTTTAAAGCTATTTCTATAATCTGAGTATATCTACTATATATAAATTAATACTGAAATTGTATAATTTGAGTTTAAAAGTTAAGATCTAAAAGTATCAAACCTTTGTCTCTTTGGTTAGGTGTACCAGGAATGTTTCTAAAGAATTCGGGGAGGTTTTATTTTTGGTACTAGCTGTAGAGGAAGTATCCTAATCTGGCTTGTCTAAAAGATATAGTATTGGGGGCATTGCCCAAGTCTTTGCTTTTGTTGCCCTCTGCTGCATTTGTATCTCTCTTAATCATATTTGCCCTTTCTCTCATTCTCTGTCCCCCTAAATGTATCTGTTCTCTCTTCCTTGTCTCTTCCCTGTGTTTACTGCCTATGTGCTTCACCCTTCATAATGAGTATTCTGTTTCTGTAGCCCTTCAGATCTTATGCTCTTATTCCAGACATTAAATACTCCTTCTGGGGGGGGGGGTTATCTTTTTAATACTATTTGGAGATTTGGATATCTGGGGGTGCAAGTTGAACAATTTGACAACCAAGGATTAAGCCTAGTTTGATTTATTCCCCAGGCCAGAGAACCTCAGCAGGAGCCAAGGGAAGAGCTGGAAAACTTAAAGAAACAACATGATTTGTTAAAAAGAATGTTACAGCAACAGGAGCAATTGAGAGCTTTACAAGGACGGCAAGCTGCTCTCCTGGCCCTGCAGCATAAAGCTGAGCAAGCCATCGCTGTGATGGATGATTCCGGTAAGCTGGGGAGAACCAGTATTGGAGGCTGGCTGCTGTTGTCAGGCACTCGGCTTCTAATCTCAGGGCTGAGCCATAGACCTATGGCCCAGCTCATTGTGTCTTCTGTTTTTTTATGCCTAACCAGGAAAGGTGTCCCTAGCAGCATGGGACAGTCTGTGCTTGAAATAGTATGCCCTGATTTAAGGTAGGATCCTGAGTGCATGGGTGCTCATTTCTTGTCCTCAACTGAGGCAGAGAAAAAAAATTCCTTGGGACTGAATAAAGTAGCTATGGTCTGATGCCATAGATTTATTCTCAGGTGTTACATCATAATATCAAGCATTTCAATAAAAAAAAATTGAATTCTTCTCATTTTCTTAGGAACTCCCAAGTTAAGTGTTAATTTAAGTATGGTTAAATTAAATATGGTTAAGTATTCTGATTTCCCTTTCTTTGACAAAGAGCTTGCACTTGGGTGGTGATGGTTTCAGAGAAGAGGGTATGTTCTACAAAGAGGTAGAAATGAAAGGCTTTGGCAACCAGTCTGATTTAGGAGATGAGAGAATGAGGAATCATGGATAATGCCCAAGTTGTAAACCTGAGGGACTAGAAGTATGGGATAGTCTTCTACAATAGAACTTCTTAAACTTTTCCCACTAACTTCCCCTTTTTTACATGACTCTGGGTATATAGGGATATAAAATAGGTATACAAATCAAATATTTACTGATAATCATAATTTTGCAATCTCCTATGGGGTAATGACTCACAATTTAAGAAACTTTGTTTTACAGCAATAGGGAAGGGATTTGTTTAGGGGAGATGGGTTTAGGGAGAAAGATAGTAAATTCTGTTTTGAATGTGTTGAGTTTAAGGTGTCTACTGGACACCCAGTTTGAGTTACCTAATGGATGGTTGGACATAAGAAACCAAAGATCATCAGGGAGGTTAGGACTATATGAGTGCATTTGAGAAAGAGTATAAACATGATAATTGAATCCATGGGAGCTAATAAGATCACCAAGTGAAGCGGTATAGAGGGAAAAAAGAAGAGGGCCCAGGATGGATCCTTGGGAGACACCTATGGTGAGAAGCCTGATGTGGGGAAGCATCAACATAGGAGACAGAGAAAGAATGGTCAGAGAGGTGGGAGGAGAACCAGGAAAGATGATGTCCGGAAAGTCTGATGAGAAGATCATCACAAGGGTCAGAGGCTGCAGAGAGGTCAGGGGGAATGGGGACTGAGAAAAGACTTTGGTAACTAAGAGACGAAGAGTAACTTTAGTGAGAAGTGGAGTTAGTGGAATGAGGTGGAAGCCAAGCAAGAGGCACCCATTATTCTTCTTGCAGAGGTTAGCCATAAAAGGAGCAGAGAGAGTGGAAGGCTCAAGGGAGGATTTCTGAGAGTTAAGGAGACATGACATGTTCGGGGGGTGGGGGGGGGTGTTGGCTGGGAAATGAGTGAGAAGATAAGAAAGCCTGAATCTTGGTCAAATAATTGAATCTCTATTTAGTTCAGTTTCTTCTTCATGAAAAGTGAGATGAAGGGATTGAGTGATCTCTGGAGTCCTTTTCATGATTAACAAAACATTTAAAGAAGCTTGTCTCTGATTTTAAAAGTTAAGTAAAATTATGAAATGTACATTGTGTAATATGTATTTTTTATTATCATAAAAAGTTGTGGTAAATTTGAAAGCAAATTCTCCATGTGTCTTAGAAATAATCTTGGAGGCAATTTGTGAATAAAAACGATACATTATGTGTTACTATTGCTCATAAGGATAAAAATAATAAAATTTAGAAAACTTTCCTCCCATCCTCCAATCTTTTCAATGTCAGCATTCCCTTCCTTACTGCAAATCACAACGTTGTCTGTGTCCTCTCAACCCAGGTGGATACTCTCCCTTCCTTTTGGCACGGTTTCCCTGTGCCACTGCCCCTAAGGTGGCTCCTAAGCTGTTCCCTGCTCTGACTCCAGGACAGGCTCAGCTCCTTTGCTGACCAGACATTTCCTCAGGAGTAACTTTTAGTCCTTAGATCATCATTGGAACAAGACTGCATTCTATGGAACCTATTGCACACGCTCCTTCTTTTCTTTTACTTTTTTTTTTTTTTTGGTGGGGGGGGTATGACTTTGGGTCGTAGGGATTCCTCAGAGATTAAGGTTATGAATGACAAAGCAGCACTTCCATGCATCATCAGAAACACTATGTTGACATGAGAAGGGGGGTGGTGCTCCTGAGAGTAGTGTATCTTGGAATCTTCCAGTGCAGCCTAGCCTGGTGGGTTTTTTTTGTCCCACTATGGGCTACACTCCTCCATTCACTGGTCACAGTGCATGATCTTGATGTCCTCATTCTGTGGTCTAGTCATTCATCTGGATGCATGTTTTTCTGGGTAGGAGACATTTTCCATGCATTTTGTTCTTCCTTGATGGATTCATAGGCTGATGTATTTTGAGTCTCGGAGTTCTCATTGAGGAGGTCCTGCAGCATTTTAGTGTTTAATACAGTCAGCACACTTTCAGCCACAAAAAAAGGAATGTTTGACTGGGTCTTCAACACCCAAATGCCCTTTTCCATTTGGACTTTGCCCAAAACACCTCCAAAAATAGCGGTGTCAAACTCAAATAGAAATGGGTGCCTGTAGGCCTTCAAACACATATTTATGTTCTGTTGTGTTTTTTAATCTCTGAATTAATTTTTAATCTCTGGCAGCACTCAAGAATTTTTTAATCTGAAGCCTTAATTTATACACTCTGCTAGAGCAATGAATGGGAAAACATTGAGCAGTGCCGGATTTCCATGTTTAATGCTTCATTTACCATCAGTACCCAAAGGATTGTTGAACAAAGTTTTTTGATCATCTGGTTATATCAAGGAATCTCATATAGTCATAACAATACATAAGATTCCTTGCTGAGGGGAACCTCCTTGACCCAGTGAGAGGCCACTTTTGTCACTAGGAAACAATTAACACAATGCTCTGCCCTTTTTGGCCAGTCTTTTGACTGGCCACCGAGAGGGGGAAAAAAAATGAACTCTGCCTCGTGGAACTTTTGTGCTACTTGGGGGTAAAGACTATAGAGGAATAAATACAAAACTGCTTTAGGGAGGGTGAGTACATTAACAAGGAGCCTGATCAGGAAAAATTTTCACTTTGGCCACGCCTTCAAGGAAAAAGGTAGAGGAGTAGGATGTGAATTGTAGGCACTGGTATCGAGAGAGATGGGAGGTGTTTGGAGAAAATGACTAGACATCAGTTGGACAGACTAGGGTGTTGAGAGGGTGAGTTGCATAAAGTCTACAGAGGAAAGCAGAAATTAGGACATTGACTTGTCCAGGAGAAGCATTAATAATTCTTCCTAGAGGTACTAGGGGCCGTCAGAATGACTTGGGGAGATTTTGTCAAGGTTATTTTTGTGGATGTGGGAGAAGAAGCAGGGGGGCCATTCAGGTTGTTGCATGAAAGTCCTGCTGGAGGTGAGGAGGATGTGAACTAAGATGGGATCCATGTAAGATTATGGTGGGTATGAAAGGAACAAGACTTGTCACTGGATTGAACCTTGGGGTAAGGGAGAGGGAAGACTTGGTTGGGAATGACTCCAGAATTGGAAACCTGGGTAATTGGAAGGATGGCTGTATCACTAAAAAGCAGAGAATTTTAGAGTAGGGGTAGGTTTAAAAGAAGTCACAGAACTTTATTTTGGACATAGTCAATTTTGGAAATGCAATGGGATATCTGGGAAGAAATTCTAGCAGGTACTTGATCACTGTCTCCTGCTCTAGATTTCCTTCTCTCCCTCCTCTCCCCATCCATCTTCCACCCATCTTCCATCCAGCGTCTGTGGTGATTTTCTTTAAGTACTTAATCATGTCACTTCTCTATTTAGTAAACACCAGTGGCTTCCTATTAGCTATATAGTCTTGGGTAGCCTGGTGTCCTCCCAGGAGACTTAGTCTCCAGTCCAGCTATCCTGGCCTTCTTGGTTCTTCATGCATGCAGTGCCCTGTATCTGGGCCATGTCACAGGCCAACTTGTGGTTCAGAAACCCTGATTGAGTCGCTTTTGAAGGGGAACAAGGAAGAAAAGGCTACATGCAATCATCCTTGTAAAAACTCAAGCTTGCAGAGTGCAAAGGCTGCTGGGAGAAAGGTTGGGATCAGCTGCCCAAACAGGGGGAGCCAAAAAGATGGCTTTGCCACAGTGAGGCCCCAGTTGTGTCTGGACTACCTCAGTTTGTAATGGACTGCTCCACTGGTTTCAGTTTTGTCGGTAAGCATTTACTTAGGGCTGACTATGTGCCCGGCACAGTACCATGTGCAGGGGTTTCAAAGATGAAAAAGAAAAGGGTCCTTGTCTCCTCGGTTACAGGCCAATGGGGGAAAACATCATACAAAAGGAAGCTGGCCGTGGGGACACAACAGGAGGAGAGGAATGTGTTCCGATGGGTCCAAGCCTGCTCCTTGAGGGGCACTTTGTATTCAGGAAGGCAGAGGGAGTCTCGTGGAATGGTGGGCATCCTTGACCCCTCAGCTGCTCTTAGACAGTCATTGAGCCTTTTGGACCTTTGAGTACCCCAGACTAAGTTTTGAGAGCAAGGCCTCTCGCACACCTTAGCCTTGTACCTCAGCCCCAGAAAAAGGCTTAATGGTGTTTGAATGTTGACGTAATGTCTTAAGGAGAGCACTCTGACTTAAATGCCATCATGCCATGCAACAGAAGGAATGTCTCCGAAGGTAGGCATGATCCATAGGCATTCGTTAAGCTCCTGCCTTGTACCTGACACTGTGCTGGGGGCTGATGGCCGTCTCTGCTCTGCCCCAGCCTGAGAGTCACTAACACTTCATCATCCCTTTGCTCATCTGTAAACGGGAATTGTGACCGTTATCCTGTCTTCTGGTTGTAGGTCAAGTGAGATCACAAAGTTAGTGCACTCACACACTAGTCACAGCCGAGGGTGTTGGTGTTCTTCCCATTGTGAAGCTTCTCTTGGGTCTGCCCAAGGACCCAAGGACAGGAAAGAAGGGAGGCCCTCTTAGGTAATGCTCTTTTTCACATATCTATAGCAATGAAATGAGCTTCATTGTTTGCTTTCTAGTTGTAACGGAAACCACAGGCAGCATATCTGGCATAAGTATAACATCGGAGCTCAATGAAGAACTGAATGACTTAATCCAGCGTTTTCATAATCAGCTGCATGATTCTCAGGTACCCTTCCATTTTAAACAGTACATGATATAGAAATCTAGCTTTATTAGAATAGTATTCCTTTGATCTTTAAGGGTAAAATAATTTTCTTTTGTGCACATACATGTATTTGGTGTTGTTTTTAAATAATGGTGATTTTTTTTCATCAATATCCTTATGTTGCCATTTGGGGAGAATTTTTGTTATCATTTGTTTCTTTTTAGTTTTGTACATCGATCTTTTATAAAGATCTTTAGGGGATATATAACCTTATATATATTGAGCCTTTTGTATATAACCTTAGCCTATTTAGGAGAAAGTGGTGAAGTGAGGCACAGATGAAGTTGTGGCTGGGTGATTATCGGCAGGTAGGAAAAGATGGGGGGGGGGGGGCCGCAGTCCAGGGATGGAGGGAAATGAGAAGAAGAGAAGGAGAGGCGTATGAGATTATTCTCTGGAGCTCTTTAGAAGGGGATATAGAATTACCAGTCCCTGCTCTAGGTTCCCAAGTTTTCTGGGTGGCCAGGACTGGTACTTCTAACATAACACAAGAAGGTTTTAATGTGTCTAGTTCCTGGATAATAGTAGTGTGTCATTCAACTTAGTAGTAGCCTTTGGCTCCTTGGTAAGATGGACAGCACATGATTTATTTTATAGGGGTAACTAATCCTTTAGTTCAATTTACAGAGCTAACTAGTCCCCTCTAGAGCCTGTGATCTGCATGCTTATAATGTAAGAAAACAAGCAAGCCAGAAAATAAACCTTATTTTTCTCAAAATAATTTATGCTCATTTTAACATGTAAACATATATCTGGATAAATATTCTTTTTTTTTTTTCCTTTTTAAGGCCCCACCTGTTCCAGATAATAGGAGACAAGCAGAAAGTCTTTCATTAACCAGAGAAGTTTCCCAAAGCAGGAATTCATCTGTCTCAGAACAATTGGCTGATGAGAAAGTTCAACTTTTTAGCAAAATGCGAGTGTTACAAGAAAAGAAACAGAAAATGGACAAATTGCTTGGAGAACTTCACACATTGCGTGATCAGCACCTAAATAACTCTGCTTGTAAGTACATCTAGGTTAGCCCCACGACTTCTATAGGATCATAAGACTTGGTCTCGGCTGTCTTTAGGGGCTAACAAGGTAGTAGGGAGGGATAAGACATATTCCTAGATCAAGGAACATCTGTGTAGAAGAATCTATTGGACCTGGGTCTATTCAGTCAGCAAGCATGCATTTATTTGCTTATTTTGGGATTCTGTTTGTTTTGAGAGAAAACAAATCTACTTCATTCTTGTCCTCTGAGTTTATCATTTTTCTTTCTGGAGGTGAATAGTAGTATTTTTCATCATGGATCCTTTGGAATTGTCTTAGATAATTGTTTTGACCAGAATGACCAAGTCATTTGCAGTTGTACAATATTGTTACTGTGTACAATGGTTTCCTGGTTCTGTTCATTTCACTTTGCATTAATTCATATAAGTCTTCCAAGACTTTTCTAAAGCTATCCCCTTATCATTTCTTATAGGACAACAATATTCTGTCACAATCATATACCACAATTTGTTCAGCCATTCCTCAGTTAACGGGCATCCCTGCAGTATCCAATTCTTTGCCACTACAAAAAGAGCTGCGATATTTTTGTACAAATAGGTCCTTTCTTTTTTTTTTTTTTATTTCTATGTAATATTGACCTAGCAGTAGTATTGTTAGATCAAAGGATGTGCACAGTTTTATAGCCCTTTGAGCATAGTTCCGTATCGTTGTCCAGAATGCTTGGATCATTTCACAACTCAACACAGTGCAGTAGGCATTAATTAAACTCCTACTCTGAACCAGGTCTCATGTTCTCCTCCTGATTTTTTCATTGTCAAATGGACCTTCAGAAAGTTCTTTTGTCTCTCAGGACCTCTGCATTTTGATAAATAAAATGGCCTTGGAATAAGGTGGGAATGTGCATCACACATTCCTTTTGTCCTCCTGATGATGGGAACGGCAGTGACTTACAACTTGGAGCCAAGGCCAGGATTTGCAGGATCTTAGACCTGGAGTTGCACAGCCAACTAGTTCATCCCATCATTTTGTAGTTGGAACCTGGGGTTCAAGGAGTTAGGGGCTCACCTGGATCACAACTGTAGAATCTTAACAGAGCTGGGATATGAGTTTGGCGCTCATTGTTTCTTTTACACAAGAGACACAGAAAGGAAAATAAAATGGGCAAGGGGAAATAAGAAATTAGGGTACATATCAAAGTTTGGAATTTGGAAAAACCAGGTAAGAGAAAGGTTATTGATGCTTAAACTGTTTACTTTGTTTTAACTGAAAAAGCAGGAAAATGATGCAGTAGATAGGGAATTGAACTTGGAGTCAGGAATTCCTGAGTTCAAATCCTTTTTTGGGTATTTAGTGTCAGCCTCTCCCCGTCTATAAAATAAAGGCATAGGATGCCATGGCCCCTAAGGTCCCTTCTAGCTCTGATCTATGGCTCTTAGGCTATGATTCTGTGACACCGGATACATTTCTGAGAGAGTTGGAGAAGAGATCTGCTCGTCTTCGCCCCCTACCTCCTTCCCTGGGCTTACCTTGGATACCTTGGCTACACTGTTGCTGAGGAGATGTAGGCCACTTTCTTCCATATCTTGTAGCAACTCCAGCTCAAATCATCCCTTTGGGATTGTCCACCATTGCCGAGTTGCTTTGGGAAAATTGAGGCAACTAGGAGTGTGCAAAGGAGCCTTAGAATGAGATTTGAACCCATTGAGTCTTTGGGAAGAGGCCAGAGCCAGCTGAGAATTCTGGCGTGTTTCAGTGGGGGTGGGAGAGAGGACTGGCTGGGGTGGATGACTTGCATCCCTGAGTGCAGTCACACTTGGGTTCCAACTGATGTGGTTTTTCCCAGTTGCAGTTGTGCCCTCACCTTCCCCTCAGAGGAGTGTGGATCAAAGGAGCACGGGCTCTGCAGCTTCTGCCCAGGTGGGCCTGGTCCCAGCTGCCAATGGAGAGTCTTCCAGTCACGCCCCCTCGGCTGCTTATGCTCCTGACATGATGGCTTCTCATAATGAGAGTGAGAATGAAGAGCATCTAAATCCAACAGAAAAGCTCCAGTAAGGACATGATGGCCCCTGTGGGGAGACCCTGTGCAAGGGAGGAGGGCAGTTAGAGAGGCTGGTTTGTTTTTACCACCAACAAAAAAGCCACCTGGGAACTAGGTTGTGCAACTGTTAAAGGTTCCTGAATGTTCCTGTAGAGAGAGGAAAACTGTTTATGGTTCAAGTCCTGCCAGAGAAATGCAAGTCATGAAATGGAAGGTAGTATTGTCTTCAGTAGACTTGCTGCTTCTCTTCACCTAATTATTATATTCAGGGCAGGATTCTCCTCTTGTTCCCTTTGAATCAGGATTCTATATGGAGTTATTTTTGGTTGTGCTGGCTCTGATTGGGGAATTTTTATAGATTGTAAGCTGAAGGAGCAACTCCTCTAAATAAATGGTTGAGAAAAGCCTAAATACTGCTCATCACAGTTATCACTTAAACCTTTTTATGTTGTCTAAGGATGAGACTGATTCTTCTTGCCATGTGGAGACACTGGTTTAATTATGTTCCCAGTTCCATCTCTACTCATTTAATTGAAGTATGGCTGGGACTGACCCACTGTGACTTTGGGGCTGTATTGTGGGCACGTACTCAGTTTAGGTTATAGTAAATTTTGACCCGTTCTCTGCCAGTGGATCATTGGGAAAAAAGCATCTGTTTTCTGTGGGAATTTTGCTAAAATAAAACAACTAGACATGAGGCAGCTAAGTGCAGCGGTGGAAAGAGCACTAGGGTCCAGAAGACCTGAGTTCAGATCTAGCCATATACACTTCACAGCAAGTAGCCATTTAACCTCTGTCTGCCTCAATTTCTTTATCTGTAAGATTTGTTATAGTACTTACCTCAAGGTAAGAATTATTCAGATGACTTAATATATGTAAATCACTTGGTGAATCTTTAAAGTATTCTCTCAATGCTAGCTGTTACTATGTGTTATATGGAGCATAATAATCTCTGTCCTGTAGAAAATTGAATGAAGTTCGGAAGAGATTGAATGAATTAAGGGAATTAGTTCATTATTATGAACAGACATCAGATATGATGACTGATGCTGTGAATGAGAACACCAAAGATGAAGAAGAGACAGAAGATTCAGAATATGACTCTGACCATGAGAACCCTGGACCTGTTACCAACATCCGGTGAGAAGCGGGTTTCTGGCTCCTTTCTCCCTCTCCTGGGCTGGGGTTCTGTGCCCCTCTCTGATGTTTGTGCTGTCTCTGTAAGTCAGGCTTGCTAAAGCAGAGGGCTTCAGGAAGCTTTATCTCATGGCCATGTGTTCATAAACATGAACAGATAAGAAAAAATGGCTTCAGGGGTGATGAAGCTCAGAATCAGAGGACCCAGTGAATGAATATCTCTGTCCCCCAAACTTGGGGAAGAAAGACCTCGCCCTCTCTAGCTCTGGCCTTCAGGTGATCCATGCAGGGCAGAGGAGTCTTAGCACCTATGAGTCAATGAGTAGAGGCATTTATGTGCTCCTGTGTGCCAAGCACCAGGCTCAGCACTGAGGAGTGCAGCACTGAGAAAGGAAGTAGGGTCTGCCCTCCAAGGGAGGGCATCCAGAGGGGGGTGGGGCAGCTCTGGGATCTGCAGCTGAAGCCTGCCGTGTGAGACTTGGCTTTCCTCATTTCTCTGTGTAATTCCTTCTCACTGACACTGCACTTCCAAAGGAACACGAGACAAAGGGATTTATGGGCAGTGAGAGTAGGTGGTTCCGTGGTGGGATGAATGGGCCAACACAAATTCAGTCAGGAGTTCATTGAAAAACAGGAAGCAAATGGGAGCCTTATGAAGAAACTCAGTGACTCTGGTCCCCTTTAGAAACCCCCAAGGTGCTGCGGCTTGGGCTGAAGTGAACAGTAATACGAATGCACAGTGCATCACCAACAATAGGGATGGGAGAACCCTCAATACAAACTGTGAGATAAACAACAGATCTGCTGCAAACTTGCGCACCTTGAACATGGCCTCTCTCGGTAAGCTGGCATTGGGGCACCTTCTTCTGGGGTAGGCCTATTCAAAGCCTGTTTTGTTTTGTTTTGTTTTGTTTTGTTTTACCAGTCCCCTCTGGCTCTGAATGTAAGTTCTCTCTGTTTTCCAGAGTTGTCTCTCTCTGTCTCGGCTGTCTGTCTCTCTCTTTCTCTGACACACACACACACACACACACACACACACACACACACACACACACACACACACACACACACACACACACACACACACACCCCACCCTCTACTCAGTAAATTCCACTGACTATCTGTCATCTCCAGGATCAAATACAAAATTCTCTAAAGTCATTCAGCACTCTACACTCTCCTACTTGTCCAGTCTTTTTTACATCTCACTTGCTCAGAAATATTCTTCAATCTAGTGACAGTAGCCTTCTGGCTTCTTCTAAGTTCCAACTAGAATCCTATATATTTTTTAAAAAATTTTAATTGTTATGTTATTTTTCCAACTACAAGGAAAAGTGGTTTTCAACATGCATTTTTATAAGATTTTGAGTTCCAATTTATTTCTCCCTCCCTTCTTTAACCCCCCCCAAGACAGAAAGCAATCTGATATTGGTTATATTACACAATTTTTAATATATTTCCATATGACTCATGTTGGGAAAGAAAAATCAGAACACAAGAGAAAAACCATGAGAAAACAAGAATGCAACAGAGATGATAATATTATATGCTTTGTTCCACATTCAGTCTCCATAGTTCTTTCTCTGGATGCAGATGGCATTTTCCCTTCCAAGTCCATTGGATTTGCCTTGGATCTCTATTCACTGAGAAGAGCCAAGTCCATTGTAGTTGATCATCACACAGTCTTGCTCTCACCATGTACAGTGTTTTCCCGGTTCTGCTCACTTCACTCAGCATCATCTCTAGGCCTTTTGAAATCAGCTTGATGATTGTTTCTCATAGAACAATAGAATTTCATTGCATTCATATACCATAACTTATTCAGTTATTCCTTAGTTATTCTCTCTCAATTTCCAGTTCCTTGCCACTACATATAGAGCTGCTTCAAACATTTTTGCACATGTGAGTTCTTTTCTCTCTTTTATGATTTCCTTTGGATACAGGTCCAGTAGTAACACTGCTAAATCAAAGAGTATGCACAGATTGCTAGCCCTTTGGGCATAGTTCCAAGTTGCTCTCTAGAATGGCTGGATCACGTCACAATTCTACCAACAATGCATTAGTGTTCCAGTTTTCTCATGTTCCTCCCAGAATTTATCATCTTTTCCTGTTACCTTAGCCAATCTAAGAGGTAGGAAGTGCTACCTCAAGAGTTGTAACATCCTATCTTCTACAGATAGCCTTCCCCAACATCTCTTCAATCCAGTGCCTTCTCTGTTTTAATTATTTCCTATTTATCTTCTATCTTGTTTGTACATATTTGTGTGCTTGTTGTTCTCTCCTTTAGATTGTGAGTTCCTTGAGGGAAGGTATATTTTTTGTCTCTTTGTATTCCCCATGCCTAAAATATAGCAGGTACCTCAATGCTTTTCCACTGATTAATTGATTTTCTATGTAGAATGTCGGTATAATAGAGAAGGAGAACAAGATATTGATGGAGGACAAGGTGAAGATGAGGAAGAAGAGGAAGAAGCAGAAGAGGATGGAGGCAGTGAAGCATCGTTATCCAGTCACAGAAGCAGTTTGGGGGACAATGCACCTGAGGATGCTGAATTTGAACAAAAGATCAGCAGATTGATGGCTGCCAAGCAGAAACTGAGACAGTTACAGGATCTGGTTGCTATGGTGCAGGTGAGGCTAAAGGGTTAAATGTACTTTTTCATATAATCATAACTTGTCTTTTCCTACAGGAGGTGACCCTAGTGTGAAGGATAAAATGTCATCCACTTGAAAAATAAATTCAAATGTGGCAATTGACAGGGCCAAGCACAGCTTCTGAACTTATGGCATTTGATGATTTATCCATATATTACTCTTCTTGCTCCCGTTCTTTATAGACTTAAAAAATCACTGAAATCTGTTCTTTTGCTCTTACTGAAGTCCATGAGGATTCTACCTATCTGATTTATAACAAAACTTTATTTTAAAATGTAAAAACCATTCTTAGCTTGGGGGCCATACAGAAACCCTCAGTGGATCAAATTTTTGGCTGACCCCTGCATACTAGGTAAGAGCAGCTTAAATCCTCAATAATTCAAGAATTTCTCTCTTCACTGGGGTCTTGTTTTCCACTTCAGAAATATTGGATTAAGTATCTATTCTCAAATCATTGTCACCTTAATGATTTCAAAATTCTATTCTGACATAGCTCTGTTGGTGTTACAAGAATTATACAAAAAGACTGTTGAGTTGTTGGTATGATTGACACACTGAGTGAAAAATCCTTTCTGGATTTCAAGATCCCATTGATGGAGCTGGTTGCTTTTGGGATGGTTCTGTTATAGGATGATGATGGCGAGCCTGGAGCAATCTCAGCCAGCACGGCTAACCTGGGGGCCTTCTTCCCAGTGGAGGAACCAGAAACCAAGCAGCACTCTAATAACACGAGAGCCAACACCAATAAAATACAGAAGGAGGCTGGGCTCAATGAGAAGGCAAGGTATGATCCGTCAACCCCTGGCTCTGACATGGCCATCTTGGATGCCTCGTCAGGGAACAAATATGTCACCTCCCTCTTATTACAGAGAGAAATTCTATGAAGCTAAATTGCAACAGCAGCAGAGAGAGCTCAAACAGCTGCAAGAAGAAAGAAAGAAGCTGATTGAGATTCAGGAAAAAATCCAAGCCCTACAGAAGGCGTGTCCTGACCTTCAGGTAGCTCTGGCACAGGGATCACCTTAGCCTTGACCTGGCAACATGCCCCTCCTAGGCCAGCCTCAGGCAGGTGTCCTATATGAGGTTTTTTCAGGTTGGTGATGGGGGGAGAAGGGGGAAGAGATACGGGATTTCAAAGAGACTTAACCTCGGTATCCTCATCTGTCCAGTTAAAAGGGCCTTTTAGACCATTTGTGATCTTGATGTTCAGGACTTGTGTGATTGCTTGTACCTTGGCTCCCTTTGGGGGGATGGGGTATGATAACTGCAGACTGCCATAAGTCACAATACCCCTGTAAAATATGGAATGACATTCACTGACGGAAGGCAAACAGTCTAACTCCCTTTTTAGCTTTCTGCTGCAAATGTGAGTAACAGCTCCTCTAAGAAGTATGCACAGGTAATGACCTCAACGCCAACTATGAATGAGAATGAGAACACCCCCACAAACAAAGCAGGATTTGTGACAGAAGAACCCACCGGGGCAGTGGCAGCAGATAATGAAGTAGGTGGGGAGGGGGAGTGTGTGCTGTGTCCTTCTCTTGGCTCATTCCATTTCTGTTTTGGAAAGGGTTAGTCTGGAGAGAGTCAAGGCTTTGCATCTGCTCAAAGCAGCCTGGCGGGTGGTGCACTCTACCTATAAGCAAGATGCAAATTTAGATTTAAAACAAAGAGAACTCTTGGAAATCTAAGAGATACTATTTCAGGCCCAACCTGAGCTTTAAAAAGTTATAAACTTGTGTCTGAGACAAGTTAGGTCCATTTCATAATGATTTCAAGATATTTTTGGTCTTCTTCATAAGATTATACATTTCAAGTGAGAAACTTTTTAATAGAGAATTGTTTATATGAATTTGTTTTATAAAGAGGATACGGTCTTTTAGAAAAAAGTGTGTGGGAAATACTTGTCTGTTATTTGTTTTTAATGAATGTCCAAAACATTTAGTATTGAAATGTCATCTTGACCTTCATTGTATATCTTTTGTTTGTTTAAGCAAAATAGTAAACTCTTGTCTGCATATCTGTGACACTTATTGTCCACTATGTGCCTGCCAGGTACTATGCTAAGTAAACATGGTTAACAAAACTACCAAATAAATTAACATAAAGGAAATTTTATTTGAAGTTGTTATTTTCATCCACTATTTTCAGCTCTTGTGAAACTGCTGTTTTTAAAAGGTAGATCAAGAAAGAAGTAGTGACACCATATATTTGTTCCAAGTGTTTTGTTGGAGGTGACTCTAATTTCCTTTTTTAAACAGTTGTGGTCAGAAATGCGAAGGCATGAGATTTTAAGAGAAGAATTGCGACAAAGAAGGAAGCAGCTTGAAGCACTCATGGCTGAGCACCAGCGGAGGCGGGATTTAACAGAGACAGCATCCACAGCCGCTGTGTCAGTCAGAAGTGACGGCTCTGAGAATCCCTGCACTCCACAGCAGAGCAGAACAGAGAAGTAAGATCCTCCCCCCACCCCCCTGCCTACGCTGCTTGTTCTGGAACCATCCTTCTCTCTGGACAGCCTATCCCACTTTCCCTGGCCCTTTCTAACCTTGGTGCCCAGCTCTAGAATAGTCAGGCACGCGCTCTTGCTGTCCCTGTCTCTGTTTCTCCCTCTCTTCCCCTTCCTTCCCTGTGCCCTGCTGGGTCTCTCTACCTCAGCTCCCAGAGCCCTGGGATTGATGGGAGCGGCCCTGTGAGGTCCCAAAGATGCAGGACCGAGTGCTTCACTTGTTAGCTTTTGCCCCTTGATTGCCTTCACCGCTGACGTGCAGAGGGCAGCCCTAACTGCCTGCTCCAGAGGAGAGCCCTCGCTGGCCCTTTGCGCGCATTGTGAAAGGGGAGCCTGTCGCCTGGGTCTCTCAGTCGTTGCTGTCTTACGCCTTTCCTCCCAGGGAGATCGGGACCCCTGAGGGCCATCGGGTCCTTTAGTTTTTGTTCTTTAATTTCTTCCATTGTTAGAAGGCTCTGGTGTTCTTAACAGTCACTGTTGTATTTAAACCTTGTGATGTATATAGCAGCCGTTATGTCTCTAGTGTTGGAATGCTCCTGGCACTATTCTTTCAAGTCCTGGCCCCATGTTTCTCTTTATCCTGAGGATCCTTAGGCAACTAGTGGAGCCATGGTACTCAGAGCACTAGGCCTGGAGCTGGGTTCAAATCCAGCCTCAGACCCTTCCCAGTTGTCTGAAGTGGGGCAAGTCACTTCATCCTGACTGCCTCAGATGTAAAACAGGGAGAGTAGCACCTTGCTCCTGGGGAGGTGAGGATCCAGTGAGGTCATTGTTACAAAGTTTTTAGCACAATGCTTGCTGTAGAGTAGGTGCTATGTTGATATAGCTCCTAAAAGAGCTTGCTCTCTTTGGGCTGAGAGAATAGCCATGATTGGCTTTCTCCCACCAGCGTCAGCGTTGACATCGCTGTGCTGCACTTCCATTTCACGTGATGCTCTGGCAGGCTCACAGTCACCTCCCCGAACTCCATTTCCTCCATCCTCCTGGCCTGTGTGCTATACAGTGAGGCCCCTCCTGCCCTTCTGGAACAGGCCTTCTTCCCTTTCTCCTCCTCAAGCTCAACTCACTGTGGCATCTTGCAAGGCTTCAGGTGCTTAGCGCACTGACATGAATCCTGCTCATCCCATCTCCAGATCCCAGGTGTGTCTGCCACTACCACCCCCCATCCTGGAGGCTTTCCCCCCATCTCTACAACCTCACAGAGTAGGGAAAAGGATCAGGGGAGATAATGGCTAAGGGTGCTCTTGACAATTTTCATTAATGCTGCATTTATGTAAAGAGAGATTTCAGGGCACATCTTTTGGTGACTTTTGTCTTCATTAACATAAGGTTTGCAAAGCACAGTTTAGAGAGTGCTGGACCTACTTCACAAGGTTGTTGTGAGACATCTGTAAAATGCACATGGTAGAAGCTCATAAATGCTTCCCTCCACAACAGTCTTGGAATGTGTAAGTGCCATAATTATCTCCAGTTTTCACTTGAGGAAACTGAGGCATCAGAACTGAAGGGACTCATCCAGTGTTACATATTTAGTGTCTAAGATTGGATTTAATAATAATAATAGTTGACTTGGATAGTTGATTTTCTAGAGCACTTACACTGAGTGTTTTACAATCATCAACCCTGAGAGCAGGTGCTATTGTGAGACCCCCATTTTACAGATAAGGAAACTGAAGCAGGCAGAGATGATATGATTTGCCCAGATTGGACAGCTAATGAATGAATGAGGCTGGATTTGAACTCAACTCTAATCAAGTCCAGAACCAGCACTTTGTGCACTGTGGGTGGTCCCATACTGTTTTCAATGACTTTCTAGCCTCCTCTATTACTTTATTTTTTCTCCTTGGTGATCTTAATTGGTGGATTTACATCCATTTTCATTTAACGTCCTGCTGATTAGAATTCTGAGTCTCTGGAGAAATATATTTTCACCAGCCTTTTTTAGAGGCATTCCTTCCCTGGCCAGGAGCCCATCTTGACTGTTTATTCACTCCCCAAGATGCAACTTCTTCTCCTGATGTGCTAGCCAGTAATGGTAGCGTCACCTGAGCTCTTGTGGCCTTCAGTTTCTTTTCCATGAAGCACCTAACAGCCCAGGACCGGTGAGGAGAGAATAACTGTTCTAGACCCAGAATTTGAGAGTTCCGGGTAGCAGCCTGGGCACCATTCTGTTTGCTCGTTTGCCTTTGGCAGCAGCTGAAGGAAATTGATAGCTAGCTACAGGGAATGGAGCAACGCTACAAAAACTAGTCTGGGGGAACAGGGACAGCATCTCTCCAGCTGTGGCATTAGCCATCTCATTTTTGTAACAGGAATTATTACTGAAGATATTTGGCATGTGTGCAAAATTGATTGTATTTTATGTCATAATCATTAGAACAATGGCAACATGGGGAGGTTCTACCCAGTGTGCCCTGGATGAAGAAGAAGGCGATGAAGACGGGTACCTTTCTGATGGAGTTGTTCGAGCAGAAGAGGAGGAGGAAGAGGAAGAACAGGATGCCAGCTCAAATGATCACTTTCCCATGTATCCTCCTAACAGCATGCCTCATAATCCCTATGGTGTAAAGGAAAACAAGGATAGGTTAGTTTGGGGTCTTTTCTCTGGAGGGACAGGGTAGAGAGGAAAGACTGCTGAACAGGGAGTCAGGAAGTCTGGGTTCCCTTTCTGGGCCTCACCAGTGCCCTTATTTGCAAAAAAGTCTGGAAAGAAGGAATTTGAACTGCACTGCATGGACTGTAAGGTCCTGTTCACAAGATCTAGGAGGCTTAAAAATGTCAAAAAAACAACCTAGAAGATGGGAGTACTTACAGGGAGTCCGACTCACTGAGCTTGTCTCCATCCTGGCAATTTCCTTTCTTGACATGAGCTGAATTGGAGAGTCCAAAAGAAACAGGCTGAGAAATGTTTGTGATGGGATAAATGGTTCACTTTGGGTTGTTTTTGTTTTGTTTTTTCTTTTTCTTGTGATCCTTGTTTTAAGGAGTAATACTTAGTTTCGTAGTCTTTCCTAAGTCCTGAGCTTGTTTTAGCATGTGTTAGAATTTAATTAAGTTACTGTGAAATCGTGACATTTAGGAATGTTATTATGGCCTCTTTATAAGCGGGAAAGTGTTCTGCAGTCATTTATTTGAAAACAAAAAATCTTGACTTCCTTACTTTTTTTTTTCAACTTTCAGTCAATGATTCTGTACCTTAATTTTCCCTAAAATGTAAAATGTTGCCAAGTTATTTATAGCAGTGAGGAGTCTTCGGCAACATTCCCATTTTGAAATACTTGTCATCAGCCAAAGGGTCTAATTTATACAAATGATTATCCTTTAGGATGGAGCTACTGTGAATTTCAGTCAACAGGATTGTGCCTGCTTATTATCTGTTGTTCCTTTGGACCCAAATAAGAGCAGCATGCCCTTTCCCATCCATGGCTGGAGTGTACTTTAGCTTGTCATTGTCATTGTTCATAGTCTTTTTTGAGGAGGCTATAGTAGCTTCTTCAATGCCTCTTTTGGAAAAGCTTCTTATCTGCAACTAAAACTGCTATTATAATTGCCTGAGGATTCCAAAATCTCTGGTTCCATACTTCTGTTCCCGAGGTGTGTGTCCTTTTTCCTGAATCAGTTGTATAAAAGACTGAATGCATTTTCCCATAGAATAGGAAGGTGAAGTGGACCTGTGATTTCATTGGCATCATGAAATCCTGGTGAGGAAACTCTCTCCATACTGGTGCAGCTCAGTCCCTTTTCTGGCATCTGGGAGCATTGCCTAGAGCAGTGGTGTCCAGCTTAGAGAGACAGAGGACACAGCCATATGGGAGGATTCCCCATATTAATCTAGAACATTGTCAATGTGGTGTTGTATTTTCATTTGTTAAACATTTCCTAATTACATTTTCATATATAATATGTGTATATATATGTATGTGTATATATATATTTATTTATTTATTATTGGCCTGCCATATTTGACCCTGTGGCCCAGAGCATTGAATGTTTTAAAGCCACGTCTTCCTGGCTTCCAATCTAGTTTTCTATGCCATGCTGCTTCCCTTCTTAGAGAAAGAATGATATAAATGAGTTTTCTCATCCATCTTCTTTCCAGAATACTTGTCTGGTTCTCAGTTAAAAAAAAAAAATGTTGCCCCCGGCAAAAGCAACTAATTAAAAAAGGAATGGAATGTCTCAGGAAATCTTTCCTCTCTGGAATTATCAAGTTGGGTTTTTAGCATTTTGGTGTTCAGGTGAAAGAGAGAGGTCCAAGTGGGGAGATTTCCCTAATCCAATTCTTTAATCTTTGGGAGGAAAGAGAATAGATACCACATTCCCCCCAGGGTTCTGCACGGAGAGAGAAACAACCAGGCTTTTCCTTTAATTAAGAGATCCCTCTGGTTCTTTTTTGGCCCTCCCAGTGAAAGTTGACATATTAAAAGGATTCTCCAGATTCTCATTCACATGAAAATCCTGGCTCTCTGACTTGTGGTTATGTCTCTCAGAGTACCAAGTACTCCTTTACGTTTTGGGTGATCAGGGTTCACTTTCCCTTTGGGACCCAAAGAGCAGGTGGGTAGTAGCCTACACTTCAGAAAGAACGAGCTGCCTCGTGAGCTCCGGCACATATCTCAATAAAGTGAGCTACCATATTATTGACCCCAAATAGATCCTGTGGGACTGTCTGAAGAGAGTGTGTCTGATTCCTCAGTGCATTCTTTGAACCCAGGCTAAGACCAGGGGTTGATACCTCTACTGTGACTTTGGCCTGGCTTCCAGCTCTCATCTCTGTGACCTGGAACCGGCCCTGAAGGGCCGGGATCCCCCTGAGTTTGAGTCTGTCAAGGATAGGCTTTGTTCAGTTTCACACAGCCAGGGTCCTGGGAGAGTGCTGGCCTTCTGGCCTTCCCGGGCCCCACCCTTTGAGGTGGCACTTAGGGGTATGTATCACCAATTACCCCACAGGTGGAAGGCCGGCCGCCCTCTCTCTGCAGATGGAAATTACCGGCCTCTCGCCAAGACGAGGCAGCAGAATATCAGTATGCGGCGGCAAGAGAACCTTCGCTGGGTGTCGGAGCTGTCTTATGTGGAAGAGAAAGAACAGTGGCAAGAGCAGATCAACCAGCTCAAGAAGCAGCTGGACTTCAGTGTCAGCATTTGCCAAACTCTGATGCAAGATCAGCAGGTGGATTGGCTGGCCTGGGCCCACAGGTGGAGGGCTAGGAACCCAGGGGAGCAAGATGGCAGTGGGGAGGGGGAGTTCTATCATGTTAGTAATGGGGTGTTTCTGTTCCTGCCCATTTTTTCTCTCCAGACCCTCTCGTGTTTGCTGCAGACTCTGCTCACGGGGCCGTACAGTGTCATGCCTAGTAATGTAGCATCCCCCCAAGTCCATCTGATCATGCACCAATTAAACCAGTGCTACACTCAGTTAACGTGGCAGCAGAATAACGTTCAGAGGTAGGAACCAGCTCTTCTTTCTTGTTGAGATGGAGTCATCAATGCAGTAGGACTGGGCTCTCCTGTCCCTTGGCTCTGTGAGCCTGGTCAAGGGCTGCTGATTTTATCAGTACCACAGAGCAAATGCTCCTCCCCTCTGTTGCTAGTGGGGTACTAATAAAGTGTCAGATCCAGAGGGGAAAAGCTGTGAGGCTATCTAACTTTGGGCTCTCTAGTGTTTTTGGACTTTTTAACCCTGAGAGATATGGGACTCATGACAACTAATTTTAATTTCTGCCCTAACAAGTGGTATGACCGAGCCAGTAATTTTATGTGGTCTGTGTGGTATAGGTATCCTGATAAAAGGGACCATAAAACATCCTGGTGAGGTATCCTAGGTATTGTATCAAATGGCTGGTCACATTTTGGAGCTGAGGCTGCCCATTTCCCCAGTTTCAGTTTTGAAATTGCTATTCAAGAAGCTAAACTGGGTTCTTCCATCACTCTAATGGAGCTATTGAAGAGAGAGAGGCTTGGATGCAGTGTCTGGTTCAGGGCTACTACTGCTGTGCAGCCCTCTGAGATGGACACACACCCAGCAGCTCTGGGACTGTGCCCACATCCCCTGGAGCACTTCCCATCATTTCTTAGTGCCCATCTTTCTGGAGTAGTTCCAGAAACAGACTCAGATAAGGTCATTTAAAAAACACTCACGGTTGTTTCTTTCTAGGCTGAGACAGATGTTGAGTGAACTGATGCGTCAGCATGAGCACCGACCTGAGAAGGCAGGAAGGAAGGAGCGAGGCAGCAGCGCGCCACCACCACCTTCTCCAACTTTGTTCTGTCCCTTCAGCTTCCCTGCCCAGCCCATGAGTCTGTTTAATCTCCCAGGATTTTCCCATTTTTCTTCATTTGCACCAGGTACATTTTGAGAGCATAAAGGGAATACAAATAAATGGCACACTGTTGAGAATATTGTGTCTTTACCAACTGTGAATTTTTTTAAAGGCCGTTGTTCAATGGGATTATGTGTTTTCAAAGACTTATAGTAGTATTTTCATTCTATACAAAGTGAATATTCCAAATTGTTCTTCTTGTCTCCTAGGCTTATTTGAGAACTTGATTTAATTGGGAAATATATTTTGTTGGAACTGCTTTTTCTCCTTTGAGGGTCCCTGAACTGTTTGTTTTCATGAAATGGCATCTTTAACCTGTTTCTCAAATTGAGAACAGGTTTCTTCTTGTACGCTTTACCCAGGAATTTGTCTCTTCTCCACAGCAGGCTTTTTGAAGCCCATCCCTGGTGTCTCCTTGTAGCAGGGAAACAACCTGGAGTTCTCACTCAAAGACTTTGTTGGCAAAGTGTTTTTTTCTCCTGCAAGGGCCCACTTGGTACTGTGGGGAACAAAACTCAACAGTTCCAACTTGGAATCTGAATTTTGCCTTCAACCGCACCTCTGCCCTGTATTAGCATCTGGGTGAAAGTGGGAAGTTGGCTTAAACCCTCTTGGGCTGCTGCTTCTGTCTGATGGCAACATATCATTGAAAACAGCCTGTCTTTGACACTAGCTGTTCCAAAACTGAAGGCTCAGGATAAGGTCCTAAAAGTCCTCATTTCACAAAGAGCAGATTGAATCACAAGTCTTGACAAATTCTTTTTCAGCAGCATTCTTCTTACCCTCTCCTAAGAGATACATTGAGAAAGGCTATGGTGCTTACTTCTGGAAAGGGGAGGGGGAGATATCCAGACTGTCAGTGAGCACTGTCTACTCCTGTAGGCCAGCCAAGTAGAGAAGAACAGGGCCATGATTTGAATCTAGGCCCTCACTCCTTTCATTGTCTAGTCTAGGAGCTCCTGAGAAGCAGGGACTGCCTTTTGTCTTGCTTTGTATCCCCAGCACTTAGCACTATAACTGGCAAATAGGAGGGGCAAATACTGTGCTGACTGACTGCACAAGGTGACTGATATCTTCTCATAGCATCACATTTTCTGGAGGATCCCAAGCTGTGGGAGGCCTCGAGTCCAATCCTGACAGTAGCACATGTTTGTTCTCAGAACCTTGCAGTTCCACTTCGGGGGCTATAAAGGCTGGAGTGCCTTAATTTGCCCTAATGACTCCAGAGAAAAACATAAAAGAGTTGTTTCGTATTAAACATGACCACCTTCAACTTCTACAGGGCTTGGGGTCAGAGGATGTTAACAAGTACAACTTGTAGGCCTTCCAGAACTCATTTTTAACATGGAATTCTATTGGTGAGAACCTTACTGAGGGCCAGTATTGATAGACCACCGACCCACATGTTAAAAGAATAGAAGCAAGTGTAAACTGGAGAGGCCATCAAGGAACATTTATTTCATCAGTCATGTTCATTACTGTTTCCCATGCAAATTTAATGGATGTAAAGAATTTCTAGGAGGAAAGTACTCTCAGAGCCTAGGAATTACAGCTGGACAACAGTTGACTTCCTTGCCAAGCAAAGGAGGAAGAAACAACCGTGGAGAAAGTTGAGTAATCTTTAGAACACAAATTCTTCTATCTAAAAAGTTCCATAGAAGGAGATAGCTGAAGATTGTGAGTGGTTTCACCTGACAGATCTACAAAAAGTAGTGGAGGGTAACAAGCAAACTTAGAGTGAGACCCAGATAACCAGATCCATTCCAAGGGAATTTATAGTTGACATTGGAGGTAGAGCACCTGCTTCAAATACTTCCTTGGATCTTTAAGATGTCATTGATGCTGGTGTTTAATGAAGCAGAAGGCATCAAAGGTGAGTGAGTTCCCATCTATTTCTTGTTGCTTGACCAATTCCTTTGGCAGGGATAGGAAATATTTTGTTGATATTTTCTTAGGTTCTTTTTTTTTTCCTCCTATATTAAGTGCCAAGAATCTTCTTGTACTTTTGGAAGATTTGGTGAATTGTACCCTCATTACTTCTAGTACAGGTCATCTCTGTGAGTACTGATGGATTCATCTGTCCATAGGGGACTGTGATGTCAAGAGTCCAAGGATGGAGGCTCTGCTGCTCTGGATAGCAAAAAGTCCTTTTTCATCTTTTCCTATTTTTTTTTTTGTTAATGTTTTCCACTTAACATTTTCTCATAGAATGCCTTGGGATGACTTGACTGTTCTCAGGCTTTCAAATTTATTGGTGTTTCCCTTTCTTCCTCCTCTTTATTTTTTTGATTCAGTGTCCCATGGTCTTCCATCATCATTCTCCTCAAGGTTGCCCAAGCCTGTTTATATTCTAAATTGGGGTTTCTCTTGGGGACCTTTTCTCTCTGGCAAATAGGTTAAGGGTTTGCTGACCAAGCTTTTTTAGTCTATTGGAGCAACTGATTTGCCTCTGTTAAACTGCTATATAAAAATTATATAATCTGTATGTGTCTTGCTTTTTTATCCAGAGGAACTGGTACAAATATCTCAAGAAGGAGTTATCTTTAATTCTTGTTGTAACTTCTTCCCTCCCCCATTTTCATTTTAATTTTGTGCAGATTTTTATCTGAACAAGCTAATGGTTTTGGTTACATACAGATGTTTGATTTAGGAATTACTTTTACATCACAAATAAGTTTCTTCCTATCTGTTTTAAATATAAACACTTTGAGTTTTTCTGATTTTATTTAGTGCTTTACATGTTTGGTGCTTTCAAGTTCTTTTCTTTAAAAAAATGATTTTTGATGTATAGGTGAGAGGCTTCTGTTTAGTCTACAAATGTCATTTCTTATTCTTGATCCAATTTCTCACCTCTTCCTACCTATGTATTGAAGACATCAGAGATCAATACACACGGATTTCATTTGAGCAAGTACTTTGTAGAAGAACAATTCATTCTCCACAACAGGTGTTGGAGCTTAAGTTGCAAGTTATATGATGGTGGTTTTTATGCAGCAGGATCCCTGTTATACAAGTTGACCAAGTATCCTGTATATCATCTTTCCTCTTGCCTTGGGATATAAAATGAGACCAGATCCATCCATCAATTTCTTTATGCATTTTCCCAAAGAGAATCTTTGATCCTTCTTTCTGTTTGGCTGTACCCCCTCCTGTTTTCTGGCGTTTATGGCTAGAATGACTCTTAAGATTGATAGGAATCATATACCTTTGCTTCTTAGCCATTGTGGGCGTTGGTCTACATTTAGGTTGCCAGTTTTAAAGTTAGGCTCTATTGACTATCTTAATGCTATAGGAGTCTTAGCTCTCTGTACTCCCTTTCTGTCAATCTGCCCCATTCTTACACAATCAGAAGGGAGCTGAGGGAGGGGAGTAAAGGAAGAGCATTGTGTGTTTTTGTCAACAAGGTTCAAGGCCCCTAAGGTCCCCTAGTCCAGGTGCCTGGCTTTGAGACCCCTGGGTAGCAATCATTTAATAAGTGCTTTGGGTGTAGCACTTGCTGCATTTGCATAATAGTCAAATAAAGAGTTATCCCTTTTGTCAGGAAGCTTCTCTTCTCATGGGCAGAGTAGGGAATGGGTCTCATGGATTACCTCAGCCGTAGTAATCAGTCAGCTTCCTGGTCTCCAGGGAGTCTTCTCCTTAGGTTGGCTATTCCTCAGGTGATGTAGCTTTGGAGAAAAAGCATTTCTTTTATGGCAGAGTTTGATGATCATAGCTGGGCATTCTAGCTTTACAGTCTTAAAAGTCACTTTTAATTTTCCTAGCAAATGCAGGTCCATGTTCTAGGATCTACCCCCACAGATGATGAGAGAGTCCTTTAAAAATGCTGCCAGAGAATTGACTTCCCTCCCATAAAAGAAATTTTTTTACTAGAGCCAATAATTTTGAGAGCATCAAAAGTTCAGTTTTCAGTATATCAATCTGAAAGAGCATGATATTTGAGTGGGGGAAAAAATAACATGCTAGTAGTGAAAGAAGGTGGTGCAGACAGCCTCAGGAATTGCCAATTCACGTGCTAGGTTTGTGGGTTTTTTTTGTTTTGTTTTGTTTTTTTTTTTTTTTTTTAGTTCTGTGCAGTTTTTGAGAATGAACCTCACACTTAACCAGGAAAATCAGTAACTAAATTGGATTCGATCACATGCTATGTCTTAGTACAGAGCTAGTCCGGTTCTACATTCACTCAGTGATCCCATTGTGTCTACTTTGGGCAGAGTACAAATAAGAGCAAAGTTCCCTGTCATTCACGAGGTCCCTCTGCACTATACTGCTTTTGCTGGCAAAGACTCAGATCTCTCTAAAGGCTATACATCTCCACAAGATCCATGATCCCTGAAAAGTGATCAGCCTTGCCACAAACACAGTAGCAACCAAAACTAAAAGTACCTTTTCCACAACTGTTCACTTGCATGCAATGTCATAGATAGGGCAGCTCATGGATTTTGAGGTATCCATGGAAGGTCAGCCAATGTAGATTGGCTTCCAGGCTGAGATTAGTGAGGGGTAGTGATGGTAAGGGAGGATTTCCTCCTTTCCTAGGACCATGTGGGCAAGAAGAATGACCACAGTGCACACTGGTGAGATCCTGGGCTACAAAGAATATTTCATGAAGTGGACTTGAATGTGATGTCATTCAGCTTTTGAATGACATGAAGCATTTAAAAGATTTGTCATAAGCTTAGAATAACCTTATTTTTAAAAATTGCATTCATTGGTAAAACGCTTCCTAATGTGTTGTTACATCTGTGACTTTACTTTGACAGGTATGAATTTTAACCCATTATTTACATCTAATTTTGGAGATTTTGCACAAAATATCCCCACACCCAGTGATCAACAGCAACCAGCAGATCAAAGTATTCCAGGAAAAACTGAGTATGTGGCATTTCCAAAACCCTTCGAAAGCAATTCCTCTATTGGAGCTGAAAAGCAAAGGTATTAATTTGTAAAGAGCATTTGTTATGTGTGCATGCATGTATATATTTGTATGTGCAGGTACTTTTTGAAAGTATAATTGTGAAGGACATTCACACGTTAGCAGAGGAGGGAAGTTGTGACCTTGAAATAAGGGTGACTCAGGCCATGGACCTACTGGTAGCCTCAGGGACTGCTTTGAGATCCTTTGATAAAGTGGTTGAAATGGACCTTGGCATGCTTGGGTCTAGGGAGATCATGCTATAAAGTGGCTTCCTGTCCTAGGAACCTCCTTGGGACACTGCTGTCCTTTGCCCATTTGTGGGCATCCATGCACACACACATCCACAGGGTCTGAGACCGCTGAGTGAAAGAGATATACCCTGGGGTGGCATCACAGCAGGAGGGAATCCAAACAGATTTTTTGAAGAGACTACTCCCGAGACTTGATCTATGGGAGTATTCCTGGATCCGTGCTTCAGGGCAGCTTGGATAGTACTGGCCTCAGAGCCATTCGGGAAGGGTAATCTAGGGCAGGGACAAATGCCCCCAAATCCTCTTCGTACAGTTCTGTTTGGTTTCCCCTTCCTGAATTCCCAGATAAAACAATTCCATTGAATATTATAGCTAGATGCTTTGAAATTCAGGTTTGGGAGGCATTGTAAAACAAAAATAAAAAGGGCAAGGTGTGTATCAGGCAGGAGGAATAAAATGGCCTGTTGGACAGAGCAAGTCTGTGCCATAGAACCAGAAAACAGACAAGAAATAAACCCAAACAGTTGTGTGTTGCTGTTTTTTCCTGGACTATAATGATAAATCTTCCACACAGACCTCATCTTTTGTGCACATGTATAGAGAAGTAGCCTAGCTCTTGCTTCATTTATATTCCTTTCTGGTGGGGTTTTTTCCTCCTCAGCTCCTAGAATCAGCCAGCTAAGTTTTGTGAATAGTTCTCAGGCTTTGGTCATTTGTTTTGCAGACAAATATTAGGATCTCCTTTCAACCCTCCCTGTCTCTGAAGCTGTACTGGGAGTACATAAGACTCTTCTTGAAACTGAATGTCCTGTTTGATTTGGCATCTATGGGCAGTGTTAGGGTCCTGATTTCCTTGGGCAGGATCTAGGACCATCTAAATTTAAACAGATTCAACATGATACTGAGCTGTCCCAAACTTTTTCCCACCTTGTGGGTTTGTACCTTCAAGGCTCAGCACAGGCCTAGAACAGCCATCTGGATGGCGTGGGGCTCTAGATGAGCAGAGGAGTTTATGGGCCTTCACAAACTTTGGTCCTATTTGTACTAGCTTGCCCTCAGTGACCATCCTTCTTCTCTACCTCTAAGTCCATTTTCCTTCTGGGAATATCTGTTGTATTGTCTGCTCTTTGCTCACAGAGAAAGGTCTTGTGCTTCACAGAGCTACCACAGCCTGGTTTATAGCTTCACTTAGGTAACATTCACCTAGATTACAGTGCAGAATTTTTTGTCTGGCCTTCAGGTAATCCTATATCCGATTTCCTCTCCCAAGTCTAATTATTGGTGTAAGATATAAGAAATTGCCTCTGGATAATGGGGAGAATGGAGAAATATGTCAAAGTAAAAAAAAAATTTTTTTTTTCTGGTAAGAAATCAAAAGCAACCTGAAGAGGAGGTGGAAAACAGTAGACCAGCATGGCTGTTTGAGCAAGAAGGTGGTCTTGAGAAACCATTTGTCAAGACTGGATTTGCAGTGTCCGTCCAGAAAACTGCCAGTAATCACCGCCCAAATCAGCTCGATGGCAGTCGGAGAAGACGGCAGTTTGATGAGGAGTCCCTCGAGAGTTTCAGCAGCATGCCTGACCCTGTAGACCCAACTACGGTAACAAAAACATTCAAAACCCGGAAAGCATCTGCACAGGCCAGCCTAGCCTCCAAAGACAAGACTCCCAAGTCAAAGACCAAGAAGAAGACTTCTACACAGCTGAAAGTGAGGGCTAAAAGCACCGGTAAGCACTAGAAAGCAGGACCTTGCTGTTTTATCAGCCATAGACAGAGTGGGGAACAGCTGCCAGCCCAGCCCATGATAGCCTGGTCATCCTGTGAGGTGTCTGAAGTGTTCATGAGGTGCAGGCCCTGCAACTTTTAAGTTTATAAATGAGGGAACTGAGGCTTCAGGAGATTAATAACCAGGAATGAGTGAGTGTCCAGGAGGAATTTCAAACCCAGGTCTCCACTTTGCTCTTGCTAATTCTAAATTATTTGACATAGACATAATTTAAAAAAATAAATTCAATAAGCTAAATTTAAGAAGATGAAGAAATTTAATTTATTTATTATTATTTTAATTTAATACCACTTTTATGTACTCCGTGACAAATCAATTATGTAAATTTTCTAACTGTTCCATTTTTCCGGTGGGACATGCAAAAGTACTCTACTCCTCAGTGTGCTGCTGTCCTAGTCCCACCATTTTAAGGTCAAGCCACATAACCGTTCTGCCTTCTACAAAATGTTTGTATTCTGATTACTCCTCCCTCTCCCTGCGCCACTCCAGCCTGATTAACAATTCTCCTGCTCTCTTGCAATGGGCCCTCCAATCTTTTATGAATACTTATACCCTGCTATCTCCAGAATAGCCCTTCTCTCTCATCTCTTCCCTCTGAGCCACCCCCCTTTAAGATCCATGACACACAGTCATGCTATTCCCTCACCACTCATTGTGTCACCTCTGGACCCACAGAAGTCACTGTTGCGGCTTTTTGGTTATGGTACCAAGCTCAGTCTTACTCTCCATCTGATTCTCTCTCCTCTGGACCAGAAGTAAATGGTGCTTACCATCAATTCCCCATTCCTTTTCATCTCAAACAGCCTCTTATACTTCCCATGAGCCTTACACTTGAGTGGTCATTCTGTGTCTTTCAGGAAGTACCTTCAGGTGTCTGTGCCCATCATTCTTTCTTCCCTATTCTGTGTCTTTCAGAAAGAATCTTCAGTTTCTGTGCCCATCACTCTTCTTTCTTCCCTTTCCTTATTAACTTGATGCTCTTCAATTCCATTATTTGGTGTGCTACTACTATTCACAATCTCTTGCTTTTCTGCACCAACAACCTTGGGGTATCCCTGGTGACTGTCACTGAAGAAATCTAGGGAGGCTCACAGGCTTCATCCTTTAGAAAGTCATGGCACCAGGAGTCTCAGCAGGGCCCTGAGGAGATACTTTTCTCTTACTTATTGCTTGTGGAGTTCCTCACAACACTTCTGCCAAAGGGGCTCTGGCACCCAACTCACACACCTTCTTGATAACCCTTGTCTCCCCTTTCTTCCTTTACCATAGAGTATTTTATTTTCTATCTTTCTGGTGCACTTAGCGTATAATGTTCTGTATTAATACTATATGTGTTTGGGTCTTATTCCCCTGTGAGCCCTGTCAGGTGAGAGAATGTTTTATAGAAATTATTCCATTTGCAAATGAGCAATAATTATTTATTATTTATAGCAATGATAAATTAATGCTGTTCATATTCCATAGTGCACAATGCAGTTCTTTGCACATACAGAAAGCTGAATGACTAAGGTGACTTTATTGGTTTTTTAAAGAAGAATAACAAGCTTTAATTTTATCTTATTAAGCACCTATTATGCCAAAATGTTAAATGATACATCTGCCTAAAAAGAGATTATATAGTCAAATGGAGACTTTGTCATGTAAACAAATAAGGCAGAATGTAAGAGAGTCCTCTATGGGTCAGAAAAGGCTTTCTGGGGCCATTATAGCACAGAGGTGGGCACTGAAAGAAGAGAAGAGGCAAGGCAAAGAGGAGGAAATGGTACTTTTTCAGACAAGGGCTATGGTTCCCATGATCTCAGTCTAGGGGGAAGAGATAGCTCATCTCCTGTTTTGGTTAAGAGCTGGTAATTTCACTTGACTGCACTGTGGCATCCATGAATATCAGCACCATGGACTATCATTAGAAAGGGAGATTGGAGGGTGCTTTCAGAGAAAACAAAGCTTTTGAGTAGAGGAGTAACATGCTCAGGGAGATTTTTTAGGAAGATTATTTTGGCATTTATGGGAAAAATTGAGTAGCAAAGGAAAGAGACTGGAAGGGTTGAATTTAGGTAGAAGACAATTAGAATAATCTAGTTGAGAGGCAAAAGGAGTCCAAAAATGGAAATACCATGTATCTATTCTAGAGTAGGAGGAAGATTGTGGAGATCAGATAAACAAAACTTCAGAACATGATAATCAGGACATCAGTAATCCAAATTTAAAGTCACAAAGGCTGTGAGATGAACACTTAAGAACAACTCTTATTTTGATGGTTTTTCTTTAACTGTACACATTAGTTTTCACTCATTTGATTTGCATTTTATTATCGACAGGATTAAGATCATAGACTAAACTTTCCTACTGAATCTAAGTCAAGAATACAGCTAAAGTTATACGCTATGATAGTTTCCAAGAATCCTAATTAAATCTCTTCCATCATAATGCCTCACCTGCAGTCTTCTTACTAAACAGACACCTGAAAGATTCCTTGGGTGTGAGTGCTAATTTATCACCCTCCACATTTCTTTTGATCTCATCTGCTTAACCCTTGGGGCCCCAATCCTTCGTTTTAAGATGGCACTGACTGTCAAAATGACTATAAGCATGATTTCGATTTCAATGAGCCAGTCATACCTGATGACAACACTTGTCCCTTTTTTCACTTAAGGGTATGAAAGTGCCAGTATGTCTAGTACGTGTGAGCCTTGCAAGAGTAGGAACAGGCATGCAGCCCAGACCGAGGAGCCTGTTCCAGCAAAAGTATTCAGCAGAAAGAATCATGAGCAGCTGGAAAAAATTATAAAATATAGCCGATCAACAGAGATGTCCTCAGGTAAGGGGGTGGGAAGAAGCCCCTGCTATGTTTGGCTGGCACAGGTGGGTCCAGTTGAGGTTCACAACTGCCTTTGTGTTTTCAGAAGCATCCTTTACTTTCTCTTCACTTTGTACCGGTCCGGGGGAAAAAAAGGCTCAGAAAGTCCTGCTTACCTAGTAGGCAAGAAATCTTTAGTAGAATAATTAGAAATAAAGCATGTGCTCTGCAAGCCAAACTCTGCCCCTGATTCTTTGTATTCACTGACCATTAGTATCTCCACATCAAGTCCCAAAGGACGTTCTTGACCAAATCTCAGCCTTCCGCCTCATGCCTTCAGCTGATCTCTTCCCCCCTTCCCCAAAAGTGCTAACAAGTGAGACTGGAAGAGGTATACTTAGAGATGGTGCTGTTTTACAGCAGGAATCTGTGTCATCTCAGACCTCACGAGTCATCTAGTTCAGACTGATTTTGCAGATGAGGAAATTGAGGCAATCCAAACCTCCAGCTGCAGATTCAGCAGTCGTAGAATTGAAAAGTCTCCTGAGCAGCAATCCTGTCCAAAAAGGATGTTATACCCAATAAATCGTCCTCCCTTGTTGCTCTTCAGAGAGAACCAGGACATCAGGAAGGTGCTGCCATGATGTACAAGTAAATTGGAATGAAGTGAGGGAGGACTGGGCAAAGTCACCTGCCTTACTGTGTGTCCTCCAGAGCCCTTTGGGTCCAGTGGTCAGATATAGATTTGGACGACTGGATATAGTGGGAGACCTTGGCCTTTTTAAGCTTTTAATAGGTCTTTTAACATGTTTCCGTTCGACTGAGGCAACACCCATTTGGTGATTTAAGGCTGGATAAGAAATGAAGCCAAAAAATGGCCTCTGTTATTTAGCAAAATCAGTCTGGAAGGGGAAGACTCTGGGTTTCTGGCCACAACAGAAACAATTGCTGTTTACACTTACTTTGAATCTTTCATAGCCCAAACAATGATTGAGTGAGACTTGGGCTGGGACTTGTTGTTGACCAATCAGTGAGAGCCAGAGTGATGTGTTTGAGGCATGGTCCTTAAAAAAGAAATCTACATTGTAATCTTCAAGATACTTTGTGAGGTCTCAAGGATCATGTATGTTCTTTTGGGCAAATCATTGGCAGGTAAGGGTATCATTCCCTCTGTGGACAGTTGTCATCCATCACCCTCTTGGAACCTTTCAGTGACAAGGAACT
Organism: Antechinus flavipes; assembly: GCF_016432865.1. Classification (NCBI taxonomy): domain Eukaryota; kingdom Metazoa; phylum Chordata; class Mammalia; order Dasyuromorphia; family Dasyuridae; genus Antechinus; species Antechinus flavipes. Next base: position 184,902,625 of record NC_067403.1, on the reverse strand, counting down.
CCTTTTGGAGCAGCCTGTGCTTCTTTTGGATGATTCTTATTGTTGAGAAATTGAAATTTGCACCAGCACAAGTATCTTGCACGTGACAACCCTTCGTATATTTGAAAAGTTATCCTTAAAGGATATAATAATATCCTTTATTATCCTTACCCAGACTCCCAATCTTCTCTTCTCCAGGCTGGCATCTCTATTTCCATTGCCTTATCCTCATAGGGCATAGCCCTGGGGCCCTTTACTCTCCTGACTGCAAGTTTGTAGAGACCCTCTTTAGTTTAATGAAGTCTTGTCCAAACTGCGGTGCTCGGAACTAGACACAGTCCTCCTACTGGGTTCTGGCTGAGAGACGTTCATTTCCTTATTCCTAAGCAGTCTGAGAGCCCCTTCACTTTTTTGCTGTTGACACCTATTGAACTTTTAATACTACTCTTTTAAGTCCCAAGTCCTGAGCTCCATGTCAAGCCAGTGCACACCACTACATCTTCCACTTGTGAAAGCCACTTTGGAACTCCCCTTCTCCTACACTTCATCTCTATTAAACATAATCTTAAAAGATGTAACTCAGGACTCTGGCCTACTGAGATCCCCTTGGTTCCTCACTTGTTTTCAGTATGTTGGCTGTCCTGATCCTGGCAATCTTCTCAGCTTTGTGCAACCACACCTTGATTGGCTGACCTGTTACTTTTGCCCTGAACCAAGTCATGAGGGGAAACTTAGACTACACTAACCTGGCTCTTTTCTTTCAAGCCTGTACTTCCAACCTATCTTAACTGTGTTATCACCCAACCCCCATCTAGCTGTCTGCAATACTTTCTTGATTACTTTGCTAGTCTTAAGTCTTATCTTAAGTAAGATTTCCCCTATCAAATGGTTTAGTGACCTATCCAGAAAGAAAAAGATATATGGGCTGGCACAACCTATTGCTGACATTGTCTAACAACCACTGCTTCCTTTTCTGAACTGTAACCAAACCCTCAAATGATTAAAGTATTCTCAAAACTCAAAATATAGCACATTAACCAAGTTTTCTAGTAAATCTCATGCTCAGAGATGTACAGTGGTTTGTAAAGTCAGAGGCTGCTAAATGTACAGTATTCTGAACTTGGAGTCAGGAAGACCTGAGTTCAAATTTGACAGTCAATGCCTACTGACTCTGTGACCTGGGGCAAATCAGTTTAGCTTTCTCAGCCTTGGTCTTCTTGACTATAAAGTGGGAATCGTAGTAGCACCTTCTCACCAGAGTTGTTCTGAAAATCAAATGAGATCCTGTTTGCAAAGCACTTTGCGAATCTTGGTGAACTTTAGCAATGCTAGTTATTTTTATTAGTTGTCATTGAAGTAGTTAAAAAGAAGAAATACAGAGTCAAGTGTTGGATGGGATCTCAGAGACCAGCTAGCTCAGCCTGCACTTGAGCACACCTCCTACTTAACAGGTCTTGATTTTCAGGACAGGGTGTTCACCCCATGTAGCCCATCTACTTCGGGGCAGCTCAGATCAAGAAGAAGGAAGAAAAACTCAAGTTTCACCTGGCTTTTTGGTTTTTACATCCCCTCTTAACTGTTTCAGCTGTTTATCTCCTGGATACCCTCCAACAAGGCAATAACCTTATAAAATGTGCCACTGAGGAGATCACACAATTGCTCGCTTCCCCAGATCAAGACACTTCTCATGTTTTCAGCCTAAAATCAGATTGATTGGTTAACTGCTGGGTCACACTGACTCTGCCACACCATGGTTTCATGTTGAACCCCCAGATCATTTTCATATTAATTGCTTCCTTTTGCTATGCCTTCAGCATCTTGTATATCTGACATTGATGTTTTTAACGAAAGTGTCAGAATTTACATTTATCCAGATTAGATTTAAACTGCCTCTCTCTCCTCTCCACTAGAATGTTAACTCCTTGTGGGCAGTTATTCTTTGATTTTTGTCTTTGTGTCTCTTTCCTGGCACAAAGTAGGATGAATGAAAGGGAGGTTGGTATAAGTTGGGGCTCTAAATCTTTTTTCTGCCGGATTGCTTTTTAATTTTTTTAAAGTGTTTATCAGACTCAGAATCTTCACAGTATTTTTTATTTTTTTAGACTTATTGAACACTGGGCTAACATGCTCTATTCTTTTTAGGTGTTGATAATTTAATCCTTTCCCCTTATACTCTTTTTTAAAAAAATTTAGATCAACTTGTTTTGATACATATTACATCATATAATTTAGTTTTAGATCTGGTAATGTTAGGCCTCCTTAATGCCAGGCTTCCTTTATTTCTGCCTTTTTTCCCCTTCCATTTTTCTCCAAAGATTTTGAATTATTTTGTTTCTCTGAATGAAATTTTATATTTAGTTGCTTAGTTCTATAAAATAACATTTGGTTGATTGATATATCTCTAAATTAGTGTGGGTAGAAATGAATGAATGAATCATTTATTAAGTACTTGTTTTATGCAAAGAATCATGTATCATCATTTTATTTATTTGCTGAGGCTATTGGGGTGGTTAAGTAATTTGTCCAGAATCACATAGCTAGAAAGTGTTAAGTATTTGAGACCAGATTTGAACTCAGGTCCTCCTGACTTCAGGGCTGGTGCTCTATCTATTGCACCAACTAGCTGTTTTTTGTCATCATTTTCATTATATTGGCATGGCTCAAATCTGATTAATGGGCTTCTTTTAATTCTGTAGACATGTTTTATAGTTAAGTCCTGAGTCTGTCTTGATAGAATAATCCCAAAATATTTTATGGATTTTGTAATTACTTTAAACATAGTATCATTAATTCTCTGGGGTTTTCTGAGTAAACTATCATATTATCTGCAAACAGATAATTTTGCCTTTTCTTTGCTATACCTTTAACTTTTCTATAATTTCATTTCTATAATCAGCATTTCTAGTATTCTTGTCAAATAAGTGGGGAGAATATGCACCTCTGCATTTTTTGGCAAAAGCATTCAAGCCATCCCCTTAGCAAGCATTTACTAAGTGCCTACTGTGTGCTGAGCATGAGTTAAGCAGAAAAGCTTAGCAGGTCCTTTCTCAAAGAGTTCACAATCTTAAGAGAAGAGACTATTATAAAGAATGCTAGTTCCTACTTTGGGATAAATACCTCTGATCACACTAAAGGAGTCTGGACTTTGTGATTTCTCATATTTTCTGTTTCTCTTATCTGCAGCTGTACTTTATCTGGTCCCAGGAACTTGAACTCATCAAGGGCAGCTAACAGCTCTTTTTTCTTCTCCTGATTTCTGGTATCAGCCCTGTGTGGGCTCCTTTTGTCATATCCTTTCCAGTTAGAGAAAAAAAGAAGCAAAATGAATAGAGGAGCTCTTGAATCTGTAATCCCCAGTATCAGTCTTCTTCCTTTTTGGATTCTTCTTTTTTCCCTCCACAATGTGAGGGATTTCTTTAATATAGGGAATATTCGGGGAGAAAAATTCTCTTTACCTGTGTAGGTTAGCAACTTTTCTGTACCTTACAACCTTAGAGATTTGCTTTGGGTTCCCAATATGTTATGTATTACTTGCTCTAAGTCACATAGCCAGCATGGAGCAGAGGCAAGATCCTCCTATCTTTTCCCTGAATTATTTTAAATCTGCTTTCCTACATTTAGGAAATTTTAAGTCTCTGTGTGTGAGCCTATGTCTAGCTTTCCAGTGCTGGGATATGGAGCAATCACTTTCCTCCCAAGATTTCTACCACTTTGGTCTCAGCAGCCAGTTCCTTCTTGTTGGTAAGAATCAGGTCAAGAAAGGGATTTCCTTATTTCTTTGGAAGGTTGAAGAAAGTCATGACATGATTTGCTCTTCTACTTTATTCAACAAAGAGCTCTGGCAGATGTCCAGCTAAAGGAGTCCTCCCATCACTAAGAGAGTGCTTTTTCTAAGCCAGGATGATAATAGTGTTTCTCAGACTCCTTATGTATTTCATGTTTTTTGTTTAAGCAGTCCATAATATAGTCCTCTTGCCACCAGCTTTCAATGTTCCATTAAATTGTTTTAAATAAATTTTTATTGATTTTTTTTTGTTTCTTATATCACCATAGTGTCCCATAATCCCTTCCCTTCTCCTCCCAGAGAGCCCACCCATATGTCACCTAGTGTTTTTAGAGATCATTAAAAAAAAAAAAGTCAGTGCCACAGATCAGTTCATCGAAAAAATTTGAAAATGTACAAAATAGAGCACATGTAGGCCTTCCCTCTCCACAAAATGGGGTAGCTGCCTCAGTTAAAATTCATTTATTATGATAGGTTATTGCTCTTTTCTGCAAGAGTTATAAAGTTGTAAAAATGGTCCATGTTTTATATACGAAGCATAGAATTGACAAGAAATACAAGGTAGGAAAAAAGTGGCTAGAACAAGCATACATCTGGAAAAACACCTGGGGACATGAGTGTACTGTGAGCTGTGTAGATATCTTTACGGGGATGTGTCCATCAGGAAAACTGATGCAGGCCTAGCTGCATGGGGTGAGGCACGGAGCCCAGGACAAAGGAGGTGGTGGTCCTGTCCCCTGTAGAGCTGTCAGACCCTTAGATGGAGGGTCATGTTCTGTCCCGGGGACCACATAAAGGTGGATATTGGTGAAAAAACCCCAAGATCACTCCTTGGAGTGTGGCCAAATCAGAGATGCTCATTGGGAAGAAGAGGAAAAAAAATTGTGGGGACATAAAAGCTATCTTCAAGTATTTAAAGAGCTTTCCCGCATTAATGGGATTAGATTGTTCTTCTTGATCCCAGAGAACAGAACTAAGAGTAAAGGGGGTGATTTGTAAAAAGTTCAGAGTTAGGGAACACTTCCAAACCCTTAGAACTGTCTAGAAGGGGCAGTGAGCTCCCCAAAGGAAGGAGGGAGTGGCTTCTTTCTTCTGAAAAACCTTCAAGCAGAGACGGAGTAATTAATTCCTATGTAGCTGGGGCTTAAACTAGAGATCCTTCCAAGTCTTGTCCAGCTCTAAGATTCCATGCTATTCCTCCCCTTGAATGGATCTGGTCCTTCCATTCTGTGTTTGATTGCCAAAAAAAAAAAAAAAAAAAATGCATCAAGAGGCTAGCAAGACTTGGTAGCTAGGGACTTCCAGAGGCAATTGGGCAAGTCTTACCTCTTGAAGGCCAACCAAAGCAGAAGGTTTGGGGTGAACAGAGGGAAGGTTTCCTCTTCCTTTGGCCTAGGAAAAGGATACCTCGCGCCTCCCCCTGAAAAAGAAAAAGGTAGAGTCACACTCGTGGTGCTTGTTTTAGATAAGGCCTCATTTTCTTTGATGGATCTTTTAGGGCTTTATGATGGGATGATTGCCTTTATCTGGTGAAAGAATTTTAAATAAGTGAAATTATTTTAAAAACAACAACCACAACTTCTCCTTTGGTCCCCAAAACAACTTTAAAGTGTTTTGTTTTGTTTTTTTAATTTCAGTGATTCATAGATAAACCCTGTGTTTACTGCTCATACACATTTTGTGTTCATCATTGTATCTGTCCCTTCCCCCTTTCCCTACAGCACATGCTAGGAGAATACTTCAGCAGTCTAACAGAAATGCATGCAATGCAGCACCAGGTAATTCATCAACTGCTTAGTTTCAATTTCTGAAGAAAAAAAATCTCTGTTCTAAATTCTCATCTCAAACTCATTGCTATAATTTCACTTTCTGTTTTAGGTGCAATTTATTGTCTCTGTGGACTAGTATTTAGCTAAAAATAGATATTTTTTTTAAACAAACAGACAAAAAAAACCAAAACAAAGCACTCTTTCAGGAATCTGATAATTTCTAATATCAGTTACTATTCATGTTTCCATTTTTACTTGGTAGATAGTGTGAGTGTGTGTTTACATATATGGGAGTGCATTATGGGTGTCTGTATGTGTACGTATACAAGTATGTAACTTTCAGCATTTTAAGCAGGTAGTGTTTGACTTTCTGAATTATTTAGCTTATATTTACAAAATATTTAAAGCACTGTTTTCCAGAAATTAGAATTTTGAGTTTTCCCTGATCCCCTATTATTTACATTGGAGTGTACTGTTCTTTGGAGGTACAAAAATCCTAGATATTGCTATGTTTTTAATCAGTAATATCTCCCATGGAAGTCAACACCAAACTGGTTATACAGACTTTCAGATCATACAAACTTTCAGAAAGCTTTCTGAAGTGGCATTCTTGTACTTAAACTGGAGTTTTACTGTCTTTTAATATTTTGTAGTTCTATGGCAATATTCAGTGAGGAAGAAACAGGAGGGTTGTTTAACATTTAAGAATCAAGAGAAGCTAGGGATTGAACATATTGGGGATACTTTCAAGAAAAGAGCATCTACAGCTATGAGAAATTGGTCTTTAGGAAGCAGCAGACTGCATTTCTTACCCATCTTGACTCCCAAAATTCCGAGTCTAAGCTATACAAGCTCTAACACACACACACACTCTCATCCCCATTGAACATGAACATTAGTATAAGAAGTAATTATTTTTTGAAATGAAAAAGTAAAGATAATTGTCATTAATGGAAAAGATATGAGCCATTTATTTTGTGTTGTGTGCATGTGCATGTGTGTAGAGAGACAGAAAAAGTGCAATAAAGAAATCTTGACTTTTTGTTCAACTAAATTTTCTAGTGTGTATTTCAGAAGAGCTCATTATGGGACTTTGGTCAAGTCACTTAGTTCCCACTAATATAAAAGGGAGGTGGTCTAACTCAAAAATTCCATGACTCCGGGGATGATTTTGATGTGTATGTAATTCCATCATCATCACAAAAAGAAATTATTTCTGTTGGGATGATCTCTCTGGACAGACCTGTAGAAAACTTGTATATTTCATCTCATTGATATACTGATTAAGTTTCCCTTAAATTTTGTTAGAAAATAGATAAAAATTTGTGGGAAAGTGAGGGGTAGACCCATTTTCTGTATATTGTAAATAGTTTGTGAGGCTGTATTGCAGGTTTGCAACACCATGGTGAACACTAAGACACTCTTTTGTCATTTCAGTTCTCTCTTATCCTGCAAACTTCCCATACTCAGTACACTCGCTATGCTTTGAAGAACAAGTACCACCTGAAAGCTGCTGTTAAAAGCTAATTCTGTCACTGTCACTAGTAGGAAGCATCAAACAGTTCATCCATTTTGATTGTCTGATCTTTTCTGTCTTCCAGAAACTGGAAGTGATTTTTCTATGTTTGAAGCTTTGAGAGATACTATTTATTCTGAAGTAGCAACGTTGATTTCTCAAAATGAATCCCGTCCTCATTTTCTCATTGAACTTTTCCATGAACTCCAACTGCTTAACACAGACTATTTGAGACAGAGGGCACTGTATGCACTGCAGGTAAAGAAGGGCCTCCAACTCTAATTGGCCTGGGCCCTTATTTCTCTCTGTGTCTGCATGGGGAGCCTGTTTCTACACTGAGACATACCTGTGGAACAATATTCTTCTTTTTCTTTTCCTCTGTACTTTGTGGCCACTTTATTACTTCTGTACTGCTTTTTGTCTATTTTGAGTAATGTGCTATAGCTGAACATCTTGACCCTTAGTCTAAATTCTTTTCTGAAAAGATAACTTTATATCTTATATTACCTCAGTTGTCTCCTTTTTTAAAAGGACTAGTACATTTAAATGTGATGTACTAAAAACATTATTTATTTTTAAATTGTTTATTAATAATAGATTATCATTATTATCTAAGTAACTAACTGCATTATTTCTTTGTCTAGGACATAGTCAACAGGCATATTTCTGAGACTAATGAAAAAGAAGGTGAAAATGTCAAATCAGTGAATTCTGCTACTTGGATAGCCTCGAACTCAGAACTTACTCCCAGTGAAAGCCTTGCCACTACTGATGATGTAAGCTATTAATGTTTAGTGTATAGGTGTAATTTTCATTCTATAGCAAATTGGTAGCAACCGGCTTTACTTCTTTTTGTGAACACATTCAAATTATGTTTTTTTTCTGTTAAGTGTAATTAGACTCTGGAAAGTACATTTCCCCTTTTAGCTTAAATTTGGAGTCTCTTATTGATTTGCAGTCATTCGCTTGTCAGAAAGGGACTTTTCAACAATTAACAAATTGAAATTATTTCTGGAGATTATGTCTATTGATCCAGTAGAATTGGTGGGGTAGACATACTAGATGTAAGCCAGTGGCATCTCCAAACCAGACAAACTCATGTGGAATTTTTCAGTGATGGAGACTGTTGTCAAGGACACTGGTTCAAACCCCTCAGATAAAGAACTGAGTAGGGATGGATCGTCTGTGAGCCTGGATGCCAGCCAGATCAGTTATCTTTACCCAGTATCACAAGTACACAGTGTATAAATTAGACAAAGTAAACCAGAAGCATAGGGAAAAACCCAGAAAGCCAGTCTCACACTGATATTTTTCAGTGGTAATTCTCAAGGGTGGATCATGTGGATTATTTAAAAGCAGGTCATCAGCAAGCATGATAAAACATATTGGCCTTTTGGGGTCCAAAGGCAAATATAAATATCCCTGCCCTCAGATCCTATCTCTTCTGATAGGGAGACTAAACATACATCTATAGGTTTACACAAAAAGAACCCAAGATGAATTTCAGGAAGGAGGACCTCTGTGGCAGGGAGACATGTAGAAGATTATGCTTGAGAGGCAGAAGTGAGGAGGAAAAGCATTGTACACATGAGGAATAGCTAGTGCAAAGCCACAGAGACAAGAGGTTATTTTGGAGGAACAACAAGAAGGCCAGTGGAACAGGTTTCCTTTTTCTATCAATCAGTATTTCAGCTAAAAGTTTTGATAGAACATTGTTCTTCATACAGTATATGTAAGACTTTAAAGTATTTCTATCTAATCTTTTTTACCTTCTCCTCTTTCTTCTTCTGTGCAATCTGATTCATCCCATTGGTAGACTTAATTTGCTTACACATAGTTTGCTTACGCCTCGTATATATGATGACCCATCCCTGCTTAGGAATCTTCCCTCCCTCTCTTGTCCACTGAATTAAAATTGTACTTCTTCATTGATATTTAGGATCTGTTAACCAGTTGCCTTTTCTCTCCTCTAAGGTTTCTTCATTACAGCCAATTTGGGTGGCTCTCTGTCCCAGAACAGTTATATTCTTGTGCCCCAACTTTTCATTTCTGCTTTTTCATATCCTAATTAAGTTCTTAGTCTGTTATTTGTAGTCAAAGTGGCATGTCCTCCAGGAAGCCTGCCCTTTTCCCCCTCCCCATGAAGGAAAAAAAATTAGAATGCTCTTCTCCTCCCGCTTCCTCTATATTTCTACTCAACAAATTCAACCCAAGCTCATCATGGAGACAATTTGCATAAGCCTCCAGAAGCCTGGATTTTGTTAGGGCACCTTTACATAAAATCTGCCCTCTGTACTTATAACTGTCTTAAATAGCCTCTTCCCCATGACACAAGGAAAGAATCCCATCTCCGGGCATCTAGTCTGACCACATAAACAGCACCAGGGAGCCACTTCTGTGTTTGCTCTTCTTTTTCATAGAATTGAGATGCCTTACTTCACGGTTCTGGCTCCTACAACTCAAAAGCTTGGCCCAGGTTCTTGGTTTATTCCAGAAATTCCTTGTAGGTCAGGAACGCTGCCATTGCTTTTTGGCTGCCAGGTTAGCATTTCTCGATTTCCAAGCATGGACTCAGAAATGCTGAACTAGCTCTGTCTCCCTCTTTGGGGTAATGAGATTCCCTGAAAAGGACTTCTTGGTAACATCTCTCTTAAGCTAACAAGTCTGTGTCTGTCTGTCCTCTCTTAAAAACCAAGCCCAAAGGCATTGCTTAGAGCTAGGAATGTCATCATCACCATGGCAGCATCATTGGGGGAGCAGTATCTGAGTGAGGAGGAGTTCATATCTTCTCCAAGATTTTGCTTTGTCTAGGAAATTTCATATCTTTTTTCAGAAGACAGTAGGAGGAAAGAGAATGGTTGGTCCTGGGGCACCCCATCTAGATTTCTGTTTGTGTCATTTCTCACTACTCTACTATTTACCCTATGGAAGCAGGAACCACGTCTTCTGTATCTCCCTCAATGTTTAACACAACATTCTATGCACAGCCTTATAATAAATATGAATTGAGTGTCTAGTAGTTGATATTTTCAACAAATTTATTTACTTTTCATTATATCATGCCATATGATAATATGGCATAAATGGTAAAGAGGCACATAATTAGTAGACTTGAATTAGGGAGACAAGAGGGGAAAACTAGTCCAGTAATCCAGGTAAGAATAGTGAAGGGCCTGGACCAAGGTAATGGCTGTGAACAGAGCTTAGGAGAAAGATGGAAGAGAGCTGAAATTGAAAGAATCCATTAGCCCTCCCAGTTAATTGGCTATGGTAGGTGTGCGGAGAGTGATTCTAAGGTTGCAAGTATTGATTCTTAGGACAGAAGTAGTGAGGTAGAAGAGGAGAAATAGAATGTTTCACTAATGCTGATGAGTTCTGGTATGAAGATGAGTACCTGTGGAAGAGCCACTTAGCAATAACCGATAGGCCATTGGTCTCATGAGAGTAAACTTCAGGAGAGGGACTAGGATCATTTGGAGGAACCTGGAAATCATCTGCAAAAGAGGGTGTGTACCTAATAGAAATGAGGAGAAAGACTGGAATCTGGAAAAAAGAATGTTCGAGAGGGAAGGAGTGTCAGCATCCTTTGTGTTAGAGAGGTCAGGAAAGGGGATTATGGAAAAGATCCCGAGACTTGGCAAATAAAAGGTAATTGATTGTATGGAGAGGCTAGTCCCAGCTGAGTGATGGTCCTATAAATCAGCTCACTTCCAGGAGTTGAGGAGTGAGTCAGAAATCAGAAAGTGAGGACAAGTATAAATGGCACTCTTTCCCCTCTGGGAGTTTGGCTGTGAAAGGAAGGAGAGTTAAAAGATGCTGTCTTGGCGAGATAAAATGAAGGTCTTTTTTTTTTTTTCAAGGGGATAGCATCTTAATGTTCTGTGACAATATCTGTTTAAGAAAATGAAGAGCTTGCGAAATTTATGAAAACTGGCCAGATCTTCCAAACAAAGGCACCACAGACGTTTGGAACTTGATGCCTTCCATCAAAGGAGAGAAGTAGAGAACATACAGTTCAAAGCCTGTCTATACAGTCCCCTGATGACAAAAAGATGGGCATTTTCACCATGATTGCCATTCTCTGTTTAACATTTAATAGATGTAAAGCTGTCAACAGAAAGGAACCTCAGACTAATTAATACTTGATCTCCTCATCCAGCAGAGAAACATGGAAAGACTCATTTCTATTCTAATCTCATTTGTAAACCATTTTGGAGAGAAGTATGACAGATGACAAGCACAGTAATGTCACCTCAGAAAGCACCAAAAAGTGGTGGAAGTAAAATCAGGATTGCTGAAAGGTTGACCAAAGACCTATGTGAGCTACAGCCTTCACGCCACGAGAAAAGTCCTCCTCTGGCAGCACAGCATGGGCACAGGCTGGGGCAAAACACTCTGTGCTTCTAAACAGTTTGTTTTCTTCATCAGTGATGGCACACCCTAAAACCTTAGTCTGAAATGGCCAGTTAGGCAGAGATCTACAGGAATCTCCATGGCTAACCTTTCTATTATGATTCCACAATTGTTTGAAAGGTTCTATTCAATTTATAGTTTGTGGATTCCCAAAAAAAATTTGATTCAGTCATGCAGTCTTACAGGCCTTCTCTTGCTGCCAGAAGATAGCAGATTCCAATATAGTGGTGGTGTCCATAGGACTCAGTAGCTAAAGTATATGTATTTTGGGGGGTTGTTTTTTGAACCCCCTTTGCCAATTTAGCTAATTTAACTCTGCTGAAATGCATACACTCCTTTTCAAAGACAGAGTAGCTAGCCATAAAGATTTGCCTTTAACAAGTCATCTCACATAACCATATGAGGTTCTTTGGTAACAGTTGCCTGTAGAATTCTCTTTAGTGATCTTAATCATCAACCTCAAGTAAGGTCTCACCAAATGCACTTGTACTCCTGATCAGTGTTGAGGTCCTCTAGACATTCCCAGCTATGAATACCATTATATTGAGCTTTTTTAAATCCCTTAGATCATCAGTGAAGAAGTGTTTATTAAGTGCCTACTTATTTTGTGGCAAGTACCAGGCTAGGCATATCTGGGATATCTGTATAGAGATAGGAGCAGCCTGTACTTGTACACAGTATCCATTCTAAGGTAGGGAGACAGCAAGGAAATGTCTGCATCAGTAGGAACAAGCACAGATGTTATATCATAATTTATTACAGGGTAGTTTGGAAGGAAAAGTATGAGCATTTAGGGAAGAATAGGAATAGATTGCAGAAAATGTTACTTAAACTACATCTTCAAGGAAGAGCATAATCCTATGAGATAAAAAATGGACGCAATCTAGGTCGGTCTAGGGGTCAGCTAGTGCAAAATCAGAGAGGAGATAGATCATCAGGGCTGGTGCAGGAGAAACAAAGAGACCAGTTTGGCTTGATCTTTCAATGCAGGAAGGGCAATGACCATCAGGTGGTCTAAAATGTCCAAAAAATATGCCATTGATTAGGTAGTTCTGAAGCCCATAGGCAAGGCTCAGGCTAAGGAGAACCATCTGTAGTTCATTCTAGAGACTATAATGGAATCCATGGGAGCTGATAAAGTGACCGAGAGATTGTAGAGAAATCTATAATACCTTTTTAAAAAATCACCATAACCATCCATCAAGAAAAACCTAAATACCTAGAATTCAGCCTCAGATACAGTTATAGGCCCATCCACTAAGAGTGTGCATTTGTCTCTGGAATAGGCCCTGAGGATTAGTGAATTTCAGAGCCAAAGTAAAGGAGAATGTGCTAGATGATATCATTTGAGAAGTGCTTTCAATAGGCCCACAGAGTTCTCCAGCAGAAAAATCCATCATCTTAATATGAATATTTCCCAGGTTAGCCCCTGTAGAAATGGAGAAGAAGCAATAAGTTGTCAAGAATTTCTGATGATGATGTCCTATGTTACAAGAAGTATCTACTTCATTGAAATCGCAGACAAATATTGTTTCTTTTTTTGGCCCATGCCCATGAATTCATCAGCTTAAGTAACTTCAGGCAGGATATTTTGAGATTTGATGAGATAGCATGGAATAAGGCCATTAAACCCAAGGAGTCATATAGCTACAGATAATGTCAGAGGCAGATTTTAAACCTCGTTGTTGTTGACTTCAAGCCTGACTGCATCTAAAACAACAAAAGGGCTCTCAAAATACTAGTTAGTATTATTATTCCTAAAACCATCATTCTGTCTTCAAAGGCAGCTGCCCTGTGTCTTTGATTATAGGTTACATGCTCTTTAATCTTGTTGATCCCACTTCTTCTCAACCCTTTGTGGTCTGGTTTCCACCTCACTGCTCATCCTACATTATTATGTACAAGATCACCAATGGTTTCTTTTTTTAAAGTAGATTTTGTTGATAGATTTTGTTTTCGCTTTTCTGAGATTTCCCCCTGTATCTGAATAATCTCTTAATCACTAAATCTGATCTTTTTTTCTTCTTCTTAACCTCTGCTACATTTTACATTCTCCATTAATTCCCTGCATATTCTTCCTTTTCGCAGTTGTCATTACATTGTTTTCTCTAAGTTCTTCTACCTGCCTGACCTTTCCTCCGTCTCTTGCTGGCTCATTCATACTGTACTCTGCACCTGCAGATGTTTCTCAGGGTTCTATCCCAAAGTGCTCCCTTTATACACTCTATAAGTTTCCATTCAGAAGATTCAGTCCCATTACAGACAGTTCCACTGCTTATCTTGAACTCCTTGCTCTTTGTTCTCTCAGATGTTCAGTCATTTACCAAATACTGCCCATTTATACCTTCAGTGTCTCTCACATCTGGCCCCTTCTCTCTACCTCCCACGGCTGCCTGACCCTAATCAACTCTCACTCAGATAGTTGTAGCAGCCTTCTCATTGACCTTTCTGACTCAGGCCATTTCTTTTATCCTTCACACTTCTGCCAAAGGAATTAAATATGTATGGTTTTTTTAAAAAAAATTATACTTGCATTTCAGTACACTTGTTTCCCTTGTATTCCTGTGTGTTGTATACATTTAAAAACATGACTTTGAGAATGGGTATTTCTCCAGACTGTTAGAGGGACCCACATCACAAAAAGATAAGTCATGCTCTAGGAACAAATTCAAGCTCCTGTGTTTAGCTTGTAGAGCCCCACACAGCCATCCCCAATCTACTTCTTCAGCTTTCAGTCTAGCCAAATAGGCTTTTTCTGAGTTTCCCATACACAGGCTTTGGTCGCCCATCTCTCGGCACTAGAATGCCATTCCTCCTTGTTGCCACTTCAGAGGGCAGTGCCCAGGTGGTCTGTCCTGCCCTGTTTCTGTCAATCCTACTCACTCATCTTTCATCTTTCCCTGTTTACTTCTGCCTACAAACATGTCCACAGCTCCTCCATTGTCCAAAACCTTGCGTGACCCCGTCCATCCTTTTTAGTTCATGGGTCCTTCCTTCTGTGACTGGATTCCCTGAGAAGATCAGTACAGTCAGTGCCTCTGCTTCCTCTTCTTCTGCTCTCTTCTTACTCCAAGCTTCTTCTCCCCAGAGTTACAGCATTCTCTTAGCTGTCAAACCCAGTGCTTTTTCCTCAGTCCTCATGGAGAGCCTCTCCTCTATCCAGAACCTCCTGGCTCTCCTTGGCTCTGACTTCTCTTCCTCAGGCCACTCCTGCTAACCATAGCTGTACCACGGAGTTCAAGCTCTCCTCTCTCCACACTGCTTTACCATCTGTCCAGGCCTCTCATCTCCAGCTGTCATCAGTCGCTAAGTGTCCTCCTCAATATGGGAACAGTCTTGCACTTTTCCCCATAAGATACTCCACAGGCCTCTCCCATTCCTGCAGTGCCCTCTCACTTCTACTTTCTGGCTTCCTTCAACTCTCAGCTCAATTCTGACTTTCCATAGAAAATCTTCCCAGTCCCCATCCATTCTCCAATTTGTCCTGTTTTCCCCCATTAAACTGGGAGTTTGTTGGGAGCAGGGACCCTGTTTTTGCCTCACTTTGCATCTCCTCTGTTAGCACTCTGCCCTGACGCACAGTAGGTGTTCAACATAGTGCCTGGTATGTAGTAGGTGCTTAATAAGTGCTTGTTGCTTTGATTTATTTATTCTAGTGCTATCCCTCTTCAGGTACTTTAAAGCTATTACGGCATGTTTTCTTTTGAGGCCTTCCTTAGAGAGTGTATGATTTCTGGAGCAAGGCAGAAATAGCTTATTGTAGCCTTGAAGTCCTTTTTGTAGGAAATAGTCTTTCTGTCCCACACTCATGAAATGCTTAAAAGTTTCATGTATCCCAGCAGAATTTAAAGGCAGCAGTGGAGAAGTAAAAACCATTGAGTTACTGGATTATCAAGAAGTTAAAGCTTAAGGACTTGTTCTAGAAATGCTAAGTTCTGCCTGGATACTTAACATTAACTGTTATGTTCCTCTGGAAATCAGAATATTGCAATTTTCTTTGATTTTTATTGTAGGAAACTTTTGAGAAGAATTTTGAAAGAGAAACCTGTAAAATCAGTGAGCCAAATGATGCTGATAATGCCAGTACCTTGTCTACATCTTCTAATTTTGAGCCCTTTGCAACTGATGATCTTGGTAAGTAACCCCATTAATATTTCCTGTACTTGGGCCGTCTTGTGTCTCCCCTCATTTTTCAAGCAAGGCAGATGAAGCCTGGGGAGGCTTTTTAATTGCAGGGATGTCAGCCAGGTTACAGTTGCAAATGGGAACAGACGAAGACCCTGTGCTCCCCGAGCCCTCAGTTGCTCTTTGCACTATCATGTGCCATTGCTAAAAGAACCTGAAGTCCAGAGTTTGAGGCACTGGGACAAGATCCTGTGGTCAGGAAGTTGCTGGGTCACTCCTAGACTTCCTTTCTGTGGAGAGGAAGGCCATAGTTCTTAGAGAGGAATGAGCCCCTCAGGGATAATCCACCTTTATTTCCAGAATACAAATCAGGGAAAGCTAGTAGGGTTTTTACAGTTGCCTCAAATCTGACCACTTCCCAGAACTGAATGTTTTGGCTTTCCTAGAGAGAATTTGAAAAAAAAGAGACTTTTTGCATCCATAGGGTTTTGGTGTCCAACCTCAGGTCCAGAACCAAACTGGCTTCTTCTATTGTAGTTTCAGAGTTCTTATTAGAGAACAAGAAATCAGCAAACGCTAATCAGTTAGTCAATCATCCTGCATTGATGCTTGTCAAGCACTGACTGACTCTGTGCCTGTGATTTGGGCAAGGTGCTTGGGATATAGACACAAACAAAACACTCTCTGCCCATGAACTTCCATTCCATCAAAGGAAGCAAGTAAATGAGGAAATAGATATAAAATATATGAGGTAATTGGAGAGGGGGAAGGACAGGGATCATTAGCTACCTTCTCTGCCCTGTTCCCTTCCCCCCACCCCCTTTTGAACTGAGCTTTGCAAGAAGCAAGGAATCCTAAGAGGCAGAGGTGAGGAAAGGGGCAGGTAGCCTGTACCAAGGTAAGAACAGGCCACAGGTAGTGTGGTTGGACTGAAACTTAGAAGGTATAAAGGAGACAGATCTGATGCAGGAAAGGCTCAAGGGCCCAGCCCAGGAGTGTGTGTCTTAAAGGCCAGACCTTCCCTGAAGGACAATCCCTGTGGCCACTTCAGGACAAACTTAAGAGATGGAGAGACTAGGGGCAGGGAGACCGCGGTGCTGCAGGCTCTTGTTTAGGACTCGGGCCGGGACATCCCAGTTGTGATGCTAGAGGCAGCTGGCCAGTGTGGACGTCCAGGGCTCTGCATTCTGCAGATTTGTCATGAAGCTTCACTTTATAGTTTGCTGCTTTTGTTCATCTGAGGGGGAGTGGGAGGCAGAGGAAATTAATGCATGTAAACGGTGCAGATTTGGAACTGAAGAGCTGCTGAGAAGCTGAACCCCTGAGGGTGGGGGAAGGCAACGGCTGCAGGAACCGTGTGGAGGCAGAACTGAACAGCCTGGCGAATACTTCATAAATGCGGGGAGATGGGGAGGGGGGGTAGTGCCCAGACCCCTAGTGCATCACTGGTTTTGAAGGGGACTGGTACCAAAAAACCGTGCTGAATTGGGCCTAGGATCTGAAAGGCCGTGGTTGGCTCCTGTGCTTGCTTCAGAAATGCAGAGACTCATCCTTCCATTGGGCTTCTCTTATCGAGGTAGGTGGTAGCAGGCCCCTTGTAAATGGGGCCAGGAAGAGCAACCGTAGACACTTAACTGTCTGGCTGGCCCTGGACAAATCATTTAAACCTTTTCCCCTCAATTTCCTTGTCTATGAGTCAGAGATCATAATAGTACTCAGTGGATTCTCAGGGTTGTTAGAGGATCAAATGAGGTGCTATTTGTAACTGCATTGCAGCCCAATGGCTGGCACATGATAGATGCCGTGTAAATGCCAGCCGATGGTGATGGTAGTGATGAGGACGCCTAGACCTGCTAAGAGATACTTGTGTGCTTAGAAATAGGATTTGCTGGGTGACGAATCTTTGGGAAAGTGAGGCCAAGATCCAGGGGGTGATAAGGGGCTTGTGGGCAGGAAGCCTAGATGTCATAGAGATAGCAGGGAGACAGTGTGACCAAGGAGGAAACCCAGAGCCCAGTGATTCAGTCACTAGTTCACAAAAATGAAACAAGGACATTTTTCTTTTTCTCAAGCCTCCCTCCCTCCAGCAATTTGACCTTGCACTCACTACCAAGGTGTTCATCCTTTGCCAGCAATGGTACCAACCAGGCACTGAGCACTCTCCATCAGCAAACCCTACTTTCTGCTGAGTTCCCCTCCCATTTCCCACATAAGCGTTGGGTCTTACTGTTCATCTGCTTTACATTGCCCCATAGTTATTCTTTAGGGTCCTTGTGGTCACTGTGAGTGCACACTGAGGCCAGGTCCCATTTCCAGAAGCAATATGGCAAGGGCACTAGAGGCCTGGACTGGGACTCAGGAAGACCTGGGTTGAATTCTGTCTGTGTGACCCTGGTCAAATCACTTCCCCATTCTGATCTATAAAGTGGGGATGCTAAAAGTGCCTGCTGCATAAGCTGCTTGTCCTGCAGGTCCAGGGTCATCAGGCATAGGTGGGGGCCACTGTGGTCATGATCTCTTTCCATGTTACCTTTACCATAAAGGAACCCATTATTTCACTGGTGTTGGGAACTTCCTGAGAGTGCATCCTCCACCAGGGAGCTTAATAATTACCAGGTGGAAGGAGTGAGCTGCCTGTCATACAGAGAGGCTCCGGACTGCTCCTTTGCCATCTTTTAATTCATTGTTCTCCTTTCATTCATAACTTTGTTTCCTTTGAGGAATATCACTTTATTTCAATAAACTCAGGCAACATTTTTATCCATGCATTTTTAAAAGTGGTATAGAAAAAAAAAAAAAAAAAAAGCAGCCTTTTTAAACGTGTGTCTGTTCCCAATGCAGGCAACACCGTGATCCACTTGGACCAAGCATTGGCTAGGATGAGAGAGTATGAGCGAATGAAAATTGAGGCTGAAAGCAACCTGAGTGCAGAGGGCGCTGGGGCCGCCGCCGCCGCCACCACCTCTGCCACCACTGCTTCCACCTTAGAAGGTCAGGTCTTGGGTGGGCAGGGGCACAATGCCTTCCCGTCATTAAAAGCACAAAAGGGACAATAGATGAGCCTCAGAAAGAGGCATCAGGACAAGTCTGAGAAAGAAAGCAAGGGAAAGTGCTAGCAGAGGAGAGGGGAGAGTCCTGCTTTGCATAGGCCATGGTGGTGTATTTACACTGATGCTGGGTCATAGAAGCAGTCATGCATTCAGCTTGGAAATTCCTGGCTCTCTGATTGCATCCTGTTTGCTGGACCAACCTGTTGAATGACTTTATTAGCAAGACTATTGAACTATTGAGTTAAACCTCATATACAGCTAATAGAAACTGATAGAACCAGGAACCCAGCCACAGTCGTAGTCATGAAAAAAACTGACCCTAAAATGCAGGAAATCTATAAAAAGATGTATTAAGTGATTTTGATAGAAATAAAGCTGTAAGTAAGTCAAGACTATGAAACAATCCATAATTTGAAAATGACTATAAATTCATTGCAATACATTTGTTGCATCTGTAATCTCAACAATGTGTAACTCCTTCCAACAATACAGATTGCATCCCATCCATCCCACTCACCCCATCCTTTCACCTTCCTCATCCTTAAAAGGTACTCACTTCACCAACCATCCTTTCAAGTTACTGTCCTATATCTCTCCTTCCTTTTATAGCCATATAGCTACTCTTAGAGAAAACTGCATACATTCTAGGGCCTCCATTTCTTCTCACTCATTTCACCCCTTGGAAAAATGACTTCCAACCTCATCACTCAAAGCTATACTCTCCAAAGTTACCACACAGGAGGAAACCGATGGGCAAACTTTGTCTATTGTACAGTCTGTGATAGCTGAATAAATTATAAATCTAGAACAGTCAATTGAGATAGAAAACGAACCACACTAGACAAGAGGAGAATGAATGAATGAATGACAAATGTACTTATTGTGCTAACTGCTGGAGAGCCAAATACAAGCGAGGAAGTTCCTATCCTAAAGGTGCTTACATTCTCAAGGGGGAAGATAATACATAAAAGGCAACTGGAAAGAAAGTGGGAGTGTGGGGAGGGAATTGAAGAGCCTTTGAGATCTGTTCCTAGAAAGGTAACCAGGAGCTCCAGAGCCAGCTTCCAGGTTTTGGTGCCAGAGTGCAGTCATCCTTTGGGAAATAGGAACTCATTTTAAGTCTGTGGACCTTGTTAAAAAGGAAAGAAAAAGACCTCCTGATATAAGAATATTCATAGCTTGTAGTGTAAAAAACATACCTGTAATTAGTATGTAGCTCCAGTTAGTCAATTCAGCCACATGTATTAAGCAGGTGTTGTTTACAAGGCAGTGTGTGCTCATGTACTAGAGAATAGGAAGAGAGAAATTCTCCACAGGAGAGAATACTGACAAACGAGAGGATTAGGAAAGACTAGCACAGGAGGCAGCAACTGAGTTGAGCCTTGAAGGTAGAATAAGGTTTTCAGAGAAAGAAATAAGGGAATGCCATGGGCACCAGTCTCTGCCTAGTCCTAAAGACAGACCTAGAAAGTCGAGTGAGGGGAGAAGCCAGCAGCCCAGCGTGAGGAGCAGAAGAGTGGGAGCTGGTGTCCAGGAAAGGCCAGGCCCAGCCTGCTCAGGCGCAACCGACTACGGCCAGAGACTGGTCAGAGAACTCTGAGGGTGGCCATGGGCTAAGGCTTAGGCGGGAGGCTGGCATTGCAAGGGTGAAATCAGAGCGCTGGTCCACAAAGAGCCCCACCATCTTATTGAGAGCAATTTCTGTTTTGTTTTGTTTTTCAAATAGAATCTGCAAAGAATGAGAATCGCAGCGCACAGCCAACCCTGGGGGAAGTTGCTACTGTTCCCTGTCCTCGGATTGACACGCAGCAGCTTGACCGGCAAATAAAAGCAATTATGAAAGAGGTCATTCCTTTCTTGAAGGTGAGGAGACCAGCGACACTGGTCGTATTTAACAATGTAACACAATTTCCTCCATTTATCATTTGGAGCCTATGCTTTAAAATCTTTGCTTTGAGAGAAAGACGGAAGAAAATGGGTGGTTGGGTGAGAGACATGAGTATTTACATGAGCGACATCACTGTTCATTCACCTTTGAACCATGGGTGATTTTGTATTCCATTCTGCTCTTTTCTAGGAGCACATGGATGAGGTGTGCTCTTCACAGCTTCTAACCTCAGTGAGACGCATGGTTCTGACCCTTACACAACAAAATGATGAGAGCAAAGAATTTGTGCATTTCTTTCACAAGCAGCTGGGAAGCATACTGCAGGTAAGAGATCTGGCAGCATCACACTGCTTAGTGTCTCATCTCCCTTCCTTCCTCCCACTCAGTGAGGAAGATGAGGATGGACAGGCTTCTGCTGCATTGTGTTTTATCATGGGGGCAGACACCATGGGCCTGAGACTGGCCATCATTGGTTTAGTAAAATGCTGTGGAGTACCGGAGTTCCACACTCCTTCACCATAACCCTCATCAAATGCAGTGGCAAGAAATGGGGGCCCTTCCTTGTTTTGTCATCATTGGTTTTTAATAAATTGTATTATAACCCTGTAAAACCAGTTAAACTTGCTATGCAACTATTTACCTTGGAGTAAACGTTCATAACAGATAGCCATTTCCCCTGCCACAATCTCCATGACTTTTCCTTGTTTAATCGTTTGTTACCATTCTGTTCTTTTATGTGTTTATAATTAGAGATAGGGCCTGGACTGTTGTTTTCATTAATATAAGGAAGTCACCAGTCAGGACATATCTACTGCAGTGCAGATTATTAGTACTTTGTCTACAACCAAAGAATCTTATCCAGGTACTTGAGCTTTCATAGGTCCAGTGGTTTGTATTAGGGCTATCCAGAGATGAGACTTAAACCCAGACTCTTTGTCCTCTTCCTCTCATGGCCCTGTGAACTAGCTGCTGAATTCTCTAGGCTCTTCTCCCATCCTTAGTGATTATTCATCTCAACTACAGCATCACAAGCCATGGAATTAGAACTTGAAAGAGCCACATGCCACAATAATTTAGCCACTTTCTTGGTTTTAGACAGTCATCTGGTTTTCTACATTTTGCAACTTGAAATATTTTGATTCTTTGGACCTGTGGTTTCCTCAATTTGGTTTCTCCCTTCTCCAGCTCCTGCCCTCATACGAGGGGACTTCAACATACATATTGATGTTCTTTCAAATATCCTAAACCTCCACCCCACCTAAGCCATAAAAATAAAATTATAAAATATTTAAATAATTAAAACATTAAAATGATCATACCATATCTTGTATCTTGCCATCACCCACAAATTCATCTCCATATTCAGGAATTCTGAAATTTCCTCATCTGGTCACAATCTATTGACATTCTACCTCTCCCTTTTCCTTGCATCCCAGGTTTTGTTCTTGGTTCACCTCAACCTATGGGATCCCTCTATCCTTTAATTCTCTCCCAGGCCATTACCCTTGTACTAGCTAGATATACCTTCCTCCCTTTCTCATCATGACCTCTTAGGGAGCCAAGTGAGCTCTACAGTAACTTTTCATTAGTTCCTTGTCCTGTTTATCCTTCTGAAGATCTTGCCCTGCCAATGCTTTAACTTTTGATCATTCCCAGCATCCACTGCCTTTGATCTTATTCATGTGCTGCTGAATGAAACTGGAGAAAACACTGAAACATGATGATAGTGACCTCTACAAATTTGTTATAAAATTTCTATTGGGCCCTCACTGCTGCCCGGCAATCCTACTCTACCCTCCCCTTATCAGCTCACTCTCTCACTCTGCCTGCATCTCTTCCAAATCTTTTATTCAGTATATTCAACAAATTCAATATATCCAAAAATGAACTCATTGCTTTGCCCCCGAGCCTCTTCCACTTCCCGATCCTCCTTTTTGGGGCTGGTTACCACAATCCTTACAGTCACTCCAGCTTGCAGCTAGGTTGTCATCCTCAGCTTTTTATTCTCAGCCACCTCCTGTATCCAGTCAGTTGCCAAATCTTGTCATTTCTACCTTGGTGACATTTCCTAAGTATGTTTCCCTCTCTCTTCAACCAGTGTACTTCCATCCTGGCCCATACCCTTATCATCTCAAACTCGGACCTTGCCAACAGTGCCCAGTAGGTCAGCCTGCTTCAAGTCTCTCTATTGCAGTCCATCCTGCATTCAGCCATCAAAGTGGTTTTCCTAAAGCACAAATCTAATCGTGTCACAAATATAGTCAACTCCAATAGTTCCCTATTATCTCCAGGATCACATACAAAACATTTTTTTGTGTGTGGGTGTTTTTTTTTTTTTGTTTGTTTGTTTTGTTTTGTTTTGTTTTGCCTTCAAAACCCTTCGTCATCTGTCCCCTCCTACCGTCCCAATTTTTTCACTTTCTTATTCCCCGACATGTATTCTCCAGCCCGATGACACCAGCCTTCTGGGCCATTTCGCCAGCAAGATCCTTGGTCTCTCAGTTCTGGGCATTTTCTCTGACCGTCCCCAAGCCTGAAAGGCTTTCCTCCCTCCGCTCCAACTGCCGTCTTCTCTGGTTATCCTTTCAGTTCCAACTAAAATCCCACTTTCTAAAGGAAGCCTTCCCCAACTCCTGTAATTCCAGTGTCTTCCCTTTGTTAATATTTCATGTTTATCCTCGCCATAGCTTTATGTGTGTTTGCTTGTTTTTTGTCTCCTGTTGGACTGTAAGATCCTTAAGGGCAGAGACTTTCTTTTGCCTTTTTTTTTTAATCCCACTGAGCACAATGCCTGGCTTCTTGACTGGACCAAAAGAGGGCAGTTTGGTCAGGATGCAGTTTATTTGAAAAAGGTGTAAGGCTTTTGCTGAGCTGCGGACTCCGTGTGATTCGGCAGTGTGTTGTGGCAGCTGAAGAAGCTTGGCCACATGGAGAGGCCAAACTTCGTAGAAATAGGGGATACATCCCCTGATAGATTTTGTTCTGATCATGTTTTCTCTGGTATACTGGATTCAGTTCTTGAATCTGAGTCCCAAATGGAGAGAGGGAGAGGGATGCTCAGACTGAGCAGGTTTATGATGGCCTGCCTGCAGAAGAGGGATTACTCATTCTGGACTCGGAAAGTTTAATGAGAATCCAGAGGTAGATATTGTAAAGAGGTGCATTTGGATAGGCTGGATGCAAGGAATAACCTTGATTCTAATTTCAGCTGTCCTTTAAACATGGGCTGCCTTAGAAGGCCAAAACTGCTTCTCTTTCTCTTCTTCCTAACTTTACATTTCTTCTTCCTTTGACAAGAGATGGGCCAGTTATTGTTATTGTGCATATCCTTTTCTTTACCTTTGCTTTGTTTTTGCCAGATCAATGGTAGAAAGTTGTTCCTTGGGGAAAGGATGTGGGATTTGGAGTTAGATGATCTCTAGTCAGGATAAAGTGTGTGATCCTGCTGGACAACTTTCCCAACTACTATTAATCACAAATTTATTTGATTTTTATTTAAAAAAATTTTTTTATCTAAATATAGATCAGACTAGCCCCAGTCTTTTGAATGTGTTTGGGTCAGTGTCAGAGATTTCTCTTCCATTAACTCTCCAATTTTTTTGCTTCATACAATTTTGGATGTCATACTTTAGATCCATTTACTCTGTGGCTTAGTGAATAGAAGGCTAGAATAGTGCCAAGACCTGGATTTAGGTCCTATCTCTGGCACATACTGACTGGGTTGCCCCCAGGGTAATTATTTACCTCTCAGTGCACCACCAAACTCTAGAAGACTAAGAGTTACGAGACAAGCTAATCTTAACTGGTGAAAGAAGTTTACACACTGAGAATTCTAGGCACCCCTAATGTCATCTATCTAGACCTCTCTCCCCACTAAAAAAAAAAGTGTATGCTTTCAAGTGTAGAAGAGTGCATATGTTCACATTTATACAGAAGACAAACTTTTAATATATATTTCAGGGGAGATTTTTATAATTTTGTAAAGAAAATCAGTGCTATTTAGATTGGTATTGCATGTAGTGTCTGTAAATTAACTTTGATTAACATAATGATTTTTATTCTATTCAATTGCCTTCTCCATGAACAATTATTAAGCTTTCTTTCATTTTTGCCATTAGTTTTAGAGATACCTTGACATTTTCATGGAATCATAAGTGATAAGATCTTCCCCCAACAGTTAATGGGTTTTTTTTTGTTGTTGCGCTCCATGGAATTTTTAAGGTGATACTCGTGCTTTTCATTGTTATAAATGGGATATTTTAAAAAGATGTTTTTGTTAATACATAAAAATTTGTGTTGTTGAGATAACTAGATGGGGCAGTGAATAGAGTACTGGCTCTGAAGGGAGGAGGATCTGAGTTTAAATCCAGCTTCAGATAAACACTTATTAGCTGTGTGATCTTGGACAAATCATTTAACCCCAGTTGCTTCACCCCCCCAAAAAAATTTTTTTTTGTACTGTTTTTAATAGCTTAATCTTGTATCTGGCAACCTTGTAGAATTTCTTATCTCTTTAAGTTTTAGGTTTAAATGATTGGGTCATTTAGATCTTCCGTTGTGAGCCGTGTAAATAGTAATGACAGTTTGAATCCTCCTCTTCTCTTTTTCCTGACTTCATGTAGTTGTTCCTGTTCAAAGCAGTGTCCATTAGGAATCCTCGTTTCACCCCCATTTCTTAGAGAATTGCACCTTGGTGTCAGGCGGACACTTCATTGTGTTGAGAAGCACTGCCTCTGTTAAAAGTGAATGTTGTGCTGTGCATACCCTTTGATCCATCAGTGCTACTACTGGGCTTATACCCCAAAGAGATACTAAAGAAGGGAAAGGGACCTGTATGTGCCAAAATGTTTGTAGCAGCCCTGTTTGAAGTGGCTAGAAGCTGGAAAATGAATGGATGCCCATCAATTGGAGAATGGCTGAGTAAATTGTGGTATATGAATGTTATGGAATATTATTGTTCTGTAAGGAATGACCAGCAGGATGAATACAGAGAGGACTGGTGAGACTTACATGAACTGATGCTAAGTGAAATGAGCAGAACCAGGAGATCATTATACACTTCGACAATGATATTGTATGAGGATGTATTCTGATGGGAGTGGATTTCTTTGACAAAGAGACAATTGAAACCTATCAGTTTCAATTGATAAATGATGGACAGAAGCAGCTACATCCAAAGAAAGAACACTGGGAAATGAATGTAAACTATTTGCATTTTTGTTTTTCTTCCCGGGTTATTTTTACCTTCTGAATCCAATTCTCCCTGTGCAACAAGAGAACTGTTCGGTTCTGCAAACATCTATTGTATCTAGGATATACTGCAACATATCCAACATATATAGGACTGCTTGCCATCTAGGGGAGGGGGTGGAGGGAGGGAGGGGAAAAATCAGAACAGAAGCGAGTGCAAGGGATAATGTTGTAAAAAAAAAATTACCCTGGCATGGATTTTGTCAATATAAAGTTATTATTAAATTAAATTGAATTAAATTTTAAAAAAAAGAGTGAATGTTGTGTTATCAAAGACTGTGGATCTCTCAGCATCATCTGGTTTCTCTTGTTTCTCAGGATTATGGGATAGTTTAGCTGCTATGTCAACTAGCATAAATAGTGCAAAATCACAAGGAGAGATTTATTAATGTCGTGCTGGGGTGTGTCACTGAAGGAGGGAGACAGGCAGACAGTGTGGTGCATAGAGGCGGCCACAAAACTGGAGTAATAATTTTTGACATTGCCTTTCTGTATGGGGGAAGCGGGAGAGAGGAATAATGAGAATCGTGTTGGGAAGACTTTGATGGCCTCTCTCAAAGTCCATTATTATTAAGGAACAAATTCCAGGGAGTAACAACTGTCTGCTTTTACTACTATTCTAGAAGACGGACTTTGCCTTACCCCATGATAATTAGTCTGATTGATTAATTTGATCATTGTCTCATCAATTGTGACTTGAGTATTACTTTTCTTTTAACAGGATTCACTGGCAAAATTTGCCGGTAGAAAACTGAAGGACTGTGGCGAGGACCTTCTAGTTGAAATATCTGAAGTTTTGTTTAATGAATTGGCTTTCTTCAAGCTTATGCAAGATCTGGACAACAATAGTATCTCTGTAAAACAAAGATGCAAAAGGAAAATGGAAGCTGCTGGAGTGATACAGAATTATGCAAAAGAGGTGAATAATCTTGACTTTGCTTTTATAGAAAGCTTTAAGAAAATAGAAACATTTTCCATGATCATCTAAATGAATAAATGAATGAATGAATTAACATTTACTCAGTACTTAATACATGCTAAGCAATGCTCGATGTCAAGGGTACACAAACTAAATGAGAATGGTCTCTTGTCTTTTGGGAACTCATATCCTAGCTTCCTAAGGGGAGACAAAGTAGACATGGCAAAGAAAGGAGTTTTTGTTTCAGAAATCACCAAGATGATGGAATAGAGACTGGAATCTTGGAGGCAGTCCCTTATCATACCCAGAATCCTGGTGATTTGATTATTGTTCCCAGGGCGGACGGTAGAAGGAGCTGGGGAAGAAGGGATTCACACATGGGAGGACAGGCCAGGGGAATTGGTGTAAGAGGCTAGCTAGAGACAGTGTGGTAGGCCTTGGATTAGGACAGCTTTCACAGAGCAGTTTGGTGAGATGGGATGAGGTGGGGTCTCCGGAGGCAGGGACATTCCAGCTGTGGGGAGGGGCTGCTGGCACATTCCTGGGACTCGCTGGCTAATGTGCAAAGAGCTGTGCTGTCTTTTGTGAAGAACCTGAGAGACCAGGGATATGAAGCACTCTGCAAACCTTTCAATGCTCCTGGAATCCTCACACAGAGCTCTTAGGAAGGCGGATGAATGAGCTGCAGACACTTGGCAGAATTCAGAGGGGCCTGTGCAAGGGCTTCTAGGCGGCTTTCTGAAGGAGGTTAGGGCCCTAAGGATGGACAGGATGTCCATCTTGAAGCAGTGTCTGGGGTCCTCATGGTCCCTGAGAACTTCGAACATTGTTAGAAGCTGCAGCCTATGCCACTTAGGGAGCAGGGGGTTGGGAGGGGTCGGGGGAAGCAGGCCTGAGAGCCTCGCTGCCTGTGAC
This sequence comes from Antechinus flavipes, assembly GCF_016432865.1. NCBI lineage: Eukaryota > Metazoa > Chordata > Mammalia > Dasyuromorphia > Dasyuridae > Antechinus > Antechinus flavipes. The sequence goes on along the minus strand of NC_067403.1, from coordinate 184,875,017 downwards.
AAGTCCTGCAGAGGCCATTTCGCCTGTTAAGGGTGCAGATTAGCACACGCAGGGCCAGCAAGACAGACTTGATTGGGGGGGGAGGGCAGGGAGCGGGGGGATTCAGAAGCAATACCCTGGGAGAGGGAGGTGTGCGTTTCTAAAACTGCTAGTTCTTTTTAGTTGATGGAGAGGCAATAACAGTAACTCCTTTTTATCCAGTTGCTTGTCAGTCTCAGGATTTATTAAGTTCCTCCCTGCCAGGCTTTGGGAGGACAGAAAGAGACAAAGTCTTTTCCCTTTTCAGTGCCCTTTGCCAGCAAGGTTCCGTGGGGAGCTGGAGCAGAGAGGCTTTGTTGACTCTGAGTCCAGGGTCGTTACGCTCCATCAGGCTGCTTCTTGGACATCCTTCACCCTTGATTCTTCTGTGAGGGAAATTGTGACCTCAGGGTGCAAGTGTGTACTCATGGAGTCAAAAAGACTAGTTTGATGATGCTCCTGGTGAGGTGTGGGGAGGTTCTGGGGCTCATCACTTCTCCCTTGTGTGTCCCAGTTTCGGCATGGCTCCTGGTGCTCTGCATCGCAGACAATCCTAACTCTGAAATGTTCCCTTCTGGGGCACGCAGCATCTAGGAGGGAGAAAGGGCTGGTGTTAGCCTGCTTTACAGAGGAAGAAGTGACCTGCCAGCTCGGAAGTGTCTGGGACAGGTTGGAACCTAGTTCTTGCTGATTTCAGTGCCATTCCAGACTGAATCTTTCCCACTGAAGTCTAGGGAAAATCTACATGAGCTCTTCAGCCTGTGAAGTGACAACAGTTGTACTTAAATAAACCTTACAAAATGTTCTATTGCAGCTTTATGAATCAATCAATAGGAAGATCACTATCTCCATTTTACAGATAAGGAAACGACAGCTAGCACATGTTAGAATCCAGCATTTGTCCATGTTGATGCCTAGAAACATTTCGATTGGCTTATTGCTAAGTAGTTTCTTCTCAATTCACTTCCTTCCCATATTGTCTGAAAAGAATTGAAAACATTAATTGGTTTTCTTATAGGCAAAAAGAATTCTTGAGGGAGATCTTGGCTCACCTGCTGGAGAAATTGATGATGAAGATAAAGTATGTTGTTAAAACTTTAATTTATTTTAGCCAGTTCAGTATTAAGTAAATTATCGCCCACCACTGCTTAGATAGTATTGCATTGGTGTTTTGGCTTAATTGTTTTCCTTGAGAATGGAATCCCTTCTCAGCTGATGAGCCCTTTCTGATGGCTCCCTTCTTTCCAGTCAGGAAAGATCTTTAGCGCTGTGTAAAAATAATTCTATTGTATCCTCTCCGGTCCTTTTGGTGATCTTTTTTGTCCCCAGTTTCTCTCTGTTCCAAGAGCGAACTTGTCAAAGGGGTGCTGGTGCTGACCCTTCCCTTGTGTTTGTGGCTAGGACAAGGACGAGACCGAGACGGTGAAGCAGGCGCTGCCGCCGCCGCCCGAGGCCTACAGTGGTGGCGAGGCTCCCAAGAACGCGAGGTCGGATGTGTCGGATCAGGAGGAAGACGAAGAGAGCGAAGGATGCCCCGTGTCCATCAGTAAGTTGGTCTGCTGGGAGCGCGCAGCTGCCTTCGATGGCTGCCCCCGAGAGATGCTTTCTCAGGATCCGGGAGGGAGGGGGAGGCTCGGACTGCGGAGAGCGCGCATGTGCCAGTGGTTGTGGGGCTGTCTGCCACTTTCTAAAGACGGTGGGAGGTACAAGGGGTGCCTCAGCCCACAGCCTGCACGTACCGGGGCCTCAGCCGGGGACTTTGACTTGGTTTCTCCGCTAAATTCTAGAACACAGAACGTTAAAGAACAGTTAGTAAACATCCAGAAAGGGGAGTTTGTCGTCACGACAAGCCTGGGTGGCTTCATCAGGGAGCAGCCCCAGGGTCTGTTGTTGCTTAACCGAACTGCGGGGGGTCTTCTGGCCGCAGCATTTGGCCTGAATTTATAGGGTCCTTCGACAGGAAGAGTGGTATATCTGTCAGGGAGTGAGGTGATGGCTCTGAGCTGCAGGTGTGTCCCAGGCAGACCAGTGCAAGCGAGGGAAGCCCCAATGCCCAGCTGGTGAGAGGCCTGCGTTCAGAGTCTGTCCTGGGCTTAGAAAGGCTGGGAAAGCACCCCAGCTTTGGGGTTAGACAGACAGGTTCGGATCTCACCTCACACCTGCCCCTTCCCCACCTCTGTAAAATGGAGACTCTGAATTCTAGGACGAGGCTTCTCAGGCCCTTCCAGGTCCAGAAGTGTAGGGTTCTACCAAGAACAACTGAGAGCTTTCCCAGAGGGGAATGCCTAGGCTGCCAGGCCTAGGCTGCAGATAATACCCAGTCAGGGTCTATCCACCAGACAGACCACATTGAATGAGATCAGGAACTGTTGTGGGACTCGCCCCATGAGATGTACCTGAAAAATCAGATTCCTTCTCATCCAGGGCTAGTCCTGAGACAGGATATTCCTCAATTTAGGTTTGTCCAAAGCCGAAACACAGGCTCTGACAAATTACGGGAGTGGAGAAGATGAGAATGAGGACGAAGAGATTGAGGATTTTGAAGAAGGGCCTGTGGATGTCCAGACGTCCCTTCAGGCTAACAACGAAGCAACGGAGGAGAACGAACAGGACCAGGTATTAGAGCGCAGGAGGGGGTGCGACGGAAAGGCCATCATGTGTGGTGACTGGAAACTCCAAGCTTGGCGGCGTTCCTCTCCCTCCCCCTCACATTAAACTGCCCTCTGTAGCCATTTACGTAAAGAGGACCCCCGAGGTCAGCAGGGAATAGGGACTATGGTTCATGTCCCCTGTTAAGATTAAGGTCTGGGACCCTTTGCCGGCACTTAGAAAGTGTCCTGTGCTGGGAGAGACACATGGAGGAGGCCCAGCTGTGGGCTTTGGGGCTTCCCCTCTAGGGTCAGACAACATAAGACACGCACGTAGTTTGTGCTTTACAAGCAGTGCTTGAGGGAGACAAAAAACAGACCCTGTCCTCCTTCCACAGGAGCTTGGGCACCCATACTGCTCTTGCTAAGGAGAGCTACAGAGAGTGCACTCTCCGGGACTGGGGCCTCCAGGAAGGGGCTGCAAGCTTGTCCTGAGCGGGCGGGGGAGGTCGGCTCCAAAAAGCTGCTGGGTCAGAGGACGCCCAGATTCCTTATGTTCTGCCTCTCAGAGTGTGGCGAGGTCTCGGCCCCTGGAACCTGAGCGTGCGGGGTATCCCGAGAAGGCTCCCCTTTTTGTTTGGGCGAGCTGTCCATTTGACCTGAGTGGAGCTCCCTGGGCAAGGGCATCTGGTAGCTGCCCCTTTGGTAGCATAGAAAGGAATTGGCCTGATTTTGAGGCCAGTTCTTATCCACTGCCTATGGCGGCTCTACCCTTGCCCGCCTTCTTCACTGCATCTGTCACAATGGAGAACACTTGCCCAGAAGACTTGATTTGTGTGATAGAAAGCAAGGGTAAGCACGAGTCCTTCCCCAACCCAGCCCCCCAAAACCCAGCAGCATCAGCACAGTGACCGTCTGTTGTCCCTTTTAGGTTCTACAAAGTGAATTTGAGAAGCCTGTGGAGAAAGAAAATATCCCATCTGAGCGGGAACCTCCTAATGGCCAAAGTAGTCATAAAGGTAAGCGTCTCCCCAGCTAGGTAAGCCTCCTGCCCAGGCTGGGAGCCCCTGCTGGTTGGAGCAAGTAAAAGAGGCTTCTTCCTGTGTTATCGGTGGTCCGTGGGCACGTTCCCAGAGGAACAGAGCCTCACTGCGTTTCAAATGAATAATGTTTTTTAATTAAAGTAAATCTTGAGCATGACTTTCCATCTGATTTTGGTTGTTATTGATCTTTGGTTAAAATTTTTGGTGAATAAACACAACTGAGTTTGTACAGGCATCCCTGAAGAAAGGCCATGTGTAACCTTATAGAAAAAGAAAGCGTCAAAGAGAAAAGTGTGGCTGGCACACACCCATAGCCCCTGCTGCACCCGGGTAAGGTGATGCTCAGGTGGTCCAAGCCGTGGTTGGGCTATCCGCTGCCGCTGGGGGCCGGCCCTCGGGTGGTGAGCTCCCTCCCCTCCATCAGGAGATCCAGGTCCCATCCAGAGACTTCCGTGTGTGCAGCTCCTGCCATGCAAGTCTAACAGCCGCCTTTTCTCTCAAAAATCCCACGGGGTGTGAGCGTTCCTTCTCCAGGCTGTCTCACCGAGCAAGCCCAGTGCAGGGTTGGGGGTGACTTTATATTGATCATTTGGTGACAGGTGACCAGGATGACTCTCCTGCCATGCCTTGCTACCTTAATGTCTTGGACAAGGAGCCACCCCTCGGCAGCCTGCCCCCTCTGGAGGCCACAGTGACCGCCACGGGGCCTCCGGAAGAACCGAAGCCTTCTTTACCCATCGCCGAGGGGGACGCCTCCGTTCCCGGAAGCACCCAAGTAAAATCGGCTTCAGAAACCCCCGAGAGCTCTGTGGCTGGAAGTCCTGACACCGAGTCGCCGGTGCTGGTGAACGATTACGTAGGTTTCTCCCGTGCCCAGTCTGCTGGGGGCCTGTGTCTCACATACATTGGGCAATGCCAAGTGGTATCTAGGCCGGCGATGCCATGGGAGGGTTGTCAGTGACCCTGGCATTGAGGAAGGCTGTCGGGGCGCGGGGGCAGTCGCTGCTGTGGGTCTGCCTTGCCGTGCTCTCCTTGTCAGCCGCTCCCAGGTTCTTTCTGTAGCTTGGGCTAGGTTAGTGTCGGTGCCGATTTCCCTGGCTGCTCCATTCAAGGCCCTGTGGTAGGAGGGCACGGGGACGGTGGCTGTCCTTGAACTGAGCAGAAGAATTAAAAGTGAAACCATTTAAGTCTGGGAATGAAGGACACGTGGGAGATCAGAGCGGGGAGACTGGTCAGGGATTGGGGAAGGCCTGAGCCTAGGAAGGGGGGAGGTGGATAGCCAGAGGGGTCTCAGGGAGGAGAGGTGTAAGGCCAGTTCAGCCGCCAAGATGTCAGTGGGGGGTGGGGAGGGGGTAGTTGGCTGGGTTTAAGGCATATACTGTTTCTCCTAAGCAGGAAGCAGGATCTGGCCATTTAAGCCAAAAGTCTGATGAAGAGGATTTTGTGAAAGTGGAGGACTTGCCCCTTAAGCTGACCATCTATTCTGAGGTATTTGGCTTTCTGCTTTCTTACAAACCAGCCTTTGGGGAGGGGGTGGGGGGGAAGAGGGGGAGATTGGGCTGCTGTCCCTGCCTGCTCTGAGCCTGGGGTTCCATCACTGAGAGCTCTCACCTTTTTCTCCCTCCAAAGGCAGATCTAATGAAGAAAATGGCAGCAGAAGAACAGAGTAACCATTTATCTGAGGAAATACTAGCCGTGACTCACACTGAAGAATTGGCTGGAGACCCTCAGACCCTGAAAGAACCTGGTGAGGGAGGGAGTCACCAGACCTGCCCAGCCCCCTCCGTGACAGGGTTGCCCAAGGGGGCAGCGGTCTGAAAGCTGCTGGGGCCCGGCTTCTGCCTCGCGCCCTCGGCCCCAGAGCCTTCCCTCCCGGGGCTCTGAGCCGGCCCTGGCCACTCACCTGAGGCATCCTCCTTCTGTTTTTCAGAGACCGTTGCAGCCCGAAGTGTGTGAGAGCTCTCCGGCCGCCTGCCTTCCCCTGCCACTCCACCAATTGCATATCTTCCATGGGCACTAAATAAACTTATTTCCATCTGTATAAAAATGTAAATTAGTTTTTGACCCACTGCCTTTTAGAATAGCTAACGCTCACTTCTTCTGCTCAGGCAGGTCACACGTCGGAGACGGGATCCTCCCTAGATTCGAGGCTTGCTGCACTGTTTTTTTATTTTTTCATTGTGATTTGTTTAGTAACTTTAAACTTAAAATGTAGTTTTAAATAAAGTTTGGACTTGTCTGTAACGGATCTTTGCAGAGCCTTATGTTGCACGCACCAGTACAAGTTGTTCCCGCGTTGCCGAGACACCGGCAGTCACCAGCCCCGAGTGTGCGTCGGAAGGGCCCCTCACAGTTGGCTTCTCCTGCCAAGGTCCTCGGGGCGTTGTGTCCCCCGGGAGCACTGCCTCTGGCCTCCAGCCCTAATGGCCCTTAGAGGAGAGAAGGGGGCTGGCTGTTTGGGCCTCTCAAAGCCGGGGGACGGTTGGGGACCCTCGAGGCCAGGAACCATCCCCTGGGGTCGTTCTGGGAGGGCAGCATGAACTAGGGCTTCTCTCCTGCAGAAAGAAGGTGGGGGCCGGGGGCTGTTTCTCAGCCCTGATGTCACCGGCCGGCTCAGAGTAACGGCCGCGAGGGTTGCCGGGGGTGCTTGGCCTATCCAGGCGGGGCGGTCCCAGGAGCCTCAGAAGCCGGACACCCGTAGGCCATGAAGGACAAAACCAGCTTCAGATTCCCCATATCGGAAGTGATCCGACCTGCCCCTCGCAGGCGCCTCCCGCGTCAGACGGGGACGGCGCAGAACTTCGGTGAGTCCGCGGTTCGTGCTCTGACAGTGTCCTAGGACTGGCCCGTGACAGATTGCGGTCCTCCCACGTGGGAACAAGGGGCGGGGCTGTGGCCGCCCCTGGGAGGCCGCCCCATGCTGCTGGGCAGCCTCCGCTCCCGCCCGCCCGCAGCTTTGCCCCCAGGTGTGAGCAGGCCCGAGGGTCTCGCTGGCCCTCCCTGGGGCCTCCCAGGCACAGTCCCTGCGCTCTCCGCCTTCCAGGAGCCGCCAGCTCGAGGGGCTCAAAAGCTGCTTTCCTATTGCGGAGGAGGGATTGCACAGACCGGGAGGGGCCGCACTGTGGAGACCCTCCCATCTGCTCTCCCATTGCCAGCCCTTTCAGCGTCTCCAACCGGATGTCCCGCCGTCCAAGCAGAGCTCCGCTTTCCTCTCAGACGCTGGCGCTTCCGATGTCCCCGTTACTGCCAAATGTGACATCCTCGCCACTGCCAAGGCCGCCAGCTTCCCAGGCCCCTCTTCTTTGCCGGCGCCGCCCCCTCCCCCGGACCCCCGTGTGCTCGTGCGGCCCGTCCTCGGTCCCGTCACTTCTCCCAGAGCTGTCCCAGCCGAGAAGGGCCGAGAGCAGCTGCGCGCAGAGGGCGTCCTCCCCAGCCCCTGTGAGGGGCTCCTACAGCTGAGCCCCGGACGCCGGCTCTGAGGCAAGCCCGGTTAGCGCCGGTGCCGAAGCTGCTCTCTCCGCACACGTCCCCCAAGGCTTCTCAGAGAAATTCCGTCCGGAGAGAAAAAGCAGCACCAGCTAGTGAGGAAGCGGAGCACGGGGCCCAGCCCCCAGCAGCCTTCAACAAGCCCCGCTTGCCTTCCCAAGGTCACGTATCCTTTTCTTAACCCGCCTTCCAGCAAGGTTCCTGTCTTTGGCGAGCATGCCGGGCTTACCGAGGCAAGCTTACGGAGGCGAGCGTGCCGGGGTGAGCGTAACGAGGCGAGCTTACGGAGGCGAGCGTGCCAGGCTTACCGAGGGCAAGGGTGCCGGGGCGAGCTTACCGAGGCGAGCTTGCCGGGGCGAGCGTACCGGGGCGAGCTTACCGAGGCGAGCTTGCCGGGGCGAGCTTACCGAGGGCGAGCTTGCCGAGGGCGAGCTTACCGAGGGCGAGCGTACCGAGGCCGAGCTTACCGAGGCGAGCTTACCGAGGCGAGCTTACCGAGGCCGAGCTTACCGAGGGCGAGCTTACCGAGGCGAGCTTACCGAGGCCGAGCTTACCGAGGCGAGCTTACCGAGGCGAGCTTACCGGGGCGAGCTTACCGGGGCGAGCTTACCGGGGCCGAGCTTACCGGGGCCGAGCTTACCGAGGCGAGCTTACCGAGGCCGAGCTTACCGAGGCGAGCTTACCGAGGCGAGCTTACCGAGGCCGAGCTTACCGGGGCGAGCTTACCGGGGCGAGCGTACCGAGGGCGAGCGTGCCGGGCCGAGCTTACCGAGGGCGAGCTTACCGGGGCGAGCTTACCGGGGCGAGCTTACCGGGGCGAGCTTACCGAGGGCGAGCGTACCGAGGCCGAGCGTGCCAGGGCGAGCTTACCGAGGCGAGCTTACCGAGGCGAGCTTACCGAGGGCGAGCGTGCCGGGGCGAGCGTACCGGGGCGAGCTTACCGAGGCGAGCTTACCGAGGCCGAGCTTACCGAGGGCGAGCGTACCGAGGCCGAGCTTACCGAGGCCGAGCTTACCGAGGCCGAGCTTACCGAGGCCGAGCTTACCGGGGCGAGCTTACCGAGGGCGAGCGTACCGAGGCCGAGCGTGCCAGGGCGAGCTTACCGAGGCCGAGCTTACCGAGGCGAGCTTACCGGGGCGAGCTTACCGGGGCGAGCTTACCGGGGCCGAGCTTACCGGGGCCGAGCTTACCGAGGGCGAGCGTACCGAGGCCGAGCTTACCGAGGCGAGCTTACCGAGGCGAGCTTACCGAGGCCGAGCTTACCGGGGCGAGCTTACCGGGGCGAGCTTACCGGGGCCGAGCTTACCGGGGCCGAGCTTACCGAGGCGAGCTTACCGAGGCCGAGCTTACCGAGGCGAGCTTACCGAGGCGAGCGTACCGAGGGCGAGCTTACCGAGGCCGAGCTTACCGAGGCCGAGCGTACCGAGGGCGAGCGTGCCGGGGCAAGCTTACCAAGGGTGAGCAGAACCAGGAGATCATTGTACACAATAATAAGAAATTATGTGATGATCAACTGTAACAGTCTTCTCAACAATTCAGTGATTCAAGGCAATTCCAATAGATTTGGGATGGGATGGAAAAATGCCATCCACATCCAGAGAGAAAATATGGAGATCGAATGTGAATCAAAGCATAGTATTTTCTTTTTTTTTGTCTTAATGACTTTTGTTTATTTTTTATTCTTTTCCTGAGGCAATTGGGGTTAAGTGACTTGCCCAGGGTCACACAGCCAGGAAGTGTTAAGTGTCTGAGACTGGATTTGAACTCGGGTCCTCCTGATTTTAGAGCCAGTTCTCTATCCACTGAGCCACCTAGCTGCCCCTATTTTTTATTATCAAAGCTTTTTATTTTCAAGACATATGCATGGATACTTTTTCAGCATTGACACTTGGGAAAACCTTGTGTTCCAAATTTTCCCCTCCTCCCCACTCCCTTCCCCTAGATTGGAAGCAAATACATGTTAAACATGTTTTTAATATATATTAAATCCAATATATGTAAACACATTTATACAATAATCTTGATGCACGAGAAAAATCAGATCAAAAAGGAACAAAACGAGAAAGAAAACAAAATGTAAGCAAAAACAACAAAAACAGTGACTATGCAAAGCATAGTATTTTTCACCTTTTTTTATTGTTTGTTCTTTTCTTTCTCATGGCTTTTCCACTTCAGGCCTGATTTTTCTTGCACAGCATGGCAAATATGGAGATATGTTTAGGGGAATTGAACATATTTAATCTATATCATATTGCTTGTTGTCTTGGGAAAGGGGAGATAAAGAAAGGAGAGAAAAATTTGGAATACAAAGTTCTATAAAAATGAATGAATGTTGAAAACTATCATTACATATATTTATAAAAATTAAATACTATTGAAAAGGTTTTTTTTTTTTTTTTAATTAAAAAAATTTTTTTTAAAGAGGTGGCTCTTGGGAAGGCCAAAAACCCTTCCAGATTTAAAATACTGACATGGGATTTAAATAAGAAGCCTCCTCATCAGGCAACAATATACATTTCTTTTTATTTGTTGGCTTATTTTTAGCAATCTTTTAAAAAATTTTTCTCTCTTCCGCCTTCCTACATTGATTCAGAGGGCAAGCTATATGACACATGGTATAAATTTCAAGTGTGTTTCTTTAAAAAAATGGTTCTTAGAGACAGCCAGTTGTTGCAGTGGATAGAGCATCAGCCCTGAAGTCAGGAGGACCCGAGTTCAAATGTGACCTCAGACACTTAACACTTCCTAGCTGTGTGACCCTGGGCAAGTCACTTACCCCAATTGTCTTAGCCAAAAAAAAAAAAAAAAAAGTTTTTAGCTTTCTCTGTCCTCCTCCTGGACCTTTCTGCAACCACTGACATCATGGATCCCTCCATTCTCCTTGACATTCCCTTCTCTCTGAGTTTCGGGGACTCCTCTTCTGCCTCCTCCTTCTCTGACCATTCCTCTGCCTCCCTTACTCCACTGCCCAGATCCTGCCTCTAGCCATAAGCATCTCTCAGGGCTCTCTTTGAGGACCTTTTTCTCTCCCTCTAGACTATTTCACTTATGAGCCCATCAAACTCCCAAAACTCAATGATCCCATTTATGATGATGATTCTCACACCTATTCATCCCCCAAAACCTCTCTGATAATCAACCACTGGATGTCCAGCAGACAGAACTCAACTCCACGCATCCAAAACAAAATTTGGGGTCTTCGTTCTCCGGTCATCCCTACTCTAATGAATGTTCCCACGACCATCAGACCTCTAGCCCTCACCCCGGTTACATGTGGCCCTCTTCTGGGTCATGTATGGCCCACACCAGTCACGTATGGCCCTCACCCTGGTCACGTATGACCGCCTTCTGGGTCACTTATGACCCTCACCCCGGTCACGTATGGCCCTCTTCTGGGTCACTTATGACCCTCACCCCGGTCACGTATGGCCCTCATCCAGGCTCGGGACTCAGCGTGACTGTAGTGAATTTTCTAATTGACTGTTTCTATCACTGAAGTCCCTTTCAGGGCCAGCTTTTGAGATCCTGAAAGGGGATGTATTCCCAGAAGTATTCTCATCTTTGAGGAAGAGGCGGTGGGGATGGGGGCGACGGAAGAGTCGTGAGTATTAAAGGTAAAATTCAAGCGGGCGATAGATTGCAGCCCAGGCCCAGAACCCCAAGATGGACACAAACCGTTTGTGGGCACAAATGGTGGAGACAATTCCTTCTCTTTCCTTCGCCCTCAAGTGGTCATTGGTATCAGTCATAGTAGGAGAAATGGAGTCCTGCCTTCTTCAAGTGTCCCCTGTGGTCTCCTGAACCCCAAGTTTCTGTATGCACCCCCAAAGCCTCACCATGGATCAGATGGGCTCATGAGATCTGTGCCCCCCAGAGCTGCTATCACTCACACAGGCCGTGGCCCTCTCCCCACACAGGGCCAAAGGCAAAGAAATCCCTGCCCCTTGGACCCTCCTCAAACCCAGAAGCCTCACAGGCTACATGAAATCCAGATTCCTTTTCCACCTGGGCGTCTCTGTCTGCCGAGATCTAAGCATCTCCTACGAGTTTCTCAGAGAAGTACGAAGGATTCCCCTTGCTTCCTCAGTCTCGCCAAGAGAAAGCGGCATCCCACCTGGGAATGGCAGAGAGACCCTTCACCTCAGCAGCCCAAAATGTGCCCCCAAAGCATGCTGGGAAATTCCCCCTGAGGAAAAGTTGTCAACTCAGAGTTAATATAACCAAAAAATAAAACAACAAGTCCACAAGACTCTCAGATCACAAATCATGGAGACAGATATGTGCTGATTTTAAATCTAAAAAAGGGAAAAGTCTAAGGCACCAAACTTTCCAATATAATGATTTAATTAGCAATTTACTGTCACTAAAATTGGTCAATAATTCCTCAGTGATTAGAGACAATTGACAAGTGAGTTTTTTTGGTTTTTGATTTTGGGTTTTATTTTTTACTTAATAGTATTTTTTTCCCAACTATGTGTAAAAGAGCATTTTTGACATTCATCTTCGTAAGATTTTTTTTTTAATTTTTATTTAATAATTACTTTATATTGACAGAACCCATGCCAGGGTAATTTTTTTTTTACAACATTATCCCTTGCACTCGTTTCTGTTCCGATTTTTCCCCTCCCTCCCTCCACCCCCCTCCCCTAGATGGCAAGCAGTCCTATATATGTTGGATATGTTGCAGTATATCCTAGATACAATATATGTTTGCAGAACCGAACAGTTCTCTTGTTGCACAGGGAGAATTGGATTCAGAAGGTATAAATAATCCGGGAAGAAAAACAAAAATGCAGATAGTTCACATTCGTTTCCCAGTGTTCTTTCTTTGGGTGTAGCTGCTTCTGTCCGTCATTTATCAATTGAAACTCAGTTAGGTCTCTTTGTCAAAGAAATCCACTTCCATCAAAATATGTCCTCATACAATATCGTTGTCAAAGTATATAATGATCTCCTGGTTCTGCTCATTTCACTTACCATTAGTCCATGTAAGTCTCTCCAAGCCTCTCTGTATTCATCCTGCTGGTCGTTCCTTACAGAACAATAATATTCCATAACATTCATATACCACAATTTACCCAGCCATTCTCCAATTGATGGGCATCCATTCATTTTCCAGTTTCTAGCCACTACAAACAGGGCCGCCACAAACATTTTGGCACATACAGGTCCCTTTCCCTTCTTTAGTATTTCTTTGGGATATAAGCCCAATAGAAACACTGCTGGATCAAAGGGTATGCACAATTTGGTAACTTTTGGGGCATAATTCCAGATTGCTCTCCAGAATGGTTGGATTCGTTCACAACTCCACCAACAATGCATCAGTGTCCCAGTTTTCCCACATCCCCTCCAACATTCATCATTATTTTTTCCTGTCATCTTAGCCAATCTGACAGGTGTGTAGTGGTATCTCAGAGTTGTCTTAATTTGCATTTCTCTGATCAATAATGATTTGGAACACTCTTTCATATGAGTGGTAATAGTTTCAATTTCATCCTCTGAAAATTGTCTGTTCATATCCTTTGACCATTTATCAATTGGAGAATGGCTTGATTTCTTATAAATTTGAGTCAGTTCTCTATATATTTTGGAAATGAGGCCTTTATCATAACCTTTAACTGTGAAGATGTTTTCCCAGTTTGTTGCTTCCCTTCTAATCTTGTTTGCATTAGTTTTGTTTGTACAAAGGCTTTTTAATTTGATGTAATCAAAATTTTCTATTTTGTGATCAGTAATAGTCTCTAGTTCATCTTTGGTCACAAATTTCTTTCTCCTCCACAAGTCTGAGAGATAAACTATCCTATGTTCCTCTAATTTATTTATAATCTCGTTCTTTATGCCTAGGTCATGGACCCATTTTGATCTTATCTTGGTATATGGTGTTAAGTGTGGGTCCATGCCTAATTTCTGCCATACTAATTTCCAATTACCCAGCAGTTTTTATCAAATAATGAATTCTTTTCCCAGAAGTTAGGGGCTTTGGGTTTGTCATCTTTGTAAGATTTTGAGCTCCAATTTTTCTCCCTACCTTCTCTGCCCTTCTCCCCAAGACAGCAAGCAATCTGACATATCTATACATGTACAATCACATTAAGCACATTTCCACATTAGTCCTGTTGTTGGGAAAGAAGATTCAGAACAAAAGGGAAAAACAATGAGGAAGGGGGAAAATGAAAGTCTCCATGTTCAGATTTCATGGTTCTTTCTCTGGAGGCGGATGGCATTTTCCATCCCAAAAATGTTGGAATTGTCTTAGATCACTACTTTGCTGAGAAGGGCTAAATCTGTCACAGCGCTGCCGCTGTATACAATGTTCTCCTGGCTCTGCTCGTTTCACTCAGCGTCAGTTCTTGTGAGTTTTTCCAGGATTTTCTGAGATCGGCCTGCTCATCATCCTTTATAGAACAATAATATTTCATATACCACTTGTTCAGCCATTCCCCAACTGACGGTCTCTTCTCAATTTCCAATTTGCTGTCATAAAAAGAGCTGCTATAGATATTTTTGCACCTATGGGTCCTTTTCCCTTTTTTAATGATCTCTTTAGGATACAGGTCTAGTAAAGGTGATAATTGATGGATTTACAGAACTTATTTTTTTAATAGTAAAAGAAGAAGAATCATATTTACGAAGCTATTCAGAATACCAATAGTTATTCATAAGAGTAACACAGTAATAGGGAAGTGTTGGAAGAATAGAGAAATAGGTCAGTTTGCACTATCTGACTGTTATGCAAGTTGGGATATTTAGGGAAGTTTCCAGGGTGAGATAATTGCTATATTTAATACTGGATTGGATTAAGCGTCATTTCTATCATTCTGTGAACTTTTAGGGGAAGTATCTTATTGTGTTCTCTCTCTCAATGACTCACTAAAAAGAGGAATTTAGAATCAGTAGGCTAGAAGTCAGTATCCTACCCTCCATATCAGAAAAGGGAACGCGACTTTCAATCAAGAGTCCTAAAATATCAAATTTTATGGTTATTTTATTCCAACAAAGATAATTTCCTATTCTAATTTAATCTGCTATCAAATTTTATTAATCCATCATCTATTCCCTAAATATCAAGGGAATATTTAGGCAGCCTGGCTTTAAAGTTAACCCTTCCTAAGGAAGGGAAACAATAAAATTAAAATAAATCAAAGTAATCTCTATCAATATAGAGGTCATCCATTTCAGATGCAAACGTAATGAGTATTTATGCTGAAACTATCCTAAACCGCTCTTCCTTAGCGCTTTCTTCTTTCTCTCTACTCGGTTACCATTGCTCCTACTGGTAAGAAGGCTAGACTCGAAGGAGAGCTTTTAGCAGTCTCTGGCTCACTGGAGACACTTAAGTATTTCTCGATTGAAATAGAAACAGCAAGATATAGCAACAAACAGCTTGGACGTGTGGGATGGAGGAGATGGGAATTTTCTGCATAGAGACAAATGCATAGTAACTGAGGATGGAGAGCAAGAATAAAGGAGGCTTTGGGGGATTCACTCAATTAGAAGATGTCATGTGGATGATAAGCCAGCAGGGAGAATGGGGATAGGGAGAGACAGTGTGCCCAGATGCCATGATAACATGGCATCAGAGGCTACAGAGGAGTCAAGGAGGATGAGGATGGAGAGATTTGGCCATGAAGAACCAGGGGGTGACTTAGGAGAGAGCAGTTTCTGTCAGATGATGCAAGGAAGAAATGGGGACAAGAAGTGGAAGAAACAAGACTAGATTACTTTGTTCTAGGTGCTAAACTCTGAAAGGAAGGGGGGATTTAAGATGGCAGCTAGTAAGAACTGCAGGACCAGGGAGGAATGATTGAAATAATTAAAGAAAGTGGGGTAGCTGAGAGGGCAATATCCTGGCGAGGATGGGAGGTGATGGGATGAAGAGAAAGACCATATCTTCATCTTCCACTGAAGCAAACAGGAGAGAAGCAAGGGCAAGGTTAAGAAATTGTGAGACCTACGGTAGTGGAAACCCGGGGTAAACCGTCCTACTGATTTACTAAAATAAGAATCAGGGTTGTCAATAATAGTAGGAGGCTCCATGGAGCACTTGGAATACAAAATTTCAGAAAGCACAAAGTTATGACTTACCCAGAAAAACTAGGTATATAATGCTACAAGGAGAAAAATGAATGTTTAGTGAAATAGAGGACTTCCAAGTATTTTTGATGAAAAGAACAGAACTGGAGCCAAACTTTGACACTCAAACACAGAAGTGAAGCATAAAAAGTTAACCATGAGTTAAATAGGATAAAGAATTAAACAAATAAACTACTTATTGAAATATGGGGAGATAATAAATCTCTGAATTCTATCATCAGAATTCATAGAGAGAGGTCAAATAGACATGGTCCAGAGGACTTCTGTTATGGCTTGATGATCTTAAGAAAAGAATGGAAAGAGGGAAAAAGAAGAATGAGGAGAGGGAAAGGAAGGAAAGTTAGAAAAAATTATCTTATGATAAGGGTGCTTATCTAAATCGCAAGGCAGGCTGGGAGGTAGGGGACAGAGACTGACATTTGAACTTTACCCTATGGGAACTGATTAAAAGACATACAGTTGGATAGAGAAATATATTTCACTAAATAGGGAACTAGGAAGAAAAAGGGAGAAGGGAGATTAGAGGGAGAACATATATAACTTTTCTGTGATAGCAAAGAATTAGAAACTGAGAGGACATCCATCATTTAGGAAATTAATGAACAGATTGCAGTATATAAATATGACAAAATATTGTGTTATAAGAAATTATGGAAGAAAACCTATATGAAGTGATGCAAAGGAAAGTGAGCAGAACCAGGACAATTTGCAGAGTAACCTTAATATTGCAAAGATAATCTACTCAGAGGGACTTGGTAACTCTAATCAACCCAATGACCCACACAAGTCCAAAGCATTTATGTTGAAAAACATTACTCACCTCCATTTGGAGAATTGATGGACTCAGAGGGCGGCCTATTTTCTGATCTTCTTTTCCATTTTTTTCTTCCTTTTTTCCTTTTTTTGAACATGGCTAATGTAAAGATTTATTTTCCATGACTAAAAATATTTGTAATTTTGCTTTTTCTTTTCTTTTTCAGTAGATGAGGGAGGACAGAGAAACTTCAAAACCAAAAATAAAATAAAATCAGATTTTAAAAAGGAAAGGGAAGTTGGATCATTAATGTAAGATCCCCAACAAAATACTGCCTATGTAGCCCAAACATATCTCCCTGTTATCTCATCTTCTCATTTCTTAGAATTCTTGGTGTTCTTTTATCAAGTTAAAATGTGCCTGCCATTGCCCCTCTGCCAGTATGAACAAGCCAGAGGAAAAACAGGTACTTTCCTCAAGATACTTATATTCTAATAGAAAAAGAGAAGAGGAAATACAATATACATACAAAATAAATACAGTGATGGGGTAAGGGGACATGGATGACTAGAGAAATCATGAGTGACCTCTTAAAAGAGCCACTCCTGGAGCTGAGCTTTGAAGGAAGCCAGGATTTTAGGAGACAGAGATGAGGAAGGAGAGTGCTGGGGGGGAAAGGGGAAAGAGACAGCCTGGGAAAAAACAGGCCATGAGAAATGGAATACTGGGTAAAAGTTGAAGAAAGTTAGAGGTGTGTATGTAAAACATAAACAGAGACACAGAGAAGCAACCTGTGTGTGTAGGGTCAGGGTGAGAGAGAAGAAAGACATGGGTAATAAAGCTAGAATTCTAAATGCCAAACAAAAGAATGTGTCTTTTAACCTAAAAGCAAAGTGGGGAGATGACATAATCAGACCTACCTTTAGGATATTACTGGCAGCTGGGTGATGGAGGGACTGGAGAGGGACTGACCAAGGGTAGGGAAGCCAAGTAGGGCATTATGTCATAATGCAGCTGATGTGATGGATGGAGAGAAGGGAAGGAGGGGACGGATGAGAAAGTGTGTGAATGGAGAGAAGGGGAAGGAGGGGACGGATGAGAAAGTGTGTGAATGGAGAGAAGGAAAGGAGGGGACGGATGAGAAAGTGTGTGAATGGAGAGAAGGGGAGGAGGGGACGGATGAGAAAGTGTGTGAATGGAGATAAGGGGACGGATGAGAAAGTGGGCCTTGTAGTGGTGCTGGCAGAATATTGAGGAGGCAACACAAAAAGGGAAGTCAGATAAGAAGGAACTTGGCCTGCCTTCTGTGACCCACCAGCTATGAATCTGGGGTCTGGCACAGACTGGGGGGGGGTTCTGAGCACCTTTGTCCTAGAGGCATCTGATTGCTTCTTTGTGGATTTCATTTGTTTCCTAATGTCTCTGTGGGCTTTTAGCTCCAAAGACTCAAGAACAGTTAATCCCTGCTATGAACCCTGCCAGCTTCCTGCCTGCCAGATGTGCCATCCCCGTAGATGCTCATCAGCATTGGCAGCAGAGGCCAGTGTGGGCTGGCCCCCACAGACACAGCGTAGTCTTGCCCACTTTCCTCCTACACCAGAGAGTCCTTGGCCAATCTTTCTGGCTGTTGTAAACAACTCTTGGCACAGGAGGGAGCTCAGCCATCTGGGGAAGGTTTTTGTGGCAAAGCCGGCTTGAAAGGACTCATCTTTGCCCCTGGCAGCCTCCTCCTTCTGATCACACCTTGTGATCCTCTAATCTCCCAAAGCCATAGTCATTGAGGTGGTCCCTGATGCCTTCTTTGCCCTTGCCCCCTGCTGCCCTCCTAGTCTAAACCCTTCATTACGACCAGCAGCTTTGGCCCACTCTCTAGGGCTGTTACGGAGGGCAGAACTGATTATTGGCTAAATGGACGCCAGCAAAAGACTACGTGCCTGGTAGCAGCCCAATATCTGAGTGAGTCCCCGTGGGGAGGAAGCTGACCTTGTAGCATTATCTTGTACAGTTGGAGCTACCCTGTCCTGATGCCCAGTTGTCTTATACAATCTGGAGGTGAAGCTATAGATGTGAACTCCCAAGGCCATCTTGTGAGAACAGGACGGCATGGACACCGGCTGATTTACTGATGCACACAGTTAGCATAGTTCGCACACCTTGCTCTGGGTCCTTTCCATAAAAGTCCTACCTCTCCCCTCATTAACTGCAAGTTCATTAGGAACTTTGCCCATTTGCTAAGCACTATAATAAACTTTTATCCCTTGATCTGGCAATGATTTGATTCTTTTCTTGACTGTTCTGTTCCTCATCTTTGTAACTTGTTGGACCTCATCAGAATGACTATAAGGGCAAGACAAAAAGCCCAGTTTGGGATTATCAGGGAAAAGTGGTATGGGGATTTAAAAATTCTGATTTAAGCAAATACTCTGATATTTTAACACCAACATCACTGGAGAAATCAGAGAGGTCAGCCGGGGGGCTTCTGCCACCTTCCGAGGCAACCCACTCCACTGTGGGGCAGCTCTTGTGGCTGGAAGGCTTTCCTGACATCAAGCCCAAACTGACCTCTTTGTGACTACTCCTGGTTCTGTCCTCTGGAACCAAGCATTGCAAGGTTGATCCCTTTCCAGCCAGCCTTTCAGATGATTCCACATTATTATTGTTATGCATAATCCCTTCAACTAATCCTCCTTTAACATAGGGGTATATATACCTAATCCTTTCAACTAATCTAATAATAACATGGACTCAAGGTCTTTCACAAACCTGGCTGTTCTCCTCTGGCTACTCTTCAAATTATCAATGTCCTTCTTAAGCAACAGGTCTCAGAACTGAACTTAATCCTCCAGTTTCCCTAAGGTGCTCGGCTGGAGACCTCCTGCCTCGTTGACATGAAGCCATTAATAACTACTCCTTGAATCCAGTCATCCAACCAGTCCTGAATCCATCTGAGTATATTAATTATCTTCTCCAAAATAATATTCTCCACAACAATAATATCTAACTTTTATCTAGTGCTTTAAGGTTTCCAAAATATTTCATATACACATATATGTGTGTGTTCCCACACACGTACACACACATATGTATTTATACACATGTATATGTAGCCACACATACTTGCACGTGTGTTTATACAATATACATGTATTGTGTTTACATGTGCATACATATATGTGTGTTATATACATACATGTATATGTATTGTGTGCATGCATGTTGGCAATTGATGTTAAGTGACTTGCCTAGGGTCACAAAGCTAGTAAATATTAAGATCTAATATCTAAGATCAGACTTGAACCCAGGTCCCTCCTGACTTCAGGGCCAGTGCTCTTATCCACCATCTAGCTGCCCCAACATTTTATAAATATTATTTTATTTGATCCTCACAAAAATTCTGAAGAGGAGAGATATTATTATTCCCTGCATTTTACAGTTGAGGAAATTTAGACTTGCCCAAGATATCTGAAACTGGATTTGAACTCATGTCTCCTCCTGGCTCCTCACTGTACCACCTGACTGCTTCTATTCCACCTAGCTGCCTCCAGGAGAACAGTATAAGATATTTTACAAAATGCTTTGATAAAATCTAGGTGATTTCTATCCGCAGGTCCCTTTATCTACTAGTTTAGCAGTCCTGTCAAAAAGGAAATAAAGCTTAATCTGACAAAGCCTGTGCTTGCTGATACCAGGTAGGCTCTTTGCAATCATTGCTTTCCTTCTTACATGATCATTGACCACGGTTTTATTGATCTGTTCCAGAAGTTTTCCAGGAATCAAAAGCATGTTCAAGACCCTGTTTTCTGGATGAATACAGAGAGGACTGGCGAGACTTACATGAACTGATGCTAAGTGAAATGAGCAGAACCAGGAGATCATTATACACTTCGACAACGATATTGTATGAGGACATATTTTGATGGAAGTGGATTTCTTTGACAAAGAGACCTGAGTTTCAATTGATAAATGACGGACAAAAGCAGCTACACCCAAAGAAAGAACACTGGGAAACGAATGTAAACTATCTGCATTTTTGTTTTTCTTCCCGGATTATTTATACCTTCTGAATCCAATTCTCCCTACGCAACAAGAGAACTGTTCGGTTCTGCAAACATATATTGTATCTAGGATATACTGCAACATATCCAACATATAAAGGTCTGCTTGCCATCTAGGGGAGGGGGTGGAGGGAGGGAGGGGGAAAAAAAATCGGAACAGAAACGAGTGTCAATATAATGTAATTATTAAATAAAAAATTTAAAAAAAAAAAAAAAGACCCTGTTTTCTTTCAAAGTTCAGGTTTGGATTTAAGCACCTGGGTCTGGGGGAGGAAAATTTAGGAAGCTGCTATGATAGCAGTTTATGGCTAACTCCTACAAGGGCTGCTCTCACATCTGGAGCCTTGTAATCCTGTAATCCTAGGATTACAGAGGAGGCAAGAGGAAAATAAAGATAGAGAGAAGGGTGAAGAGAAGATAAATAAGAGCTATTCCCTGGCAAAAACAGAGAATCATTACAATGAGAACTGACTGTGATCTTGAAGATCCTTGAGTCCAACCCTTCAGCCCATTTGGCAGATGAGGAAACTGAAGCTCAGGAAGGGGCAGGCAAGGATCTGAACACAAATCCTCTGATTCCAGTGCTTTTTACACTCCCCTATTTTATGTTGTTGAGCATAATAATGTGTCTCCCACTACAAAGAAGAGAAGAAGGAGAGGTCCTAGGAAGAGAGGAAGAAGGCCAGACACATCTTCAGGGGTGGTGTAGTTTTGCTTAATTGTTTTTCTTTATCACTAGAGGTGGCAGGAGAACACAAAAAAGGAAGGAAAATAGGTCTAACCAGATGTCTAGACAACAGATGGATGCCCTCACCACTTTCTCAAGGTCTGTTAAGAATTTTAGAATCGTTTGTATGACATGGGAAACACTGGAAAAGGACTACCCAGCATGGCGTGCCCTCATCAGGGAGAATGCTCATAGAGTATACTCTGTGAGCAAAGCAGGATTGAATTAGCCCAAAAGAAATGCAGGAAAAGTTAAGGAAGCCACCCTAAATGTTCATAGGGACCATTTATGTCTGACCAATGGCAGAGCATTCTGAGCTTATATTAGTCTGACCAGCCACAAGTAGACATACAGAAACTCAACTCTAATGTAGTGATATCATTTTGATCCTCTTCCAGAACAAAGGACAACAACCAACTTACCACCATCACTAAATTGAAGTTTTGTGCTGGGTTTTGTGAATAATTCCCCAACTTCATCTAGTTCTCATTTTTGTCTTGCATAATGGTATCCAAAGTAGGGGAATGGCTTGACCCTACTGGAATCAGGATGGCCTGATCCCCCCTTCTTGGAATTTTTGTGAGGATCAAATGAGGTAATATTTATGAAATGTTGGCACCAGTGATGGTACCGATGGATAAGAGCACAGGCCCTGAAGTCAAGAGGACCCGAGTTCAAATCTGATCTTAGACACTTCACATTTACTACAGGACCAGTGTCCTTCAAAACTCCCTCATTGGATGCTCTCCAATCCTTGGCCTCTCATATGGCTTGAGAGTGGATCCCTCTTTTGGAACCCAACCTAACTCAGGAAAGCACAACCCTGAGAAAAGTGCCCTGCCCCTATCATCTCTCTCATGAATCTCTTTTCCTTTGTTCATACAGACATCACCCCCATTCAGGCCCTTATCACTTCTTATCTGAAATACAGAAAGAGTCTCATACCTGGTCTCCCCTCTCCCTTCCACAGCCAAAGACCTTCCTACATCAAGTCTAACTATACAGTTTCCTTTTATCTCCAAGATACAACACGTCTGACATTTAAAGCTCATCCCAATTCGACCCCTTCCTGCCTTTCTAGCCTCCTTACATCTCAGTCCCCTCCATGTACTCCATGACTCAGCCTTACAGAGCTACGGGCTATTCCTTAAATCTATTGGAAGGAACCTGAGTCATTGAGTCCAACTCCCATAGTTTGTGAATGAGGAAACTGAGGGCCACAGTAGTGATCAAACTTGCCTAGTACCTGAAGCTGGATTTAAACTCAGTTGACCCAGAGAGATTGCCTCATTCTTATACAGTCACGCAGCCATGAAGGGGAGAAGTGAATATTTGAATCCAAGGCCTTCGATGGTGTAAAGCAGAATTTTTTTTGTTATATCAGTCCTTAGCACTCCCAAGTCCAGCCCTAGCCTGACTCTTGACCCCTACCAAGAGAGTTATTCAGGGATAAGGGTCCACACCCATTAGGGTGCCTAATGATTTACTCCTTTCACCAGGGTCAACTCCCAAACAGGAGCCAGGCAGCCCCAAAAGGAGGCAGCCCACTTTCATTCCCAAAAGCCAAAGGCCACAGTCAAGATACTGTCAATCCATTTATAATTCCCAGCTCCCCTACTCTGCCAAGGGAAGAACGAATCCCTGGCTGCCTGTTGGCAGCCTTGGGATGGGAAGCCTTCGGCACTCCAGCTGTAGCTCCTGCAGAAAGTGAAGGAAATACTGTCCTGGGCCAGACTGAGCAGCTCTGGAGACCCCTAGATTACTCCCCTCTTTCTGCTCTCCAGGCTCTGGGCAAAGTAACCACAGGCTTCCTCTTGGTACCTTAGTGAGCAATCAGCCCAGCAGCTGGGAAAGCTGGAGGAAAGGGCTCAGGCAAGATGGGCAAAGGGTCAGCAAGTGAATCTCGAAGAGAAGGGTCATCCCTTTCACAGCTGGGAGCTTTAAGGCTCTCGAGGCCTCCTATTGTCTGGTCTTTTCCAACTACAGCCACTGACGCGCTTTCTTCCCAATAAGCCGGGAAAGTCCTCTATAGATATTGATCCTTTTTTGGCAGAGGGAGAAACTGAGGCACAGAGACTCCTCCAAGGTCACTTCTAGATCAGGAGCAGACCCACAATGAGGAAGCTTATCTTAGGGCCCCCCCCCATCTCTGCCAAACACCAAGATTCCTCTCTGTTCTCTCTTAGGTTTCCTGGTCAGAGAGGGAGGGTCCAATGGGGGAAGCTGAGGGAAGCAGCTTGAAATTCTTGAAAAGAAGGGCTAATAGTGCTTGTCTCCATGGAGATGAGGAGGCTGACCAAGAAAATCCTTTCCTTGTACGATCCTGGGAGGAAGGCAGTCTAAATATGATGATTATAATTGTTCACAGAGGAGGAAACTGAGGTCCAAAGATGTCCTAATAAAGGGCAGAGCCAGGTCTTGGGACCAGGGGCTGGGTGTTTAGGTTCCAAATCCAGCAATCTCTAGACTGTGGCAGTGACTCAGTCACCTTTATGAAGTGCCTACTGTGTGCCGGGCACTGGGCAGAGGGAGCTCACAGGCCAGCCGGGGAGACAACGTGGGCACATAGATGAGACAGATAACGTGATATTTTGGGGAGGAAATAGGAAAGGCCTCCTGGACAAAGGGGTGCTGGAGCTGAGCTTTGAAGACCCTAGGGACTCTGAGAGGTCTCTGTGAGGAGGAAGGATCAGAGAGGGAATAATTCCCAGGGTTAATCCCAGAGAGTGATTAAAAATAAAGAGGAAGAGATTAAGGTCTGGGCTTCTTAAAGAGAGAAAGGGCAAATCATGTAGGTTACAAATTGATGTTGTTGATGTTGATGAGATCCCTTCTCTTTCTTTATCATCTTCTTTGTAAAGAGCAGCAGAAACCCAACTTTTTTGGAGTCAGGAATTCAAATCTGAGCTCAGATGCTTGCGGCTAAATGACTCTAAGTAATTTAATGTCTTTTCCCTCAGTTTTTTTTTTTCATTTATAAAATAGGGATAATAATAGCACCTCCCTCACAATATTGTTGTGAGGAGTAAATATGATGATATTTGTAAATTCTAGAAAAAGAGAGAGAAAAATTGAAGAACCTAAGAAGAATTTTTAAAGCTTTTTATTATCAAAATATATGCATAGTTTTCAACATTCACACTTGCAAACTGAAAATAATTTTTAGAAATGCTAGATATGATTAATCTCCATAGTTACTGAATAAGAATAGAAAAGAACATACAGAAAGATTTACATGAATCAATGCTGAGCGAGCAAAGCAGAATCAGAAACACATTGTACACAGTAACAGCAAGATTGTGTGATGATCAACCATGATAGATTTGGTTCTTTTCAGCGGTTCAATGATCCAAGGCAATCCCAATAAACTTTGGTTAGAAAACACCATCTGCATCCAGAGAGAAAACTATGGAGATCGAATGTAGATCAATCCTTTATGTTCATTTTTTTCTTTTTCTTTTGTTTTGCTTTTCTCTCATGGTTTTTCCTTTTGTTCTGATTTTTCTTTCCCAACATGATTTATAAATATGTATTTTAAAAATGTGCATGTGTAACAAAAAACTGTAAATGGTTTTGATTTCTTTAAAAAAAAAAAAAGAATGTGCATAATCTCAGCTATATATGACACTTTTACAAAAATTGACTATGTCTTAAGGTGTAAGAACCTCATAAAGAAGTCCAGAAAAGTAAAAATATTAACATACTGTTTGTTGACTATAGTATGACAAAATTATAATCAATAAAGGACATTTGAAGAAAGGATTCAAATTTAAACAGAGACTAAAGTTAGTCCTAAAGAATAAGTGGGTCTATGCAAAAATGTTTCGAGTAGCCCTTTTTGTACAGGCAAGGAACTGGAAATAGAGTGGATGCCTATCAGTTGTAGCAGATCAGTGTGATGGACCTGATTCTTTTCAACAATGATGTGATTCAAGGCAATTCCAATAAACTTGTGATAGAGAGAGCCCTCCACATCCAGAGAGAGAACTACCGAAACTGAATGTAGATCAAAGCACGCCATGTTCACCTTTTGTTGTTGTTTGATTGTTTTTTTTCTTATGTTTTTTCCCTTTTGACCTGATTTTTTTTGTACAGTATGACAAATATGGAAATACATTTAAAAGAATTGCCCGTTTAATCTATATTGGATAGCTGAATAAGTTATGGTATATGAATACAATGGCATGTTATTGTTTTATAAGAAATGATGAGTATGCTGATTACAGAAAAGCCTGGAAAAACAACATAAACTGATGCTGAGTAAAGTGAGCAGAACCAGGAAAACAACTGTTTTCCTGGACAGTTTTGTACAACTGTGATGAACTTGGCTCTTCTCAACAATGAGGTGATTCAAGGCAATTCCAATAGACTTGGGATGGAAAATGCCATCCTCAATCAAAGAAGAACTATGGAGACTGAATGTGGATCAAAGAATAGTGAATGTTGAAAACTATCTGCATTTATTTGAAAAAATAAAAAAAAAACTATTATTAAAAAAAAAATGAGTGGGTCAAAGAAAAAGCCACAGAAATCTGATCTAGGGCTAGAGGTTGGCAACAGCTTCAGAACCAAACCCTACAGAAATCTGCAGCTTCAGACTGTCTTCTGAGGTTTAGCCAAGTTGTACCTGTACCTGTTATGTACCTTTTCTATTTCTGTATACCATCACTCACTGATGCAGCACCTTGGGAGATGATCTCCTGGTGTGTACCCAGATCATCGGGCTCACTGATTCTGACCTGGTTTCTTTGCCTGGCACCTACCAGGGTAGGGGGGACTCTGACCATCCCCTACTGCCCACACCATCATGTTCTTCTCCTTCAGGAACAATCTCTTTGTATCATCCCTTATGTCAAATAGAAATGGATACCTGCTAACTTAGAAAATCACAAATTAATATTATCTTTATTGTATTGTATTTTTATTTATTTTGTTAAACATTTTCCAGTTAAATTTTAATCTGGTTTCTACCCCTGGGGAGTTTTGAGGGCCTCATTTGCCAATAAAGATGACAGAGGAAGTCAATGGGGCTTTTCATTAGTTCTATTGTTAGAGGCAGCTAGGG
Source organism: Antechinus flavipes (assembly GCF_016432865.1). Classification (NCBI taxonomy): domain Eukaryota; kingdom Metazoa; phylum Chordata; class Mammalia; order Dasyuromorphia; family Dasyuridae; genus Antechinus; species Antechinus flavipes. The sequence continues at coordinate 184,849,187 of NC_067403.1, read as the reverse complement.
ATAAACGATCTGACCTGGATTCAAAAAGAACTGAGTTCAAATCCAGCGCCGACTCTTAACTCCTCAATCTCAGTTTCCTCATTTGTAAAATGGGGAAAATAAACCTATTTCCTAGGATTATTGTGAGAATAAAATGTGACAATTTTTATAAAGTACTTTGCAAACCTCAGTCTACCTTCCTCATTGATAGGCTTTTTTTTTTTTTTTAAGTAACTTTTTATTGACAGAACCCATGCCTGGGTAATTTTTTTTACAACATCATCCCTTGCACTCACTTCTGTTCCGATTTTTCCCCTTCCTCCCTCCACCCCCTCCCCCAGATGGCAAGCAGTCCTTTACATGTTAAATATGTCATTGTATATCCTAGATACAATATATGTGTGCAGAACCGAACAGTTCTCTTGTTGCATAGGGAGAATTGGATTCAGAAGGTATAAATAACCCGGGAAGAAAAACAAAAATGCAGATAGTTCACATTCGTTTCCCAGTGTTCTTTCTTTGGGTGTAGCTGCTTCTGTCCATCATTGATCAATTGAAACTGAGTTAGATCTTCTCTTTGTCGAAGAGATCCACTTCCATCAGAATACATCCTCAAACAGTATCGTTGTTGAGGAATATAATGATCTCCTGGTTCTACTCATTTCATTTAGCATCATTGTTAGGCTTTTATCAGGGGAGCTAGGTTTGACTATAATGTTTCAGGTCATCATTTTAACCAGAAATCAATGTTTTTCAGTAGGCCCAGAGCTCAATCAATATTTATTAAGTGCCAGACGCTGTATTAAGTCTTTAGGATTGAAAAAGAGGAAACAAGACAGTCCCTGTTCTCAAAGAGGGATCCAAGGCTGAGTCTTGGCAGGGAACAGTTGGTGAAATAATGGGAGAATTGGGGAAGAGAGTATGAGCTGAACTGATTCACCAAAGGTGAAGATGAGGAAAGGATAGAGTGTCTGGAGCAAGAGAAATAGCCTGAAGGAGAATAGAGGGATCAGAGGATTGGAGGTCATTGTGAGAATGAAGAATAAGGCAAGGCAGAAGGGAGAGGTAAAAGCCAAGAAATTAAGCCAAGAGATTAAGCCAAGAGATTATTGTTGGGATTTCAGAATTCTTCAACAAGCAGATGGTGCATCTATGGGTGATGGCAAGGTATGATCATCTTTGTGTGTCCTTCTCATGGGAAGTGAGTAGGTTGAGGAACTGATTAATTAAACGATTTGAGGGGGAGACAATGTGTATATGGAAGGCAGGAGTTGGGGAAAATTGTGAGCCAAGTACTGAGCTTATAGAGGAAGGAAGAATGATTTGGGGGTCCACACAGACAGCAACTATCAGATTTTATTCAGGTAGGAGAGATGAACAGCATGAACCTCCAAGGAGGATCCGTTAGAGAATGATGGAGAAAGGGAGAGAACCTGGAAGTGAGGACATCCTAACTCCCCTCCCCTAGTGAGTGGAAAAGAGTCAATGAAGATGTGGCCAGTATGGGGAAAGGTAGACAGAATGCTATCAAAGGCTCATCGACTGGAGCTGGGAGACCATCTACCCCACTCATTGACAAACTGAGGCTCAGAAATGTGGCTTCCCCAAAATCACTCGGCTAATTTATGTCTGGATTCGATTCCAGGTCTTTGTCTCACCTGTATATCTCTATACCTTGCTCTCCTTGGTTGAGAGAAAGCCAGACACTGGGTCTGCATTTAGATGGTTCATGATTTCCCTACCATATATATTCATGGTCCGTTTTTATCCTAGGAAATATGGGACTCCATATTATATATATATCTATATATCTATATCAATATCTCTATATGTATATATATATATAAATTTAAAGATATTTATTTATTTATATTTATAGAGATATATATTTATTTATATATATTTATAAAGATAATATATATTTATTTGTATATATTTATAAATATATATAGAGAGAGAGAAAGAGAGAGAGAGACACTCATTATTGGGCTCATTCTTTCTGGAATGGGGGATAAATGGGTGACCTCATTGGCACGGCTACTTGGAGCTCAGGTGACATTTTATCACGCAGTGGCCAGCTCTCCTCAGGCATTTGGAGCCATCACGGCCTGCCCAGGCTGTTTTTTTGAGATCAGATTGGTTTCGTGAAAGCAGGAGTCAGTGTGATGACAGGTGAAAGGTGGTGGGGAGACTCAGGTGCAGGAACAACCAAAGCCGGAGAAGCCACGTGTGGTGAGAGCTGCCCTCCAGACAGCGTGGGCAGCTGCTGGCCCACTGCATCGATAAGGACTCAGGTGCCTCGTGGAAATGTGTGATAAGGACTCAGGTGCTTCTTGGAAATGCCTGGGTCCTTCCTGGCCTGTGCCCTAATGGAAAGAGTAGGAGGAAGCAGATGGAGGGAACAATTCAGAGAAAGAGAAGGTGATGTTCCAGCCTGCTTCTGGGCTGGCCACAGGGGCAAGTCCAGCTGTGAGAACCTAAGTCCATTGTCCAAAGCGAGGCAGCAGGTAGCTGAGGTTTGAACCCAGGGGCTCTGGGTTTATAAGGAGGGAGCTTTGCTCCCCACAACATACTGCTCCTCTTTTTGTTGCCATTTTCTTTTCTTTCTCATTTTTTTCCTTTTCCATTCAATTTTTCTTGCATAAATATGTATGCACATATTGGATTTAACATATTTCTACCATGTTTAAAAACAGAAACAAACAAAAAACAACCGACTGCTAAAATATAATAGAGATGAGACTGTTTTCTGACTCAACCCCATGTAGAGAACATCACTGACTGACTTTGACCAGATGGAGCGATGGCCACGGAGTCAGGAATGGCTCCAGGCAAGACTCAAGTGCAGAGAAGGCGCCAACCAGAGTCTGCAGAAGGAGCTTTCTCATTCAGGATTTCCTTAAGTGAGTAAAAGCAAATTTCTAGATGAAATTTCTGAATCTCCTCTAAAGTTCTCTCCTCGATATGTCAGTTAACTTTATAATCCCAATTAAATTCCTTCAAATACCATAACTTATTCAGCCATTCCCCACTTGATGGGCATCCACTCCGTTTCCAGTTCCTTGCCACTACAAAAAGGGCTGCCGCAAACATTTTTGCACACTTTGTCACTTTCAAAGCTGTATTACTTTTCTGTCTTCTTCTAACTTCCTTCTGTTCTCTTCTGTGCATTAAAAAATATTTTGATTCCTCTCTTTTATTTTTTCCTTCTTTTTGTCTACCCTATTGCTATTACACTCACCCATCTGTCCCCCTCACCTACATCCTTAGACAAGCAAAACAAATCCACATATTTGCTCTGCACAAGAAAGTGTACTCCTCAACATTTTAGGAGGAACACAGCCGGCCCCACCATCAGTCTTCTGGAATTGCATTGTCTTTCCCATCTGACTTTCTTTCTGATGTCCTTACTGGATCAGTGATTCTCCTAGTTCTACTCATTTCCTTCTGCATCCGTTCATCCACATCTTCCCAAGTTACTCTGAGATCATCCCTGTCAAAGTTTCTTATTATGCTACGTAGACCAAACTCTGAACTTTAATTCCAGAATGAGACCGGCTATACCAGTGTGCTCCCCCCCACCTACACAAAGAGGACATGATCACTTGAGAATTATTAAGTCAGCCAGTTTTAAGTAGCTTTTAGAAAAGGGTAATTACTATAATGGTAAAATAACAAGAGATGATATAATTGCTTCACTCCTCCCCACCCTCTCCCACATTCATAGAGAATCCAAGAGAGAGAAATCTTGAGTTTAAAGAGTAGACACAGCTTTTTTGGGGTAACACTTCTGGAATTCCTTTTCTTCCATTTGTGGGGTGCTCAAGAAATTCCCCTTAAACGCAGTGAACCTGCCAATCCATAGATCCTGGGCCTTTGAACCGGGGTCATTGCTAGGATATCAGTGAGAGGATGGGATCCTCCAGATCCTTCCCAGTTCACAGGGTTCTGTTTGGGGAGTGTCTTGGAAAGAAACCCAGCTAAAACCTGTCCTTCTTACCCCAAGCAACTCTTGAAAGTTGTCTTGGAAAGTAACCTCTGTTCTAATTGCAGTTAATCTATCCCTTCTCAGTTTGCCTGATAACTGATAGATAATCTCTGGGGGACGAACAAGTTTCTTTGGCCTCTTCAAACATGTTGAAACTTCATTCCTCTAGTACCACAGTGTTAAATGATTAAATTTATGATTAGCCTACGATTGAATTGGTTTAGATAGTTTGTTATTGACTCTAGGTAGAGTATACTTGCATAAATCCAACCACTCAACCCTTATGTTCCCATAATTTGATGAGAATCTTTTTTGTTTCCTCTTCTTTGCTGTAACAAAAAGAGTTGCTACAGATATTTTTCTATATATAGGATTTTAATCTCTCTCTTTTAAAAATTTCTTTGGGCATATAAATCTACTATATATCATAACTTTGTGACTAGGGGAAAAGGGGTAGCACGACACAGCTCCAAATTGCTTTTAAAAATGAAAGGATTAGGGAAGCCAGGTGGTGCAGTGGATAACGTGCTGGCCCTGAAGTCAGGAGGACTTGAGTTCAAATTTGACCTCACAGACTTAATACATCCTAGATTGTGACCCTGGGAAAAAAGCGTCACAACTCCAATTGCCTCAGCAAAAAAGAAAGAAAGAAAGAAAGAAAGAAAGAAAGAAGAAAGAAAGAAAGAAAGAAAGAAAGAAAGAAAGAAAGAAAGAAAGGGAGGGAGGGAGGGAGGGAGGGAGGGAGGGAGGGAGGAAGGAAGGAAGGAAGGAAGGAAGGAAGGAAGAAAGAAAGGAAGAAAGAAAGAAAAGAAAAGAAAAGATTAAGTTCACGCCCAAAGAAAAGATAGAGATTCAGAGGAAGTAAAATGAGTAATTTTGATTACATAAATTTAAAATTTTTGTTCTAACAAAATGAATGCAACCAAGATCAGAAGAAAATCAGGAACTAAGGGGAAAAAATCTTTGTAGCAAGTTCTCTGATAAAGATCTCATTTTTCAAATATATAGAGAACTGAGCCAAATTTTAAAAAATGGGAACCACTTGCCAAGCAAAAAAAATGGTCAAAGGATGTAAATAGGCAGTTTTCAGAGAAAGAAATCAAAGTTATCAATAATCATATATTTAAGAAAAAACCTAAATCACTAATAATTAAAGAAATGAAATTAAAACAACTCTGAGGTACCATCTTACATCTTTCAGATGTGACTGAGATGACAAAAAAAAAAAGGAAAATTACAAATTCTGGAGGGAATGAGAAAAATAAGAATATTAATATATTGTTAGTGAAGTTATGAATTGATCCAATCATTCTAAAGAATAACATGAAGCTTTATGCCTAAAGAATCAAAAAACTATGTATGCCTGTTGACCCAGCAACACTACTACTAAGTTTATTCCCAAAAAAGATGAAAGGAAAAGGACCTGAAAATGGCTGAAAAGATGTGGTGTATGAATGTGGTAGAATATTGGGATTTTTAAAAAATCTTAAATAAGATGATTTTATTTTTTCTCAATTGCATGTAAAAATTTTATTTAAAAAAATTTTGAGTTTGAATTTTTTTCTCTTCCTCTTTCACCTCACCCTTCCCTGGGATGGTAATCTTCTGTGATTAAAGGTTGTCCACACCCAGAATGTTGCCTCACCCCAGTAACTAAGAAAGCTGGAGAAAGCTAGAAGGTATTTTTGGGTCCCCCAGGTCTTGGATCCACCCAAAACATTCCCGTTTTGGGTTACACATTCAAGACTTGTGATGGATCCACCCAAGCTTATGTTTTGGCTTTTGAGAATCCTTGTCTAAATCCTATTCAATGTAAACCTTTGGGAAGAAGCCACAAGTCCTTTCTGAATTGCTTTTCTTCTACCAAATGATCTAATGAATTTCTTTCTAAAACCATTTCAGAATTTGGGGTATTTTCTCATGAACAATATCTACCACCCTCTCCTACTATTAGATCAACTATTCTACACCGACGTGCCGTTGAAAAGCCTGGGCCATACTCATTCATTTTTTCCTAGCAATTTCTAGCAAATTTTCTAGCAATTTACTAAATTTTACAGAGAAGGTGATGGAGAATTATGAGCACTATTGCCTTATAGAAAAAGAGAAGCAGTGAAGGATAAAACAGATTTAAAGAAAATGTAGCTATAAGAGGCCCAGTCAGGACCAAAATTGATTCCCTAGAGATGTTGAAGTCCTCCAGATCCTCCTGTCTGCAGATGACATTATGTTAGTTCCAAGTCCTGGGATGGCACAGAACCTCCTAGACATGATCTATGACCATTCCAAAGAATATGGTTTAGCTATCCACATATGAAAAAATAAAGTGAATGAAAAGCACCTATTTCCAGATTTCGTATGTCCTTAGATAATGTAATTCCAGAGAAACTGAGGCAAAATAGAGATTAGAGAGTATTTAATAATTTATTTAAAGGGAGAGATTTACTGGGACCAAATGGATTCATGGTTTGGTCCCAGGGTTGAATAAGACTATCGTCTCCAAGAATCCAGATACAATGTGAGTTCTCAATGACATATATACACATGGCTCAGACTCAGGGGGTAGACTGAGGCAGGGGCGGAGTTAGGGGGCTGAGAGCAGGAATGGAACTGTGACAGAATGGGGTGAGCCTCAGGAGAAGAGAATGACATAATGGGAGGAGGCACACTGGAGAAGGGAAGAGGCATCTTAATAAGATGGTATCTGACATTCTGATACCCTGGGATGGGGAGAGGCATTCTGATATTCTAAAACATAAGATCTTTTATGCTTATCAAATATTCTGATTAAGAGGAAGGGGTGGTTTTGCAGGACAATTATAAACTGAGGCAGAACGCTTAGGGAAACTGAGACAGGACTGGGTCAGGATAATTAGGGAAACTGAGTCAGGACAATAAACGAGAACTGTGGCATAACAATACCCAATCTATAATGGTTGTCCATCGATGTATATATCTTTTTTTTTAAAGAGTTTTATTTTTATTTTTTTAATTAAAAGTTTTTTATTTACAAAATATATGCATGGGTAATTTTTCAACATTGACCTTTGCAAAACCTTGTGTTCCAAATTTTCCCTTCCTCTAGATGACAGGTCATCCATTACATGTTAAATATGTTAAAATATATGTTAAATCTAATATATGTATACATATTTATACAATTTTGATGTATATATTTTAGACAATGGATAAGGAACTAGGTGCAAAACTAAAGAGAAGGGACAAAGCGGATAATTGCCTTTGGGAATTGCAAAGCTCTTTTTATAAAGACTAGTACAGAAGGTCTTTATGTAATTTTAATCACGTAGAATTAGAAATAACAGCCCCTCTTCCCTCCCCACCAAAAAGATGTCAAATTTCATTGTAAGGGATTGGAATCCTCAAGTAGGAGATCAAAAAATAACTGGAATAACAGGCAAGTTTAGTCTTGGAATAGAAAATGAAGCAGGGTAGAAATTAATAGAGCTTTGTCAAGATAAAAAACTCACTGGTCATTTATGACCAGTTTGGTCATAAACACATACTCCTTTTCAACTATCCAAAAGGTGATTCTACAATGGACATCACCTGATAGTCGATATTGAAATCAGATTGATGATATATACTTTGCAGTCAAAGGTTGAAAAGGTCTCTACAGTCTGTTAAAACAACACCTAGAGCTGTCTGTGGCTCAAATGATGAACTTGTTATTCCAGAATTCATATTTAAATAGGAGAAAAAGGGAAAACCATCAAATTGTACCGGTATGATCTAAATAACATCTCTGATGAATATGAAGTAAAGGGAATAAATAAATTTAAAGGATTAGAGTTGGGAGACAAAATGTCTGGAGAACTATGGACAGAGTTTCGATAAGATTACACAGGAAGCGGCAACAAAAAAGAATTCCAAAACAAAAAGAATAAGAAAGCAAAATGCTGTCTGATGAGGCTTTAAGGAGAAAAGATATACCCAAATGAATGCAGAATTCCAGAGAACAGCAAACAAAGATAAAAAGGTTTTCTTACATGAACAAAGCAAAAAATAGAAGAAAAGAATAGAATGGAAAAGATAAGAAATCTCTTCTTGAAGAGTTTTCTTAAAATCAGAGATAGAATGGAGATCAAAGCATGCTTTTAAAAGAAAAAACTTTATTTTCCTTTTTTTGGGGGGGAGGTCAATGTTTTCTTTCAGAATATGACTATTATGGAAATGTTTTGTATGACTACTCATATATAACCTTTATTGAATTGCTTGCATTCTCAATCGGAGGGAGAGTAGAAAAGGAAGAAGGGAAAGAATCTGGAACTCAAAATTTTAAAAACAAATGTTAAAAATTGTTTTTACATGTAACTGGGAAAAAATGAAACTTAAAAATTAAATAAAGAAAAGAAAAAAATCAGAAATAGTAAGGGAAGGTTTCATGCAAAAATGCATGACAAAAGACCAAAATGATAAGAATTTAACAGAAAGCAGAAGAGATTAAGAAGAGGTAGCAAGAAAAAAAAAAAAAACTATACAAGGAAGATCTTAATATCACTGATAACCCAGGATGGTATGTTTATTGATCTAGAGTTGGAGAATGAAATCAAGTGGGCCTTAGGAAGCATTGTTAATAATGTCTAGTGGAAATAATGGAATTCCTAAAAATCCTAAAAGATGATGCTGTTGAAGTGCTGTGGACAAAATGCCAGGAAATTTGGAAAACTCAACAGTGGCCACTGGATTAGAAAAGATTGGTTTACCTCCCAATTCTTAAGAGGGGCAATGTCAATGAATGTCCAATTTTCTGAATAAATGTATTCATTTTACACATCAGTGAGTTATGCAAGATAAGCTTCAGCAATATGTAAAATGAGAATTGCTGGTTTTTGAAGAGGCAGAGAACTGGAGAGCAAATTGCCAACATCCATTGGATCATGAGAAAGTGAAGAAGTTTCCAAAAAATATCTATTTTTGCTTCATTTACTCCATTAAAGCCTTTGACTGTGTGGATCACAACAAAACATGGCATCTTACTTGTCTCCTGAAGAACCTGAAGCAGTTGTTAGAACTAAACATGGAACATCTGATTGGTTTAAGATTAGAAAAGGCATAAAACAAGGATGTATACTGTCACCTTATTTATTTAGCCTATATAGAGAGTATATCATACAAAAGACCAGGTTGGATGAACTAAAAGGTGGAATTAAAGTTGCTGGAAAAAATATTAACAATCTCATATTACAGATACCACTCTGAGCGCAGAAAGTAAAAAGAAATTAGGAAGCCTGTTGATGAGAATGAAAAAGGAGGATGTAAAAGTTGGTTTGAAGTTTCACATTAAAAAAAAAAAAAAAAAAGATCTTGGCAATTGATTCCATTATTTCCTGGCAAACAGAGAGAATTTTTATCTCAGAGGCTTTACAAAAACAAGTAGCAGCAAGAACTGGCCTGGGCTTGGAGTTTGCAAACCTCAGGTCTCTCTAGACTCCTGAATTTGTTGCCTTGCCTAACAGATATTAGTGCCATGTTAACTCTTTGACTAAAAGTCTTTTGGCCCTAAATTGCTTAGAAACCTTGGACTAGGGTGCACGTCTTGCTGCCTTGAGCAGGGAGCAATGGAGATCACACATCTATGTTAATCTCTTGGTATTTGTCCTTCCATAACTATAATACATTTGTAGTTGTTTTGCTCTTCAGAAATGCCTCTTTCCGTCTGCAAAATGCTACAAAGTCATAATATACAATCTTAGAAACCATGTAGCCTCTTTACTAATATTTTATTTAATTCTTTGTGTCAACATTTATTAAAGGTTTGAGTCTATAGCTTTCTTTCATTGATTTGTCTCTTCCTGGTTTAAATATCAAGACCCTCTTTGTATCACAGAAGGAATTCCTGTTTTTCCAAATTTATATGATTTTATATTGAAATTGTCCTTTAATATTTGATAAAATTCACTTGTAACTCTACCTGGTTCCAGGTTGGATTTTTTTTCTCTCTTTAGGGATTTCATTCATGGCTTATTCAATTTCTTTTTCTGACATTGAATTATTTAAATTTTCTACTTCTTCCGGTAAGACAGGTATTTTATGTTGTAGATATTCATCCATTTCATTTAGATTGTCAGTTTTGTTGACATAATTACTTCCTGTATTTCTTCATTTATTATTATTTATCCTTTAAAAATTTTTGATTCCAGCAATTTGGTTTTCCTGATTTTTTGGATCATATTAGTAAATACTTTATTGGTTTTTTTTTTTTTTAACACGACATAACTTTACACAACTCAATGGATAGGTTCTTTACTTTTAATTTTGTTAATCTTGTATTTGAAAAGTTTCATTTTATTTGGGCTATTTTAATATGTTGGGAATTTTTAGTTTTTTATTTAATTTTTAATTTTTTAACATTGCATGCCATTTTATTTCTCTTTTTTGTTGAAGAATAGGTATTGAGATATCAATTTTACCCTCAGGTCTCTTCCGGTTATATCTCCAAAGTTTGGCATGTTGTCTCATTGTTGTCATCTTCTTTGATTAAATTTTCTATTTATTTCTACACTTTGTTTTTTGACCCCAAAGTTTTTTAGTATTACTTTATTTAGACTCCAATTCATTTTTAATCTTTTCTTCAAAGGTTTTTTGTTGAACATAATTTTATTCCATTAAGTATTTCTGCTTTTTTCACTTGTTTGTGAGGTGATTATGACCATAAGTGCCTTACTGGATGAGAAATATACTCCCTGTCATTCATATTCAGTAATTGTCAGATTTATCATAGCTAACATGTTATTTAATTTCTATGTTGTTTATCTTTTGGTTAGATTTGAATAGATCTGTGAGAAGTATATTAAAGTCTCTTTTTTAGTTTTACTATTTTTCCTTCAATTTAATTTGTTCTTTAAGTATTTAGTTGTTACATCATTCACACATACACATATACAAATTGATATTTTCTATGATGCTTTAAAGCATAATATAGTTTCAAAATTTGATTATCACCTTACCTGAGAACATGAAAAGAACCTGAGAAGCTACTAATTTTTCTGATTTCACTTGAAACAACATATTTTGCCCAAGATCAGATTCAGTTTATTTCTTATAAATATGTTAGAATCGACAAAAACTGTTGGGAAAACTGGAAAATAATATGGCAGAAACTAGGCATAGACCAACATCTCACACCTATACCGAGATAAACTCAAAATAGGAACATGATTTAGACATAAAGAGTAATACCATAAGCAAATTAAGAGATCAAGGAATAATTTACCTGTCAGATCTACAAAGAAGGGAAGAATTTATGTAATTGCAAAATAATTTTGATTACATTAAGTTAAAAAGCTTTTGACAAACAAAATCAATTCAAACAAGGTTAGACAGAAAGAAGACAGTTGAGAAACAATTTTTGTAGCCAATGTTTCTGCTAATAGCCTCATTTCTCCAATATATAGAGAAGTGAATCAAATTTATAAGAATATGATTCATTCCCAAATGCTAAGTAGTCAAAGGATATGATCAGGCAGTTTTCAAATGAAGAAATTAAAGAAATTAAAGATATCTATAGTCATTTGGAAAAAGTGATTAGCGATTAGAGAAATGCACATTAAAACAACTCTGAGGTACCACCTTATACTTACCAGATTGGCTAATATAACAGAAAAGCAAATAGTTAAAAGTTGAAGATGTGGGAAAACAGAATACTAATGCATTTCTGGTGGAGTTATGAACTGATCCAACTATTCTAAAGAGCAATCAGAACTATGACCAAAGGACTATAAAATTACGTGTGCTCTTTAATTCAGTAATATACCATTACTAGGTCTGTATCCCAAAGAAATCATGAAAAGGGAGGGAAAGACCCCCATGTACAATAACATTTATAGCAGTTCTTTTTGTACTGGCAAAGAATTGGAAACTGAGGGGATGCTCATCAACTGGGGAATGACTGAACAAATTGGAACATATGAATGTAATGGAATATTATTCTGTAAGAAATGATGAGCAAGTTGATTTCAGAAAAACCTGGAAAGACTCACATGAATTGATACTGAGTGAAGTGAGCAAAACAGGAGAACATTGTAAACAGTAACAAAAGATTATGTGATGATTAACTATGATAGACTTAGCTCTTCTCAATAATATAATGAATGCTCTGAGACAATTCTAAAATACTCGTGATGAAAACTGCTATCCACATCCAAAGAAAGAACTATGGAGTCTGGAAGCACATCAAAGCATACTATTTTCACTCCCCTCCCCTTTCTCATGGGTTTTCCCTTTTGTTCTGACTTTCACAATATGACTAATATGGAAATATGTTTAACCTGATTGCACATGTATAATCTATATCAGATTGCTTGCTATTTTGGGGAGGGGAGAGGGAAGGAGAAAAAAATTGGAGCTCGAAATCTTACAAAAATGAATATTGAAAACTATTTTTACATGTAATTGGGGGGAAAATACTATTAAGTACTCCCTACTTCCATTCCAAAGAAGAGGATATATTGAAAGAATATGCTCATCTCTAGTGAACTACATTTTATGCAATGTGCTTTTATTACATTACAATCTGTTGCCCTTCCCTTTACCTAGATTTAGATCAGAGATTCTTGATTTTTCTTTCCTTTTATTCTCTGCCTCCACTCTCTTCACTTACCTCCAAAAAGAAAGTTAAGTTTTGCTTAAAACTAATCCTTTCTTGAAATCTCTTTCTCTTAATCCCCATGTTCCCTCTTCCTGTCTGGCTTCTTATTGAAACAATGAAACACAGAATTCTCTCTCTGTTGAATTCTCCATTGATTCAGAAGAAAAGGAGGTTTATAGTTAACCCCATCCATTCCTCTGTTTGTCACCGACTTTATGTGAAATTTCCAGATAAATTGGAAATTGTCAATTTTCATCGTTTCCTCTACTTAAATATACTTTTTTCCCTTTAAGATCTTTTCAATATAATAAAAAATATAGCATCTCTTTGGTTTACTTGATCATTTTTCAATCAGGTGCTCTTAATAAATCCTTGTTGGAGTAGTTGTGGGGAAGGGGAAGGGAATAAACACTTAAATAGCACGTAAGAAGTGACAGATACTGTGCCAAAGGCTTCCTCACAATAATACTGGGAGGTTGAAGCTATTATTATCCTCATTTTACAGTTGAGGAAACAGAAGCCAACAGAGGTTAGGTGGCTCGCCCAGCAGTACACAGCTAGAAGTCTTTGAGTTCAGTTTTAAATTGAGATTAAATTCAGATTTAAATTGAGACTCCAGCACTAGCACTCTCTCCACCAGCTGCCTCTGTTCTTCTCACTCTGCCATCTTTCACAAGCATTAAGTAGCTCATGCTTAATACTGTGACAAGGGTTGGGGCTGCAAGACCAAAGTCAAACAGAGCCTGCCTTCAAACAGCATACATTCCAGGATAGATGGGGAGGACTAACGTAGACGTGTAAAGGCATCAAAAATAAATACACGACTACAATAAAGGGCTCACACTGAAAGTGTCATGCAAATGAACTTTGAAGAAATCTGTGAATTCTAAGGCACAGAAATGGCAGCGGATTCTCATGTGAGGAGGCAATGTCAGTTTGGACAATAGATTGCATGAAGAGGATCGTCCGGAAAGGTCAGTTGGAAATACTGTGAAAGATTTTAGGTGACAAAGCCAATGATAAAAAGGGAAGTCTCATTCAAAATAACTTTTAAAGAATCATAAAATATCAGGATTCAACCTCCCAAAGCAGTCTCGATGCCTCTAAAGAAATGTTCTTTAAAGAAATAAGGAGCAATTTAAATCATTGGAGAAATATTCAGTGTTTCAATATTTGTATAAATATATATATATATACATATTTGTACATATTATACATACAATATTTGTATAAAAATATATATATATGTTGGATTTAATATATATTTTTAAATATGTTTAACATATACTCGATTACTTGCCATTTAGGGGAGAGGATGGAGGGATTGGGGGGGGGAATTTGGAGCACAAGGTTTTGCAAGGGTCAGTGTTTAAAAACTATCTATGCATATGTTTTGAAAATAAAAAGCTTTAATAAAACAAAAAAAATATTCAGTGTTCATGGCTGGGTGCATGCCAATATAATAAAAATGACAACATGTTCAAAGTTAATTGACAGATTTAAAGCTATTCCAATCAAAGTGCCTAAATTATATTTTACATAAGTAGACAAAAACATAACAAAATTCATGTATAGGAACAAAAGATTTAGAGTTATCAAAGGATGTAATGAAATAAGGTAAAAAGGAAGGGAGATTGGAACTTCAAGACTTCTGACTAGATTATAAAACAACAGTCATCAAAATAATTTGATAATGGTTAAAAAAATTAGACAGTACATCAATGTTCCAGAGTAGATGGAGAATTAGAAATAACTGAATTCAATAACTGGAGATTCAATAAATCAGCAAATATACATTCCTTAGGAAAGAACTTACTATTTGAGAAGATAGTTGGGACCTGAAAAGTTTGGCAGAAATTAGGTTCAGAATAATGTATTATATTATATTCCACATGAGATTGGAAATGGATATGTCATTAGTATATTGAAGAAAATATAATTAAAAATTTGGAACAGAAGCAGATGATATGTGAGCATAAAGAAGGAGGTGAATTCTTCACTAAAATAGAAGAGAAGCAATTACAAAAGATATTGCAAATAATTTTGCATACATGTGATGGGAATGCTTTTGTACAAGAAAAATAAACACTTCTTTTGAGAAAAAAAAAACACTTTGTATTAATCAGTTAATAGGGGTTTGTTAACTAAGACATAAAGACAATGAATAGAAATATGCAAGATCAAAAACTATTCCCCAGCTGATAAGTAGTTATAAATATGAACAATCAAAATAATTGCAAACAACAACAAATAGTAATATGCAAGATCAAAAGCTATTCCCCAATTGATAAGTAGTTAAAAATATGAACAATCAAAATAATTGCAAACTATTAATAATTATGTGAAAGAGTTCCCCAAATCATTTCTAAGAGAAAGGCAAATCAAAAGTCCCCCAAGGTTTCATCTCATGTCCATTAAATTATCAAAGATGCCAAAAGATAGGACTAGTCCATGTTGGAGAGGTTGTGGAATGACAGATGCACTCATGCATTACTGGTAGAGCTGCGAATTAATTTCTAGTTAGGCAAACAAAGTGGCTGAAATACTTACTTCGCTGCTAGGCATTTTCTCCAAGGAGATCATTGACCCAAAGAAAGGTTTTATAGATACCAAAATATTTATAGCAGCATCTTTGTGGTAGCCAAGTATTGGATGCTAATAGATAGCAATCAGTTGGCGAAGGAGTAAAGAGACTGGGAATGTCACAGCATATTCCTGTGCTATGAGAACTGACATGTGAAACGATAAGTATGATGCATAAAAAATAAAAAATGAAAAAAAGTGGTAATTATGAGTAAAAAAATGGAAAAATGTATGATGGATAAAGAAGCATGGAGAGATTTATATGAACTGGTGCAAAGTGGAATAAGCAGAACAGGGAAAGAATATAACTAATGACTATAATATAAAGGGAGTCACTCTCCGAAATTAAAGCTTTGCTCCCCCAAAGTCCTGAGATGATACTTCCCTTCCTCTGTAGAAGTGGGTGTCCACAGAACAATTGCATGTAAAATCACAATTTGGGGATCTTGATTTTCTCCTTTCCTTCCCTTTATTCTTTGTATAAGGGATGGCACTCCAGGAAATAATAATGAAAAAAGGGAGAGAAGCAGAGAGAAACATAGAAATGTAAAACAGGGATGTCAGTAGAGATCTATTTTTTTACGACATCAAAGAGAAATTTATGTTTGATCCTAGAGGTGAGAGGGAGTCACTGGCGCTGCAGAAAACTATGCATGAGCTTTAGGGACATCATTTTGGGACCTTTGTGGCAGATAGATTAGGGAGGAGAGTCTGGAGGCAGAGACCAATTAGGGCAAAGCTCCTTAAACATGGGTCACAACTCCATTTCGGGGCTGCAAAAAAATTGGCAACAGAAAAAGGTATGAACAGACTGCTGAGATTTATTTTTTTTATGTAAAAATAAACAAGTGATCATCAGGATGATTTCTGAGAGGCCTGGAGAGACTTATATGAACTAACGAAGTGAGAGATCATTGTACACAGCAACAAAATTATGTTGGACGTGTTTTTCAATAATGAGGTGATTCAGGCCAGTTCCAATGGTTTGTGATGAAGAGCCATCTGCCCCCGGAGAGAGGACCATGGGACTGAGTGTGGATCACAACATAATATTTTTACTTTTTTTGTTGTTGTTTGCTTGTATTTTGTTCTCTCACTTTTTTTTCCCTTTTTGATCTGAATCTTTTTGTGTAACAATGTGGAAATATGAAATAACTGCACATGTTTAACATATACCGGTTAACTTGCTGTGAAGGGTGGGGGGGGGAAAGAAGGGAGGGAGAAACAATTTGGAACACAAGGTTTTGCAAGGGCGAATTTGAAAATTATCTGAAAATCAATATTTGTTTGAAAATAAAAGCTTTAATAAAAAAATTTCTTAAAGAAATAAACAAGCGCATCCATCTCATTAGTAAGCAAATTTTCCTTCATCTTTAGTAATGGTAAAATTATGTATAGACCAAAGGATTGTTTTAAATTTCCTTATGATGTATTATCGGTAAATGTTTGATTTGTGTAGCTATTTCACATACCTCCATACTCAGGGCTGTGTAAAAATCTCTCAGGCAACAAAGGGTGGCGAGGAAAGTTTAAGAAGCTGCGACTTCGGAGGGGCTCAGAATCACTCAGGTGAGCCTGATGAGGTCACAGGCCCGCTGGATTTTGTCTTCCTTTTTGATAACCCCAAAGGGAACAAGAACCGCCTTGGGCCTTGGGATTCACATCACTGAGGGGTGCTCAGGACGGGCCCCACGGCAGAAAAAGCCATCTTCCTTTCGGGGCGCCTCGGTGGTAGGGAACCAGCCAGCGGGGACCTGCCCACGTGGAGGCCCTGTGTCTGAATGGCCACGATGGGAGCGTGGGCCCTGCCGTGGGAGGGAGGGGGGAGCCCCCATTTCACACAGTTCCCACGCCCACTACTCGGGGTCCAAGGAAGATGTGGGGGACCCTTAATAGCAGACGTAGCACCCATTCTCTGCAGGGCAGAGTGGGCGGGGGCCGGGCAGCCAGAGCCAGCTCATGTGGGACTTCTCCCTGCCGAGCTCCCCTCCAGACTCAGCCCCCATTAATACACGACACACACAAGGTCAATGCTGACCGGGAGCCGCCTATGAACCCAGCGCTGCATCAGAGACCCGGGGCCTGATGCGGTTCTCGAGGCTGAAAGCTGGGAAAACATGGACAGATCGACTTTTGGAACAAAAGTATCTCCCACTGAGCAGCATTTGGGACAGCGGCAGCTGGTCCCTGGGGTTGGCGGGGGGGCGGCTGGGGGTTCCAGCAGGGAACGCCCCCCGGGGACGCACCCACCTCCCCATCCCAAGACCACAGAAGGCAGCGTTGTACAAGAGTGTATTTATTTTAAAGGGAGTGTGTTTATTTTAAAGCGACCTGGGGGTCGCTTGGCCGAGGACCTCCATCTCTTTCAGCTGCCCGCCCTCCGTCCAGGAAACATCCGGGCCAAGATGCAGCCGCGGGCTGACCGGGGACCTGCGGGGCCTGGCCCACGGGACCCCTCCCATCATTCAAGGGCACCAGAGGCCCCCAATCCAAGAGCAAAGCCTGGCACACACTTGGTACAGGCCGGTGACTTTGATTCCAAAGGACTGCTTCATTTTTCTAACAATTACTGGCAAGTGTGGAAAGAATCACAAAGGATTTAGTGGTAAAGTAACTTCCTGAAGTGTCAACAAGCTCGAGGAAGTGAGGATGAGCCTGGGGTCCTGGCTGCCTCCTGAAGCTGGGGCCCGGGGCCCGCCCGCACAGAGCTCCCCTCGTCGCGGGGCAGAAGAGCTTCCGAGAGCCTGCTCCTGCTCAGGTGCCCCCTCCTCACCAGCCGATACAGGGGTCTGGGCAGTCCCGCAGGTACGACTCAAACACGTCCCCGGGCACGTCCATCAGTGTGGTGTAGGCCGTGAGCTGGAAGAAAGGTCACTCGGGCCTTGAGAGCGCCGGCCAGGGCACAGCACAGACCCCGACCCTGATTTTGCTCCCCTGCCAGGGCCAGGCGAAGTGCCCGGGCCCCCCACCAGGACGGGGTCCCCTGCTCAGGCCCCCCCATGCAGACCCGCCCAGCAGCTTCAGGCACCCCACCCTGATCCCCCCCACAGAGGGCCCTTTCCTGGGGCTCTCTGCCCCATCCACGCCAGCAGCACCAGCACCCACAGGGCCCGGCTAGTGCTAGAAGTCCCTCCGGCCGCCACGCCAGGAGCCCGGGCCGAGAACCACCAGCAGACCAGCGTGACCCGGCCCAGGGCTCCCCGGGGGCCGCCCCCAGCCCAGTGCTGCAGCTCAGACCATCCCGAGGGGAAGGATTCCCAGGGGACGCTCCCAGCCAAGACTTACCTTGTTGAGAATCGGCTTTGTAGACAGGATGTCATATAAAGCGGGCAACGAGATGTTCTGGGGAGGGAAGGCAGCCTGCTCAGGGAGGTTTGAAGACAGGCGGCAGCGGCTGCCCCGAGCCCGCTCAGGTTGGGGCTCCAAGCTGGCAGTGCCCCCAGGGCTGGCTACTCACTGACAGAGCCCCCCGCCCTCCTACCACTGCACGTGGGGCTCAGGAGGCGGGACCCCCCCTCCCCCAGAGCCAGCCCTGTCCCTTCCCTCCGGCCCTGTTCTGTTTCTCTGCGGGGTGGCCCTGAGGACAGACGCCAGCCTGTTTAGCGATCCCATGAGGGCCGAGGGTCCCCCAAGCCCCCCTTCTCTGCAGGGATCTCTCCCCGCCGGGGCTCCCCCAGACCGAAGCTAGCTTCCGCAGCGGCCGCCCCGAGCACAAGGCTATGCTGGGGGTCTCAGCTCTGCCTAACCAGGGACAAACGGGCACCCCCACTTCTCGCCTCCTTTTTAGCTGAAGCGCCCTGTGTCGGACGCCGCAGCCCCTTCTCAGACGCCCCTTCCTCGGCTCGTCCCAGATCCCCCTGGGAAGAAGTCCTGGGCCCAGAGGTTCCAGCCCGGCTGTTGTGGTGGCGGCTCCCACTCGGGAAGTTCCTCCCGGGGCGTGACTGGGTCTGGGCCGTTCTGCTTCCAATGGCTCAGGGGGCAAGAGCAGCAGTTCCCCCTCTGGCCGGGACCCCGAGGGTTCCCCCACCTCCCCTTGCCTCAGACACTGTGACCTGGGAAAGGCTTTCACTTAAAAAGGTCAAGGTCGCGGTCGCCCACCGTATCTGGGGCCAGCTGGAGAGCTCCGGGCCTGGTCCCGACAGGACCCCGATGACTTTGCTGTCAGCCATGAGTCACAGACGTGCCCCCGACCTCTGGGCCCTGTGACTCAGCAGCGGTGAGTGCTTGGGGGCAGCTCGTGGCCTCGGCCCCGTGGGCAGGGTCCCGCTCCCTCCCCTCCCTGGGCTCCGGGTCTCCCCACGACGCCTCCTGCCAAGCCAGGCCCTGGGGGCCCTCTCCCCCATCCTGGCAAACGCCCACCGTGTCTCCCCCCTGCAGGGGGACCAGAATGACTTCTGTGCAGGGCTGGGGGGGTCAGCCTTGTGCTCTTCCTTTCTAACTCCCAGCGGGCGGGTTCGGCCCTCGCCCACACCCGGAGCCCCCCTGCTCCTGCCCACCGTGGCTGTCCCTCTGCCCGGGCTCTGGAGGGCCCACCTCCTCAGTGCAGAGCTCCCCACTTTCTACCTCGAAGGAGGGCTGGGCCCCGGCGGGCGCCTGCGGTTCTCATCCCGTTTTCCTCCATTTCTCCCAAATTCTGCCCAAGTCTGGCCTTGGAGCCCCCCCTCTCCGCGGGGTGCCGGGCCCCCTTCACAAAGAAGCCCAAAGCAGGCGGCGGGGGCTCCCTCTGACTTGCGGACTCACCTCCTGCGTGGTTTGGTTCAGGCAAGTGATCGTGGGCTTCCTCCGGTCGTCCAAGAAGAAGGGGGCTTTCCAGCGGTCATAATTGGTCTGGGCCAGGTACCACCTGCCCTCCTGGGGCCTGAGCCTGCGCAGGAAGAGGGGGAGCCCTGAGCCTCGCCCCCCCGCCCCGAGGCCGGGCCTGGCGCCTGCCCCCGCACTTACTCGTAGACGTCCAGGGCAGATTTCCGGTCCCGGGTGATCACGCAGCCCTCCCCCGACTTGTTGCCCCCTAGGATGAAGTAGGCCGGGGCCATGATTTTGGTTTTGACCAGCAGGTTCTTGGCTTCTTCGTAACTGGAGAGGGAATGTGAAAACAGACCACTGCTTCCCTCCCCACGGTCCGGAAGGGCGGCCTCCGAGCCAGGACCCTGCCCGGCCGGGGAGCCCCCCAGGAGAACGCCCCTCCCTCCTTTATCCTCGGGCTGAGGGATCCCATGGGGAGGGGGCACTGGAAGCCCTTAGCCGCCAGCCCGCTGCGAGAGAGGGGGCTGGGCCAGGCCGGGGGCTGCCCGCCCCAGGGCTCTCAGACGGGGGGACACGGGGCAGAACCGGTTCTGTTTGGGGGGAGCCCATGTCTGAGCCCCAACGTAGCAGTCAGAGAGGATGTTGGTGCCTGAGGGTCATTTCTGGATTGACATAAAATGACACATCCTCAGACTAAAACTCCACCGAGGGCCCGTGACAAAAGCCCCCTGGACCTGGACTCGGTCACCCACAGTCTCCCTGGGTCTGGGCCACAGCCCCTGGAGAAGGCCCCCTAGGAGAGATGTGGGGCCGGGCACAGGGGCTCCCGGAGGAGCCGGACACACAGACCTTGGCTCTGCCCTTCACTTGGGGCATGACCCTCCTCTCCCCCCTCCCCCAACCTAAGCCTCAGCTCTGGGAGTGGGAGGCTCCCCAGCAGAGGGGCCCTGAGGGAAGTGCGGGGGGAGGACTTCGGGGGGCTGCAGAACAAGGCCCCCAAAGTGCTGCTGCCCTGCTTCCCTCAGCCCTGCCAGGCGGCCATCATGAGGCAGGCCCCACAGGCCTGAGCGGCTTAGCGCGGACCCCGGCGCGGCCCCCACAGCGCTACCTGGTGGCGTTCTCCAGCACGTCTCTCATGAGGAAGCCGATCCACGTCTCGTCTCTTCTGCCCAACAGCCACTCGATGATGCCTGGGAGGGGGAGGAGGCAGGAGCCTGCGTGACCCGGGGGGCCCTGGGAGTGCGCCCCGCCCCGGAGACCGGCCACCCCCACTCACCCATGTAGCCCCCGTTGGAGTTGAAGCGCTCGTTCAGAGTCAGGCTGAACACCCCCTGAGAGAAACACAGAGAATGGCACTTAGGGCGGGTCCTAGTGCCAGGTGCGGGAGCAGAAGTGGGGCCAGGCCCAGTCCAAGCCTCAAGCCCCGAGCCCCGAGCCCCTGAACCCAGTCCGAGCCCCGAGCCCCCGAGCCCAGTCTGAGCCCAGTCCGAGCCCCCGAGCCCAGTCCGAGCCCCCGAGCCCAGTCCGAGCCCCCGAGCCCAGTCCGAGCCCCGAGCACAGACTCCCCGGCCAGAGAACCGCCCTCAGCCTCCCCTTCCCACTGATCTCTCCTAAGCCAGAGGCTGCCGGGGGCCCCCGCCCAGGAACAGAGGCTCCTCACTGGCTTCAGGCCGGTTAAGGTGCCCACGTAGCCGGCAAATGAGGTGGCTTTGAAGACGGTCTGGCTGTTCTTCTGGAAATCCAGATTCACTGTTAGCGGCTTCAGATTTTCTGTCACAGTCCAAGTGTTGTTGTTCTTGTTCCACCTGCACAGACAGCCCCGGGGCAGGGAAACAGGGCTGAGGCTGCCAGGCTGGCACTGCGGCGTCCGGGGGTGTGGGGGCCCAACCAAGGGGGTCCTTTGGAGGCGGGGACCCCCACAAACGCCGGCTCCCCCCGACAATTGTAGGTCTCACACTGATGTGGGGGAGCAGGAGGGAGGATGCAGAGGGGATCGCTCTCTGGGCCACGCTCAGAATTTCTGGGGGGGACCCAGGAGACAGCGAGACCAGGGAGGAGCCCCTCCACTTGCTCAGGGGCCGGCTCACTCACAGCTACTGCCCACCACGCTTCTGCTGCCTCCGCCAGAGGTCTGTCCCCGGGACCCCTGCCCTGCCACGGGAGCCCCCTCCCCCCTTGTGGCCGAACAGGGTCAGGCTGGCTCTGCGGGACACCTGTCACACGACTCGGCATACATGGCCACAGATAAAGGCCTTCGTGACTCACCCGAGAAAGACTCCAAAATCCATATTTCTAGCATGGAACAAATGACCTCGGGAAAGCAAAGAAGGAAGAGTGAGCAGGACCCAGGACAGCCCCAGCCAGCAGTTCACAGCAGAGCCAAGGGCCTCGGGCTGGCACTGGGGCACAGGAGCCTGGTCCGGGCCACGTTTCCCAGGGCCAGGGACTAGGAAGTCCTGGATGAGGAGGGGAAGGAGACGGCCTCTCATGCAGCATGGCGCTCCGAGATGGCGCCAGCCCTTTCCTACCTTTGCTGGGGGAGCAGGAGGTGAGGGGAAAGAAGCCACACATGGCAGAGGGCTGCAACGGCCGGGGCGCAGACCGACCTGGGGGCTGGGGGAGCCACGTCAGGGCTGCGGGCTAACGTAAGTGACTGGGAGGGATGGGGAAGTCTGAGCCCCACAGGTTTTCGCCAGGGCCACCAAGGTCTGTGGGCGGGTGAGCCCGGGAAGGGAAGCCCACTCCGCCCCCCTCCTCGCTTACCTTTCTTGTCTTCTGCTATTATGGAGGTGCAGACAGTGAAGAGTTCGTAGAAAATGTTGAAGGAAATGATCTCGCCTGAGGAGAACAAGCCGTATAACAGGTTAGTGAATGGAGCAGAGACCTGGGCGTGCAGACCCTCTGACCCGGGGACCCCTCCAGCCCACCCACGTCCCAGAGAATACGCCACCTGTGCCACTCATGCCCCCCAGAGAGCCCCACTACGGAGGACAGGGGCGGAGGAGGATGGGCAGAACAAAGCCTGACTGTTTCTACTCTGTCCTCCAGTTCTTTGTTTTTAAATGTATTTTTAACACACATTGCTTTATGAATCATGTTGGGAGAGAAAAATCAGAGCAAAAGGGAAAAACCATGAGAGAAATTAAAAAAAAAACAAACAGAAAAAAGTGAACATAGCATGTGTTGATTTACATTCAGTCTCCTTATTCTTTTTTTGGATGCAAATGGCATTTTCTGTCCAAAGTCTATTGGGATTGCTTTGGATCACTGAACTGCTGAGAAAACCTGAGTCTTTCACAGTTGATCATCATGCATTCTTGCTGTTATTGTGTACATTGTATTCCTGGTTCTGCTTGTTTCACTCAGCATCAGTTCATGTGAATCTTTCCAGATCTTTCTAAAATCAGCTTGTCCATCATTTTTTTATTGAACAGTAATATTCCATTACCTTCATATACCACAACTTGTTCAGTCAATTGATGGGCATCCACTCCTTTGCCACTACGAAAAGGGCTGCCGCAAACATTTTGGCACATATAGGTCCTTTTCCCTCCTTTAAAATCTCTTTGGGATATAAACCCAGTATAACACTGCTGGATTAAAGGGTTTACACAGTTTGAGAGCCCTTCGGGCATAGTTCCAAATCGCTCTCCAGAATGATTGGACCTGTTTATAATTCCACTGACAATGTATTAGTGTCCCAGTTTTCCCACATCCCCTCCAACTTTTATTATTTTCTTTTCCTGTCATTTTAGCCAATCTGAAAATTGTGAGGTGGTACCCCAGAATTGTTTTAATTTGCATTTCCCTAATCAATAGTGATTTAGAACATTTTTTCATATGACTATAGATGGCTTTAATTTTATCATCTGAAAACTGTCTGTTCATATTCTTCTCTGTCTTCTGGTTCTAAAAGATCCAGGAACTCTTAAGATTTCTTGAAATAGAATGTCTAGATTTCTTTTTGGTCATGGTGTTCATATGGTCCAATGGTTCTTAATGTTATCTTTCTCAAAATGTCTAGGTCAGTCGTCTTTGCAAGGAGATACCTTCTATTTTTTTCTTGTGCTAACAGGTGATTTCTTTTTCAGTCTCTTCTGCCAAAGTTCTCACTTTTCTCCATTTTTTCTCAAACACTCATTCCATTTATAAAAATATATTTCAATTCTTACTTCATCTCTTCCAGAAACTCTAGTTTAAAATCTATGCTGTTCCTATTTGTAGTGGCTAGAAACTGGAAAATGAATGGATGCCCATCAATTGGAGAATGGCTGGGTAAATTGTGGTATATGAATGTTATGGAATATTATTGTTCTGTAAGAAATGACCAGCAGGATGAATACAGAGAGGACTGGCGAGACTTACATGAACTGATGCTGAGTGAAATGAGCAGAACCAGGAGATCATTATACACTTCGACAACGATATTGTATGAGGACATATTTTGATGGAAGTGGATTTCTTTGACAAAGAGACCTATCTGAATTTCAATTGATAAATGACGGACAGAAGCAGCTACACCCAAAGAACGAACACTGGGAAACGAATGTGAACTATCTGCATTTTAGTTTTTCTTCCCGGGTTATTTCTACCTTCTGAATCCAATTCTCCATATGCAACAAGAGAACTGTTCGGTTCTGCAAACATATATTGTATCTAGGATATACTGCAACATATCCAACATATAAAGGACTGCTTGCCATCTGGGGAGGGGGTGGAGGGAGGGAGGGGAAAAAAAATCGGAAAAGAAACAAGTGCAAGGGATAATGTTGTCAATATAAAGTAATCATTAAATAAAAATAAAAATTAAAAAAATAAATAAATAAAATAAAATCTATGCTGTTTTTTCTCTGAGGCTTTGCTTGTAGATATTTTGGAGTCATCTTTTCTGTCAGAGCTCCTACCACAATATGTCAGTACGGTAGAGTTCTTTCCTTATTTGCCCATTCTCCCAAGGACTTAGTGTGAGAGCTGGGCTGTGTGCCATTTCTGGAGGGAAGGTCTGGGCTGATCCTGTTTCTGCTTTCTTAAGGTGTTGAATGTTGTATTATACCAGGTTCTCAGGAACAGCCTGGGGAGCTGCAAGCTTCTGGTACTTCCAAATTGTCCTGGGTTTGAGTCTAAACAAAAGTAGATACTGCTGGACATTGCCCCTGTCAGCCAACTGGAAAACTCTGGTGGTTCAGTGACAAGACTGTGGGCTTCCTTTTCTTCTGGGATTCCCATCTAGGATTTGAATTATACAGATGCAGCTGCTGCTACTACTGATGGTGTGTTCTGAACTTCTTTTTCCACACATTAGCCCAAGTCTCCCTGCTGGGAATGCTACTCCCCTGCACAGGTCCTCCCTTGATCTGGGATCTGGAACTGGTTCGTGATAAAGCTTTTAGTTTATACCTGTTCTCGTTGCCGCGCCCTGTGGGTCTGGAGATGCCCAGGTATGAGTCTGGGACCTCTTCTTTCCCTGGTATCCAGCCTTTCTGTGTGTACAACCCCTATCTCCAGGATCTGAAAACCTCTCTGTCTGTGTGCCTCCCCATACTGAACTCACCCTGGATTCCAGCCGAGCTTTTGGCCGGGCCCTCGAGGGGTGATGAAGAGATGCAGGGAAAGAAAGAGCCCGGCCAGGTGGGGATTTAGAACCAGGAGAAGGAAGGAAGCCAAAGAGCTGTCACTAACGGTTCAATGGAGGCTTGAGTGTCCACAGAAGGGCGCTAGGGATTGGGGCTGTTTCAACGTTTGGACTCATGCCTCGGAGAAAGATACAGATGACACTATGGGGCAGGGAGAAGGGAGCCAAGAGGCTCTAAGTCAGACATGGATCCAAAAGGACCTTGGGCAGAATTTCACAAGATGTGAATGCATCTGCAGCCCAGTGCAGCCCCTCCTGCGTGACGGAGTGACCTTGGCTGCCTCAGAGGAAGTGTCCGAAGGAGAGCTCCCCAGAGCTGCTCACACCTCAGCTGGCGCTCTGGGCCCAGGTCTGGGCAGCCATGAGAGCAAGTCCTCCAGAACCCCTGATTAGGACAGCTAAAGGTTCCCAGGCCGCACGCTTGGGGAGGACTGAGTGAAGGAGCCACGGGTAGGAAATGAAGACTACAAGGGGTTGTGGAACCCCAAGGGCAATGGGGGGAGGACCCAGAGACAAAGTAAGGCACTAAAAGGTGGCGGACTCCCTATCGCTGGAATAAGAGGGCAGGCCGGCCTGAGCTTGTTGGGGATGTTGTAGATAAGGGGGTTCTTGGCTAGGGATGTTCTTGACTTCTCAGCAATTCTTCCTGTATCCCCTCTTTTTTAGTTTCCAAAGCATCAAGTGCAAATTCCTCTAGCACGTGGTAGCTGAAAAAATACTGAAAAAACCAGAGGGGGCTCCCCTTCCCCTCACCATTACCCCACTTCATCTCACCCCAAAGGGGTCATGTTACCTAGAGGGATCTGTGATACATCTGCAATCCCCTTCAGTTCTTCCTCAAATGGCCAGGGAAGGTTGCCAAGCAAGCTGGCCTGGAATTCAGAAAGCAGAGACATCATCGGATTGTGCTCCCTGTTGTTTTCCCCACATAAAATACAGAGATGATTCATTTTAAAGGGAAACTTTGAGAAAAGTAGAGTTTTTCCCATCAAGCACAGAAATCACAGACTGTTCTTGTGTTGGGGAAAATACTGAATATTCAGCAGCTTTAAAAGCTATGTTTTACAGAGCTGAAATAGAACTTCTACAACATCTAGGCCCTCCTTCTCATTTTACAGATGAGAAAATTGAGACTCAGACAAAGTAATCTGTACAAATACCAATGACTAAGTTGAAGGTGTGTATATGTGTATGTGGGTATTAAGGTTATATATTTCATATATATAACATATATATGTGTGTGTGCATATGTATATGTATACACACACACACATGCACACACAAAAGCGTATATTCAGATTATATTCTACAGATAGACAAAGTTCAGTGATTTATTTTTTCCCAAATTATTGGTTAATTTTTCCCTAATCTTATAGTTTCTGTGAGTATTTTTGAAATTTGCATGTGATTTTTTTTTTTTAGTGAATCTGTTTTATATAGTGAAAATCAAAATATTTAAGAATTGAACTTTCTAAAATTTTCTTTGAACTTTTCCTATATTTAACCTTTAAAAAAAATCTAGGGGGCAGCTAAGTGGCACAGTGGATAGAGCATCAGCCCTGAAGTCAGGAAGACCTGAATTCAAATCTGGCCTCAGACATTTAACATTTCCTAGCCGCGTGACCCTGCGCAAATCACTTAATCCCAATTGTCTCAGCACCATTTTGCTGTAGTTTTCTGTATGTGTCAGGCATTATAGGTGTGTTATATGTAAGAGTCTTGGTTTGAAGACAATTGATATTTATAGAAAGTTGTTATCATTAAGACCTGTAATTAAATTAACATTTTTGTTAGACTTAAGTAAAAGAAAAACTTTTAAAAGGCAAAAAAAAAGCACACAAAAAAAGTTTTCTTAGAAATATTGGTTTTCAATTGGAAATGGAGGGATGCCCATCAACCTGGGAATGGCTGAATAAGGTATGAATGTAATGGAATATTATTATGCTACAAGAAATGATGAGCAGGCTGATTTCAGAAAAGCCTGAAAAGACTTGGATGAACTGATGCTGAGAAAAGTGAGCAAGAGATCATTGTATGCAGTAACAGTAAGATTATGCAATGATCAATGATGACAGACTTAGCTCTCTTGAGCAATGCAGTGATAAAAAACAATTTCAAAAGATAATTCCATAATGGAAACTGCTATTCACTCCAGAGAAAGAAATGATGGAGTCTGAATGCAAATGATGGGGACAATCTATTGGGGAAAGGGGTGAGGAGAGGGTTGAGCTGGTCTGGAGACAGGGACATAAGCAGGGGAAATCTCTTTCTTCATCAGACACAGAAAGGAAGGAGAGATGAGGAGCAAAGAGGGGAGTAAAAGTATCTCCCCCAATGGTCTGGTTTCTCAGGGCAGAAAGAAGTGAGGAGATACCCTGGAATGCTTGAGGAGAAAAGGGAAAGTCTGGAATAGCCACTGTGGGGAGTAAGGGAAGGATGTGTACAGTGGGCATCAGATACCATTATCACTGGGCCTGCACGGCACATTAAGATGACTTTCTGCTTTACTTGGCAGCCCGTGAGTAAGGGTGGATGAGCAGATGGGAGCAAGCAAAGGCTGAGGTCTGGCAAGGCAGCAGGGGCACAGGTCAGGGGAGGTGGGGCACAGAAGGGCAAAAGATCCCAGAGCAAATGGAATGGGTGGAACCACAGGACTGAGCCTGAGTACAGAGGAAAAGGCAGGTGGGGTCACACAGCCTGGGGCCCAAATATTGAGGGATGGATGGAGAGCCTGGGGGACCAGGAAGACTGTGCTTGCCAAGACTTCTCCATCATGGAGTGACAGCCTCATCAATGTTGGGCAAGGGAAAGGTCTAACCCTGGGGGCAGAAGAAGGGGTGGAAGGGGAGAGATGCACACACATGTACAAACATATGGGTTATTGTGGACAATAAAAATTCTTACCAAGTGTTCATCCACCATCTTTACGACTTTTCCACTAGGAAAGAAAGCATTCACCACATCCTTCACATTCTGTACAATAGTACGGAGCTGGGATGACAAACACACGTCAATCAGAAAGGAGGAGGCAAAAGTCACAGCGTGCTGGCGTCAGAAACCATTGAGACACAAGCCAATGAGAAGACGAGCCCAGGGCGGACGGGCTCTGCCCCCAAGTCCAGCGGCTCTCTCTCTGCACTGTATCTAATTAAATTACACTTCGTAGCTGCAGATGACTTCCGCTAATGGACAAGCTCCTGGTAACCTGACTAGATCTTTCAAATTCCATTTCATGGATAATTTTTCTCTTTTCTCCCAACACAAAACACAAGCAGAGAAGGCAGAGGGCAGGTCGGACAGCCAGAACGCACCCAGCTGGTCTTGGGAGGACTCCTTGAGGAAACCTAGTCTTTGTTTGCTGGGTGCCTCACACAGTGTAAAGGGCTGGGAAGGAAACCCAAAGGAAAGGCTCAACCCAGACAGAAATACTTAGGAGCCCCTAACATCGGCCAAGGGCTGCTGATTCCCCAAAGCCCCATAGTTCTTTTATTGGATCCTCAAACTCAGCAGGTAGGGTGGGCAGACTGGGCACCAAAGGCCATTGATTGGGGAGCTGAGAAAACAGGAGCTCATACAGGTGAAGAGACCCTCCCAAAAGAACAGTTCCCAAGGGGGCAGAGCTCTACCTTGCCCCAGGGGCCTGTAGCTTCAAATGAAGTCCCCAATCTCCTTCTTTGCTCTAGACCTAGGAGCCCGAACAAGTCAGAGCATTTGGCTTTCTGAGGGGGGCACAGGCTCAGAGGTCTCAAGCCGTCCCCTGCTTTTTACACAGGATAACTGAGACCCCAGGAAGGGGATCCCACAGGTCATAAGCACCAAGGCCAGGCAAACCAAGTATTCTTTCCACTAGGCCTCCTGGGGCCCGAGGCTCCACTACAAAGTTCCCCCTGTGCCCTTTCTTCTGCACAGCCTCTCCCTCCTCTGAAGTCTCTTAGCACTCTCTAGTAGGCACCTGATGCTGTAATAACGGCAAAGGAAAGGCGATTTACTCCTCAACAAGAGGTATCTCTTGCCAAGTCCGAGGCCAGAAGCAGAACCTCCGGAAGCCTGATTTAAAACATCAGATCAAGGAGCAGGAAACAAGGAAACTGCTCTCCCACCCCGATCGTCTTCCACTGTTTAATAAAGAAGCCAGTGCAATGTTACATTTTGTTTAAAAAGTCACGGATGACTTGGTTAAGAAGTATGGGGGTTTCTCTCGTACCGCTGGCGCCATGTCTGTGACGACCTCGTGCCATCGCTTGTATGGGGGCAAGTCCAGATTGATGGTGTATCTGGGGACTGGGCCTCGGTACCTGCAATGAGAACACGCCGGTTACTGGCCCCACCGAGGCGTCCTCCCTGGCGGAAGATCAGCCCTCGGCCAGAGGCCCCACACGCACACGCACAAATACAGGCCAGACCCCAAGGATGCCGGTAACTCGGGAGGGGATCCAGAAGTGTCCAGGTCGGAGGCAGTGGCCCAGGGCTGGGCAGAGAAGGACGTGAGAGCCTGTCCTAGCAAGGGGGCTGAGACAGGAGGAGGAGAATCGGGGGAAACGGTGCGGGCCAGAGTGGGAGCAGGCCCCGGAGACCAGCACGAGCATGTTGTGGAAGCAGCACGGACAAGACTTAGAACCTGCCCAGGAACGGCGGGGGGGAGAGCGAGTAGAGGAAGTTGTCTCCAGGGCGGTGACCTTGCAGAGCCAGGGAAATGTGGGTCACTCTGGAAAGGACTTCACTGTGAAGGGTGCTGGGTTGGGAGGGTGGAATGATGATGAGCTCCTGGGGATGGAATGATTCTGGGATCTCTGGTGGGCAGGACGGGTCTCAGGAGAGAAGCTAGTGCTGGATATGGATCTTGAGAGTTTCACAGAGATGATTTCTGAACCAATGGGACTTTATGGAGTTACCATGTGTAAAATATACAGAGAAGAGCCAAAATGGCAGATTAGATAGAGCAAACCAGCAGACCGCTCCCACATTCCCCTCTAAACAACTTTAAAATAAGAACCTCAAATAAAATTCTATAATGGCAGAGCCAACAAAATGTGGACATGAGATGTTTTTCCAATCCAAGGTAACTTAGGAGGTCAGCAAGAAAAGTTTGTGGCATCAGGGTATCCTTACAGTATATAAACTGGATAATTTTCATTATGTTAAATTTAAGTTTTTATAGAAACAAAATCAATGCAAACAAGATTAAAAGAAAAGCAAGAATCTGAGAAAATTTTTACAGCAAGTTTCTCTTATAAAAGCCTTATTCCTCAACTACAAGAGAAGTGAGTTAAATTTATAAGAATATGAGTCATTCCCCAATTCATCAGTGTTTGGATATGAAGAGGCAGTTTTCAAAAGAAATCAAAACTATCTGAAGTCTTAAAAATAGTCTTCACTACTTCACACCTCTCAGATTGGTTAATTATGGCAAGAAAGAAAATGATAAATGTGGAAGGGATATGGGAAAATCGAGATACTAATGTACCATTGGTGGAGTTGCAAATTGATCCAATCAGTCCAGAGAGTAATTTGGAATCATGCCCAATAAGCTATAAACCTATGCATACTCTACCCTTTGACCCAGCAATACCACTGCTAGGTCTGTAACCAAAAGGAATCAAAGGAAAAGGAAAAGAACATATATGTATAAAAATATTTAAAGCTGCTCTTTTTATAGTGGTAAAGAATTAGAAATTAAGAGGATGTCCATCAACTGGGGAACAGTTGAATAAGTTGTGGTATATCATTGTAATGCAATATTATTGTGCTATAAGAAATGAGGAGCAGGATTGTTATGGACCAGAACTCTGAACTTGAAACAAGGATTCTTACAAGGTACCAACTAAGTGGAATTGATAAAGACAATGGTTATTTAGTTTAGCATGATGATTAATAATTCTATTAAGTTCAGTAGGATTAATTTAATCTTACAACAAACAATGATTTCTTAGTGATATAATGATTGGTTTATACTCAGTGTAGAGCATATAAGCTGAGAGCCTCAGCCAGGTTCATTCAGATTCAGAGCTAGAGAAGAGAGACAGAGAGCCAGAGAAGACAAGCCGGCTGAAGCACAAGCCCTTGGACTAAGATTCATTCATCCCATCTCACATCATCCGGGTGGCAGGCTCTTCTCCTGCCTTTCTCCACTGAGACCAAGGCCAGTCTGAAAGGCTCTCCAGAAAGCTGCCCAGCCCCAGGAAGGAGAAAATAAAGAATCTGGACTTTAACACCTGCCTGTTCTTGTGGTGATTACTCAACTAAAACGAAGGCTGCTCCCAGAGACCCCCAGAGACCCCAGAAAACTGAACTGAGAATATCACACAGGATAGTTTCAGAAAAATCTGTGAAGACAATATGAATTCATGCAAAGTGAAGTGAACAGGGCCAGAAAAATACTGGACCACTAGGTATTCTATATAATAATCAACTGTGAATGACTGAGTTCTTCTCAACAATACAGTGAATCAAAGACAATTCCAAAAGACTTGTGATGAAAAATGCTATTCACCTCCAGAGAAAAAATGGATGAAATGTGAAAATAAATCAAAACATACTTTTTAAAACTTATTTTTTCTTTTAGCTTGTTTTTTTATCTGTGTTTTCTTTTGCAACATGGCTAATATGAAAATGTTTTACATGACTACAAATGTATATAATCTATATCAAAGTACTTGCCTTCTCAAAGAAGGGGTTGGGTGGGGAGGGAAGAAGATAATGTGAAACTCAAAATTTAAAAAAAGTTGTTAAAATTTTTTTACATGTAATGGAGAACTATTTAATCAAATAAAAAATGTTGGAAAAAACAATGAAATATATGAAACTATAAAAACTAACTAAATAAAATAATGAGAGAACTAAACAACTAGAGAAATATTAATTGCTCATGAGTAAACTGAGCCAATATAATAAAAATAATTATTCTACCTAAATTAATTTACTCATACAGTGTCATGCCAATTAAACTAACACATTTTTTAAAATAAAGTTAAAAAACAATAAGAATTCATGTAGAAAAAAATTTTTTAAATTTCAAGAGAATCAATGAAAAAAATATATAAAAGGCAGCCTAGCAGTAACAGATCCTTAAACTATATTACAAAACACTAATCATTAAAACAATCTGGTACTGATTAATAAAATGTTGCAACCTAGTATTTTTGTTGCTGTTTGCTTGCTTTTTGTTTTTTCTCATTTTTCCCCTTTTTGTTCTGATTTTTCTTGTGCAGCATGATAATTGTGGAAATATGTATAGAATAATTACACATGTTTAACATAATGGCTTACTTGCTAAGGGAGAGGTGGGGAGAAAAATTTGGAACACAAGGTTTTGCAAGGGTAAATGTTGAAACCTATGCATATATTGAAAATAAAAAGCTTAAAATATAAAAAAGGAAAAAACATAAAAATAAATAAAACTAACTAAAAGAAAGAAAAAAAAGAAATACAGTGATAGATCAGTAGACTAGATTAGGTCAAATACACAGTAGTAAATAACCATAGTAATCTAATGTTTGATAAATCCATGGGTCCAAGCTCTGGGGGTAAGAAGTCACTGACAAAAATTTCTGAGAAAACTGGAAAGCAGTTTGGGATAAATTAGGTATAGAGGAACATTTCATTGTTCCTGAGATATACACTGAGATAAGGTTAAAATGGTACATGATCTCTTGTTCATTTTATGTTTAGATTAAGCTATATCTGAGAAAGGTAAATTGAAGTCCCCCACTAGTATAGTTTCATTTATTTCTTCCTGTAATTTATTCAACTTTTCCTTCAAGAATCTGAATGCTATTCCATTTAGTGAATACATATTCAATACTGATATTAATTCATTGTATATGGCCAGCTTCTTAAACTGTACAGCACAACCCTATATGGGATCTCATAACTAATATGGCAGTCATAAAATTACAATTATCTCCTTTAATCAGATCTGTTTTTGATTTTGCTTTATCTGACATTATGATCACTATCATAATGTGTTTTTTTTATCAGTGTTTTTTTTTCACTTCAGCTGAAATACAATATATTCTGCTCTAGCCCCTTATTTTTAACTTTTATAGTATCTGTCTACAGTATTTCAAGTGTGTTTCATGTAAACAACATATTGTTAGATTCCGGTTGCTAATTCCTTCTACTATCCACTTCTGTTCATGCCATTCAGAGTTATAACTGTAAAATGTGTATTTTGTTCTTATTTTCTTATATTTCCTTTCTCTTCCATTATATCCCATTCCCATACCTTATCTATATACTTTATCCTAACTCCTACTGGTCTACACACCCTTCTATGCCCCACCTTTTTCTGTTCCTTCACCCTCTTTTTTTTAATGGACTTTGGAGGGTGTTATACTCTTCTGAATGTGTATTATTCCCTCTTTAACTCGTTCCCAATGTGAGCAGGTTTTCAGAATTACCAGCCTTCCTCCCCCCCTCTACTTCTTCAGAGTCGGTTCTTGCTCTCACACTTCATTTGTATAGTATAATTACTAGTTTTGCCTTTTCCTAGTTTTGTTTTTTAGTCACATCATAACCAGCTCTATTCCAATCTTTCTTTTAGATAATCCAATTACTAATGGCAATCTTATCATATGGTTTACATTTCCATGTGTAAAATATAATTTGTCTTTATTGAAACCCTTGAAATTAGTCTCTGCATTGGTGCTTATATATTATATTGAGTTTAGATTTGTTTGAGACAAAATCCTGAAAATCTGACAGATTCTTTGAATATCCGTTTTTTTCTCATTCAATATTGTAATTAATATTGCTAGATATAAGATTTTTCAGCCACAAATGTTTGTGGCAGTCTTTTTTTGTAGTGGCAAGAAGCTGGAAGCTAAGTGAATGCCTATCAATTGGAGAATGGTTGACTAAGTTATGGTATATGAATGTTATGGAATATTATTATTCTATAAGAAATGATCAGCAGGATGATTTCAGAGAGGCCTGGAGAGGCTTAACAGGAACTGATACTGAATGAAATGAGCAGAACCAGGAGATTATTATATATGGCAACATCAATATTGTACGATGATCAATTCTGATGGATGTGGTTCTTTCTAACAATTAAGCCCAGTTCCAACGATTTTGTGATGAAGAGAGCCATCTAAACCCAGAGAGCATTATGGGAACTGAATGTGGCCCACAACATAGCACTTTCCCTTCTTTGTTACTGTTTGCTTGAATTTTATTTTCTTTCTCACTTTTTTTCTTTTTTGATCTGATTTTTCTTGTGCAGCAAGATAATTGTATAAATATGTATGCCTACATTGGATTTACATCTATTTTTACCATGTTTAATATATATTGGATTACTTGCCATCTAGGGAAGGGGGTGGGAGAAAAGGGGAGGGAAATTGGAACACAAGGTTTTGCAAGGATCAATGGTAAAAAAGTATCTTTGCATGTTTTGAAAATAAAAACTTTCAATAAAAATTAAAAAAAAAAAAAAAAAAAAAAGAAGGAAATGTAATGTCCCTGTAGACAAGATCTCTTTATTCTGTCTGTATTCCTAGTACAAAGCCAAGTGCCAGTAACTTTGTTGCTCCTTAATAAATACGTGTTGACTTTCAAAAAAAATTTTTTTCAGCCACCACTCTTAATTCTTTTGGTTGTTGACATATAGTATTCTAGGATCTGTGGTCTTTAATTGTAGTTGCTGCTAAGTCTGTGAAATTCTGATTGTAGCTCCAGCATATTCGAATTGTTTTTTATTATTTATGTTTGTGAAATTTTTTCTTTGATCTAGGGGTTTTGAAATTTAGCAATAATGTTCCTATATGTTTTCCTTGTAAGATCTCTTTCAGGTGCTGATCAGTAGATTTTTTTTTTCTACTATCCCCTTTTTGTTCTATCACTTCTGGACAATTAAAAAAAAATTCTTGTATAATTGTGTCAAAGTTCTTTTTTTGGTCATAGCTTTCTGGTAGACCAATTATTCTTATATTTTCTCTTCTTGATTTATTCTTCAGATATGTTATTTTTCTTACGAGATGTCTCACATTCTTTCCTATTTTTTCATTCTTTATATTTTGTTTTATTATTTCTTGGTCTCTTATAACTTTCCCTTGACCAATTCTAATTTTCAAAAAGTCATTTTCTTTTTTAAGACTCTGAATCTCTTTCTACCATGTTTAACATGTATTGGACGACTTGCCATCTAGGGGAGGGCATGGAGGAAGCAGGGAAGACTGGAATGCAAGGTTTTGCAAGGGCTAATGTTGTTGTTGTTTTTTAATTATAGCTTTTTATTGACAGAACATATGCATGGATAATTTTTACAACATCATCCCATGCATTCACTTCCGTTCCAACTTTTCCCTTCCCTCTCTCCATTCCCTCCTCTAGACGGCAGGCAGTCTCATACATGTTAAACACAAATAAGTTTTGAAAAAGAAAAGCTTTAATAAAGAAAAAAATATACTATGGATCTCCTTTTCTAGTTGGTTGACTTTCTTTTCATAATCTCTTGTTCTTGGTTTGTCATTTATTTATTTAATTTTTTTTTAGGCTTTCCTCAATCTCATTTGATTTTTAAAGTCTTTTAAAGTTCTATAAGTTCTTTTTGGTCAGATAGCCATTTAATATTGCTCTCTGAGGTAGGAGAGACTTCTTGTTTTTACTGCAGCAGCCTCCTCTAAAGACAAACCCCAATCTTCCCTATTCCCATAACTTTCTATAGTTGGGTTTTTTCTCCTTTGCTTTCTAATTTTTTTTAAAATTTTAGTATAATCACCTGTAGTCTTGAGGTGTGTGTGTGTGTGGGGGGTGCCTCTGACTTCAGTTCTCCCCTCTGGCCTGGAACCCCAAACCAAGAACTCTACCCTGCTGTCAGTGCCTGCCTCCGGCAGCTGCCCCACCTCACTGCTTCTGCACTCACTGGGCAAGTGCTGGTCCTCTCTGTGGGCCTGCCCTTCCATGTCAGCAGAGCTCCCAATGTCCCCAGTGGTTCCCTTTTCCCAGCTAGCCCCAGGGCTCCTGTTTTGATGGAGGTGTTTACACTTTACACCAATTAAACTTCTGTCCTGAGGTCTTTCTTTGGCTGTAGCAGAAGGACCTCTGTTCTTCCCCAAGTCTTATTTGTTTTCCAGGGGTCTACCTTAACTTAGATGGGCAACTTCATTGTGTTTGGGGGGGGAATATACTTTGGAACATTCTGATCTACTCCATCATGTTCCCAGAACCCTCTTCTCTACATTTTTCTTTGAGGCTTTGCTTGTAGATGGCTTTGTCTTAAGTTTTCCCTTCCCCAGAGTGGCTCCTTTTTATCGGGTTCTTTCTTTGTTTTCCCATTCTTCCAGTCTGTTTGCTGACTTTGGACCTTGTTAATACTGGGCTCTGTTCACCTGGGTGTGTGTGGGATGTCTGGACTGAGCTTTTTCTGCCTTCCCAACTCAGTCTAGGAGACAACAACTTTTTGCTGGTTCTGATGGCCGTGGTCCAGTCGCTGCCCTCCTGGCTTGTGTTCTGCTCTTTGCCCATGGGAAAGCCCCTGCTCCCTTGCTAGTACAGGGGTCCCTGGGATGTCTCCCTGACTAAGTATAAGTATTCAGTGCTCCACTTGTGCTGCATCCAGCCTCCACCCCAGGGTCCACAGACCTCTCTGTCTGTCTTCCTAAATTTCCTGCTGCTGGAAAAACGATGCCCTGTGACTTTTATTGGCTTTTTTAAGTGGTTGTAGATGGGTGTGTTGGGAGAGCTTGGTGAAAATGCAGACTTCATTCCATCTTCTTGACTTCCGTACAGTATAAATGGAAGAGAATTCAGAAGGAAGCAATTAGGGAAAGGCCTCCTGAAGAAGGTGGGTTTGAGCGGAGTGCTGCAGGCAGTCAGGGCAGTCCAGAGTGTAGTTGGGGAGGGAGAGCATTCAGGAACGAGGGAGAGCAAAGTCAGGAAATGATGGGTCAATGGCGAGGAACGGTCTTGAGCCAGTGTAGCTTTATCATAGAAGACCCAGAGTGGAGACAAGTCTAAGAAGTCCGCAGAAAAGTGGGAACTCTGACTAAGAACTTTATGTTGGATTCTGACAGGAAGAGGAAGCTGATGGATGGGGTTACAAGATCAGAAGGTTGTCTGTCTGTCGACATGGATGGGAGGGACATGAGTGCAGCCCAACTGAAAAGTAATGAGGGTCTGAACAAAGGCAGGGGTGGTTGTCCTTCATTTTTGAAGAGTCGAGTTACCGGGTGTCCGAGTGTAGCTCATCAGACCGACATGAGCTCGGAATGCTCTGCCGCAGCGGGGCACAAACTAGTCTATGAACATTGGGGTGGCTTCCCTAGCTTTGCACATCTCACATTTCTTCTAATTCATTTCTGCTTTGCTTTTTCTGATCACCTTGTGAGCCTTTGCCCTGAGTGAGTTCTCCACAAAATAGTCTTTTTGACAAGCGCACATCTGACATTTGAACAATGGGACCAGCCCAATGGGGCTGGGCTCTCTGCAGGAGAGTTGGGACACCCAGCAGTTTAGCTTGAGAAAGGACCTCGGGGTCCGGTCTCTGCCAGGTATCTTCAGGATCTTTTTAAGAGAATTCTAATTTCTAAGTGGTTCCGTTTCCTGGCATGGGCTGGCGGCTGCCAGGTTCCACATGTACACAACGATGAGCTCGGCACAACGGCTCTATGTCCTTCAGTCTGGGGGCCAGTCTAATCCCTTCCTCTCCCCCACTTTCCTCCGGAGCCTCCCAGCCCTGAGCTAGCTCTGGCACTGTGCCTGTCAGCCTCATTATCAGTGTGGACAAGCAGGGAATCAAAGCCAGCCACCTCACTGATGGTACATTCTCCAAGCTGAAGAGGCTGCAAGACAGAACTGGGGGGGAGGGAGGGGATTGTTTGCAGATGATGATGCACTCACTGCAGCCTCCAAAGCGGAGGTGCAACAGCGCAGACCAGTCCTCTGCAGCTGGTGCCGATTTTGGCCTGACAACGAACACCGAGAAAGCACAGGCGCTCCAGCAGCCAGCACCATCAGTTACACAAGCTGGGGAAGCTCTCTGCCCTCGGCTACACCAAGTTGTTAGCTCTGAGCGGGGAGACGGGCGTGTGTGAGAGACTGCGAAGAGAAGACATGGATCTGGACAAGGCGGGAGCGGGGTGGGGGGAGGAGTGGAAGGTGACATCTAGGCTGTGAGCACAATGTTGCAGTGACAGGGGGAAGATAGAAAGGAGGAGGAGGGAAGACGGAAAGCTCCCTTTGGGACAGCTGATTCGAGATGTCCCAAGAGGCAGATGGTGACCCGGGGCTGCAGGTCAGGAGAAAGCCTGGAGATCTAGCCCCGGACTTGGCCTGAGAGCAGGGCTAATTGCCTTCCTCTCGGGAGACTCCCCGGGAGGAGGAGAAGCCATCTGTATCGGAAGCCAGCTGACCCGTCTGGTTGACAGACTAAACAATTACAGCGGAGGCCATTGCAACACTGGGTGATAAAAATTGTAGGTCAGAGTGGATTTACCAAGAGAGACAGGATGGGATTAAACCATGAATTGAAACACGGGGATGGAGCCTTGGGAAACCAAGAGACATGACAAGGATGGGGAAATAGGGAAGGGACTGAGAAGGAGCAGTCAGACGAGGGGAAAGCATTAAGAAAACCTAGAAAAGAGTGTCCAGGAGAAGAAGCCGTTCCCCACCGCCCAAGGCCACAGCGGGGTCAGGAAGGCTGAACACTGGAAAATGCCTTCTCTGAGAGGCCTTGCAGAAGGCACTTGGACCTGACTGCACCAGGAGGGGAGAGATGGGGAGAGGTCCTCAGCTGGGAGGCTGGGCTGAGGGAGGGCGCAGGAAGCCCTGAGGACTGAGGAGGCTTAGAATGGTCATCGTGGAGAGCAGGCTGATGGAGAGGGACTGCCTCCCCGCCAGCAGGGCCCAGGGAAGGTTACCTCACACAAGCTGGGAAGGGACCAGATGGTCGAAGCAAAGTCAGTGGATGCTGGGAGACAGCCAAAGCCCAGAGGGGCAGGACAGGACCCCCCACGGGATGAGGAGAACCAAGCTGGTTCACTGAAGGGTGGGGATGGGGAAAGGGAGGGAGGCTGGGCTGTGCAGAGATAACTGCCTAGGAGAGAACCGAGAGGTCACGGGACCAAAATCGAAGCAGCGACCAAGAGCAGGGGCTGGGGGCCGCAGGCAGACAGAGATGGAGTGATAAAAAGCAGTGTGCCCCGCCCTCGGAGCCTGCCAGGCCCGTGTCTGTGCCTGGTCTCTCAGAGTCGTGCCCAGTTACTTGAGCCTGATTCTCTCGCCTTCTCCCTGCCACCGAGCTCACACTCTCTCCGGGCTTTCTCCTCAGCCCTTACTCTCCTCCCCTGCCCCGTTCTGACACCACACTCCCAGACGGACGCTGCCATCTTGCAGGGACGGGTAATGAGCCCGTGTGTGGAGCAGGCCCGTTCCCACGTCCCCCCACAGCTGGCCAGGAAGACATCACACCGTGGTCAGTGCTACTGAGCCTGTTCCTTTGACTCAGGATTTTCACCAACCAGTGTTTCAGCGGCCTCCAGTGACATTTGCTGGGAGCCTATCAAACACATGGGTGGCTGCTGCAGACACGGAGGGCCTGTCCCCTTCCTGGGGAGTGCTCCCTGGGGAAGGCAGCAAGTGTGTGCGCTAGTGGGTCACACATCCCTCTGCTGCCTGGGGGAGGACCATCCCACAAAGGTGAGGGGAGGCTCCCCCCGCCGGTGGACCAGGGAAGTGCTGAGCGACAGCAGTCAGACAGGACAGGAACTACCAGCTTCAGCCCTTCCAGGACATCTCAGTGAAGCTTCGTTCCCAAAACCTGCCCAGACTTTCAGCCTCCAAACTCCTCACACGTCAAGGGCAGTTCTTTCCTTCACAAGAACACTCACTGCTCTTGATTGTCTCTTAGAAGCACATGTTTTGAATGATTTATCCTCATGTTCATCCAGTTTCTCTAGTTTCTAATTTCTAATGGTCAGTGGTGGATCTGTGGCTGATCTATGGCTGGAGAAAAAAATCACCACCGACCCATTTAAGACCTGAGCCCTGACCTCCATTTCTTGGGCCATCCTTGGTGAGAACTGAAGTGGAAAAGCACCCCAGATGTCCCAAACTGTGAAAAACATAATCTCGAAACTCTGTAGTTAGAAGTTTGTTACTAGCTGCCCTAATGTGGATGGTATTTTTATACCCCCAGATGTGCTGCCCTAAAAAAACCTAAGACCCTGACAACTTGATAAACATAAACAAACACTGTCTTATTGCCGTCTGGGAATGGCACCCTCAGTGTGATAACCTTTGCCTTCTCTCTAGAATAGAAATTCCTTTTATTATGACAAATGTATCAAGAAACTCCCCTGTTCTGATGGGGTTCAGTCGCTAGCTAGCAATAAACGCTCTTAAATTTTCATTATTTTGGCTGTTCTGCATTTTCTCTCGCATGGGCACTTCAGAACCAACCACCCAATCTCAATGGTCAGTTGCCTGACTAACCTAAAAGCCCCTCCAGTCATGGAATCTTGAACCTCATCACTAGAAGGGACTTCAACAACTAATTCAACTGAGGCCTGAAAAAGGCTCCTCACCCCACTTCCTCTAAAACAACCATCCGGTATCAGGTTGGGGACCCCTGAAAGAGAGTAACCATTTTCTCCTACACACTCCGTGGGACGCTCAAAGTCTGGCCAGTTGGGCCATCAAAGAAACACTATCCTTACCAAGACAGGAAGGGAGAACACATGCTGGCCCACCGGAGGTGGGGATCAGCCAGTCTGAGGAGGGGGGGGGTAACCCTGCTGTTGTCTCCCTTCAGATGCCTTCTGCTGCGGCTGTGGGCACTGTCGGAGCTTGGCTGAGGCTGGGTCTCCTGTGTGTGGGATGTTCTTCATCCTCACAGAACCCTGGGTTCCCTCAGTTTCACCTCCAATGCCATCTTCTGCATTGCTCTCTGTAATAATTTCAGCCTTTCAGAGTAGACCTGGGATTGATTCCATTAGAAGCAAACTCTCCCTGAACGACATAGATCCTGCTCCTTGAGGGACCCTTCCTGAGATTCTGTGGCAGGTCTTGAACTCAGGTCCTCCTGACTGAAGCCGGCTCTCCATCCATGGATCGATTTATGATTATACACACATTTTCTCTCCCAGCAGAGTATAAGTTGGAGGGCAGGGGGATTTCCCTTTTGTAAAAGCCCTTCCCAAAGAAGAAAAGTCCTTCTCCTTGTAGTGCAATATAGTGAAGAAAGCCCCCTGGCTCTGCATCCCACCTCAGATGCCTCCTGCTTGGGGCTTGGGTACATCAGAGAGGGACTAAACTACTCCCTGCCAGCTTCAAATCCCGCTTCCTCTGCCCGACAGAAACCAGACAGCAATCCAGCAGGTGTTTATTATCTT
The DNA here is from genome assembly GCF_016432865.1 of Antechinus flavipes. NCBI lineage: Eukaryota > Metazoa > Chordata > Mammalia > Dasyuromorphia > Dasyuridae > Antechinus > Antechinus flavipes. Next base: position 184,807,320 of record NC_067403.1, on the reverse strand, counting down.
ACCCTCAAACAAAACTGCAGTGTTTGTCCATGGGTGGGTGCGTTCTGAGTCAGAGAAGGCTGCAGGAAGAATCAATGAAAGGCTGACGGGTGGCTGGCGCCCTGTGGCCAGCAAGGATTGGTCCTGAGTGAAGAGGGGCGGGGGGCCCCAGCCCAGACACAGCATAAACGTGAATTATGCACCGCAGACAAACAAAAGGCGCTCCATCCCCGCCACGGGGACATACAGAATACACCCTTACTCCGCAGTCCAAAGACACCATGGGCAGAACTCCTCTCTTCCCAAAACACACCACTCGGCTCCTGCACCTTCTGCTTCCTGTCCTTCCGAACGCAGACGGCACTGCCGGCTCTCTCCTCTCCCTCAGCAGCCGAGTGCCAGGGACACACCTGCCCATCACCTCCTTTCCTCTCCACACCAGCTGCCAAATTGGTCTGCCTAACCCTCCTGGGGTGGCACCCCTTGGTGCCTCTAGGCCTGGGGCTCCCATGGGCCTGGCACATAAGGCCCTGGGCGAGCTGGCTCCTGCTGATCTTCCCCGCACTCCGACGCGCCCTCCCTCCCTGTCAGGCTCCCCATGCTCCGGCCTACTGGACAACTTGCTCTTCTCCACATACAACATTCCATCTCCTGTCTCTACACCTGCTCCCCACACCTGGAGCGCACCCTTCTCACCCCTGCCTCGTCCATCTGATTTCCTTCAGGACTTAGCTCCTCCGTGGCACCCAGACCCCTCTGCCCCCAGGGGCTGGGTCCCCCTCCCCCGGCAAGGCCTCTGCATTTGCTTTCTACGTACACCGTACCGACCTCACTGTGCGCAGTCTCCCTCCAGTGGAACGTAAGCTTCTTGAGGGCAGACACTGTTTTGGGGGTCTGGGTATCTTCGGTGCTTACCCAAGTGCTTGGCACACAGCAGGTGTTCAATAAATGCTTGAACAGCAATTCCTCTTTAATTTCTTCCTCTCTTTATGTGCTTCTAAACTGCTTCCAAGGGCTCATCTCCCTAATCTTAAAAGGATTCCTTTGCCATTTCTCCCTAAGCAGCCCCTGTCCCTTCCTTCCCCCCGTACCACTGTGCAGAGTTCCCTTGCCTGATGCCTTATGCCACGCACCCCCGGGGAGCAGGGCTCCAAACCTTGCCGGCTTTTTTCCTCCAGCCTCCTCTTGCTCTCTCAGGACTTTGCAGCTTTTGAAACAATCAGTCATTCCTTTCTACCTGACTTTGGAGTTTCGCACACTTGTCTCACTTCCTGCCTCTCTGCTGCTCTTTTCCTAGTTCCTCACCCTCTCTTCCGGCCCTTAATTTGTCCCACATTTATTTCAAAGGCTCCCCTGAGGAGACTGGCCCCTGTAGCGTTAAGAACCACCCGGAGTGCTGGGGAAGGGGTAGGTTTAACCGTCCGTTTGGGAAGATTATGTGGTAGCTCGAGAAAAGGCGCCAAGGTTAGAAAGTTAGGGAAGAAAGGAGAGGCCTCTTTTTCTTGGCAGAACTGCTCCGATCTTTATTTCCTAAAGAGGATGAAGGAAATTCTTACAATAAGACGTTCCCCATTTCCTAAGTGGATAGTGCGGTGCGAAATCATTGTTAGGAGTGAAGGTCTGAGGGGACATCTCACAGCCGGCACAATGTCAACAGTTGGGTCTGTTCCATCACTGATACACAGGAAGGGAGGGAGGGGTTCGCCACGCAACTGGGGCCAAGTGACTCGTCCAGGGCCACACGGCTAGTGCGTGTCAAATGGCAGAGGCTGGACTCGAACTCAGGTCCTCCTGACCGCAGGGCCGGGCCGACCACCGCACCACCTACTTGCCCTTTATCATCCATCTCACTGTAACAAGTTGTGCACTCAGTCACTTCGATTTACTTAGTCCTAAGTCTTTATTAGTTATATTCGGTCACATGAATAATAATGATTTGATGAAATGCAGTGAGAGCCTCTTTTCGGGGAAAAGAGGCAGCGACTTCATTAGCTGATGAGAAGTTATCTAAGCCCCCCTTGGCTCACCCCCAACCTCAGGGGAGAATGAACATGGTGACGAGCCGCTAAAGAAGCGGGTTGCTCTGCCAGGGACTCGGGCAACTGTCCCTGCCATAGAGACTGGCGACCGAGAGGCCGGCCCGGCCCCTCTCACGGCTCTACGCCGTCCCCTGGCGACCTCACTCATCCTTCACTTAGTCGGGGAGAAGGGGTGACAAGAATCTGCCATTGGCCCTGGCTCTCCCTGGCCCCTTAGGGGCCCCCCACCCCGAGCTCTCGCCCCGGCCCTGCTGTCCCCGAGCTGTCCCAGGCCCTTCCGCAGGACCCAGGCTTCTCCCCTGCCTTTCTCAGGCTGAATCCGTTCTCTCTGGCCCCCGGCAGAGAGAGTCCGTTCCCCCCCTCTCCCCCCAGCCAGTCAGCAGGCAGCTCTCCCCCGCCCACTAGTGCCAGACCCCGGCCCAAGGGCTTCCACCCCCCAGGCCTGACCTCACCATGATCGGTCCCTGCCAAAAGCCCTTTGCATTCAGACCATTTCGAGAAGAGAGGAACCCGAGGGCGGATGAGTCCTGGGGAAGCTTGGCAGCCCAAGGGGAGGGAGCGCGAGCAGAACCTGCCGCCAGAATGGTCCTGGACCTGCTGCTCCCGAGGGAAAGTCGTCCTGCTCCAGGCGCTGCCCCGGCCGTGCTCAGCCTTCACCACCCGCCCTTCTCGAGGGTTAGCGGCTGCCCCCGGGGAGCCCTCTCGCCGGCCCAGGGCCCCGCACAAGGTGACTGACGCCCCCCGCAGGGAGCCGGCCCAGGCGGTGGCTCCCATTTCTCTGCAGTGCACAAGAGCCAATCCCCCCCACTGGGCCTGCCGGAGCCACAGCCTGGTCTCTGGGAGCTACGGAGACCCCCAGGGGAGGCGGAGCCAGAGGGATGGGATGGCGCCGGCCTGGTCCCTGGGGGAGGCAGGGAGGGAGCCCGCTCCGGCTCTCTGCTGCCCTGCAAGGCCTCTCTGCCTGGGGTTCCCCGGGGCCCGGATGGGCCTAGGAATAAGAACCGTGCGGGTGGGTCCGAGCCTGGCAGCCACCACTGAGTGCCGTGTTTTGCTCTGGAATGGGGGAAGGCTTCGGACTCTAAGTGTGTGGCCGGGGAAATGAGCCTTCCTTGCCAACACCTCTTTTTTCCCCTTTAGTGAGTGCCTTGAGGGCACTCACCAAGGACAGGATCACAAGAGGCACAAGATCAGAGATCTGGAGCCACAAATGGACCTCGGAGACCCTGGAGCTCAGTCCCTCACTTTACAGACGAGGGGATTGAGGCGAAGAGCAGCCCCCAGCCCAGTGTCCTCCTGACTCCCAGGCCATTCCCTACCCCCATGCCAGGGGGAGAACCGCACACGGACCCCAAAGAGCAATGCGTTACTCACGTGGGCCCAGAAGGAGGGTAAGTTGCTTTTCTGCAGTCTTCTGTCCACTGTTGAAAAAATAACAAACACCGTTTCAGGACAGATTTCTCACTGACTCTGAACAGACTGAAAGACGCTTTGGTCAGAATACAAGCCCTTCCCTTCTCCTTCTAAGAGCCATTCAAACGAGTGCAGCCGGGTGGTGCAGGGGTTAGAACGGGGGGCCCAGAGTCAGTTCAGATCTCACCTCACCTAGGAGCTGTCTGACCCAGAGTAAGCTCCTGGATGCTGCCTGCTTTAGTTTCCTTCCCTGTGAAATGGGGATAATAAAATACCTATCTCCCAGGGTTGTTGTGAGAAGCAAGTGAGACAATATATGTCAAGCACTATTATTACTATACTTATTATTTTAATTTTAGCTACATCGTCTGGGGGGGAGCACCAGGCCTGGAGTCAGCAAGACTCATCTTCCTGAGTTCAACTCTGACCTCAGATGTGTGATCTTGGACCAGTCACTTAACCCGGTTTGTTTGTTTCCTCATTTATAAAATGAGCTGCTGAAGGAAATGGTAAACCACTCCAGTATCTCTGCCAAGAAAACCCCAAATTGGGGCAGCTACTTGGTGCAGTGGGTAGAGCACCAGCTCTGAGGTCAGAAGGACTCGAGTTCAAATCTGACCTCAGACACTTAACACTTCCTAGCTGTGTGATCCTGGGCAAGTCACTTAATCCCAACTGCCTCAAGAAAAGATAGATGGAAGGGAGGAAGCAAGGAAGCAAGGGAGGGAGGAAGGAAGGAAGGGAAGAAGGAAGAAAAAGCCCCAAATGGAGTCACAAAGAATTGGCCACAACTGGAAAAAAACCATTATTTCCAAGATAATTAAGTGGCTATCAGCGAATACAAGATGGCAGAACATCCCCTCCCCACCTTCCCCCGCTAGGGTGAGCCAACCAGGAAACAGAAATATAGTAACAGTTATCATTATTTAGCTTCTCACAAAGGGACGGCTATTATTGACTCTTATTCATTGTTACAGGGAACTCTCCAGGCATGAAACTCCCTCTCAGGAGCCAGAGTCCCACGGCCAGGACAGGCCAGAAATGGGCCCGGAGCGGCGGCTGGCTCTCCCTGGCCACCACAGCAGCAGGTCTACCAGACCGCACATTCCCTTGACAAAGAAACCTGCGGGTTCTCCAGGCCCACCAGCCTTCCTTTGTAGGCAGTACAAAAGGATGAAGTGCTTTTCATCTTTCTAGTTGGATGGATCTGGGAGCTCAGTCCCTTCAACCACCCCAGGCCCCCAGTTCTAGCAGGCTGTGATTCCAAGACTGGACTAGACTCCCTCCTAGACTTCCTCAGGCCAAGAATTCTCAGACTCTCTATGCTACATGAGGAAGCCCCTCTCTGCCCTGACAGAGCCAGAGCCGCATCCCTCCCCCTTCCCCCCAACACTAAAGTTGGCAAAGTGATTTACATAGCCTCCAGATGATGGTCCCCTGGGCTACTAAGGATTCCAAAAAATGTAAGCCCATTTTACAAGATGAAAAAACTGAGTCAGAGTCTCAAATCCAATTCTTTTCTCCTTTGGTGAGACTCAAACTCACCAGGCTCCTTCAGAACAAGACTTTTTAGGGGCTGCTAGTTAACACCTCATGATGCTAGGGGCATCTTAGAAGACACTTGAGAATTCTTGACGATTACTGAATAGTCCCCCACATTCTGCCCTGTACATTTAAGTGGACAGAGTCACTTGGAGCGGAGATCTCAGTTTGTGTTCAAGTTCACACTTACTGACAAGGCATGACCTCAGACCCTTGCTAGCTGTGTGAAAGTCACTTCAGCCTGTTTGCCTCAGTTTTCTTATCTGTAAGTGAGCTGGAGGAGGAAATGGCCAAGCACTCCAGTGTCTTTGCCAAGAAAACTGAGCCCATCCGGGCTAAGCTCCTGGAGCGATTCCCTCTTTTCTTTCAAATATTTTTTCCCTGAGATAGAGTTCTGAAGAAGTCGCCCATCAATGACAAGATGAAGGATTCAGAAGTACTTTCCTCACAAGCATGGGTGGGTGAGTTCCTAGGGCCACTTTCCAAATTACAAATGAGAAAGCTGGGTCTACTCAAAACTGCCCAGGGAGCTGATGAACAAGAGGAATAAAAACTGCTCATATAGCTAAGGAAGGCTGGCCGCGCTATTAAAACCTCTCACCTGCTGCTCCAAAGTGGTCTCCAGTAAAACCCCCATCCTACCTACGTGTCTTTCTGTAAAAGCTCTAGTCTCCATCCCTAAATTGTGATCTTTCTTTTACGAGCTGGCAGGCTGGCGGCCGGCTAGCTCAGCCCCAAACTTTCAGGATCTAAAGCTCTCCAGAACCGTTTCTGCTTTAGAGTCCAGCCCATCAACTAGGGTACCAAGGAACTCGGTGACCTTCCAACTCAAACCCCGGGCCGTGACTCTCCCCAGCTCCCAAGAAGAAATGCTCTCCTAAGTCACCAGAGCCAGGAGGGCTGCCTTCCCAGACCCGGGCGCCGAGGGCCACAGGAGGGCCCCCAGGAGAGCCGCTGACGGAGAATACTCCAGTGGGACCACATTCAGTCTGCCTGCCAGGCGGCCTCCCTGGGTTCAGTGGAGAGCTCCCTCCTTAGCCCACCTCCCTCCGGCCCCGGCCCTAGTCTGTCTCCTCTGGCTCTGGGATGCACTAGGAGCAAGCTCCCTCTCCCTTCCCTCTTGGCTAAGGCACCCTCACAGCAGGTTCTGCAGAAAGGCCTCCCGCTCCCTTCAGCCCAAACCCCTTCCTTACTGGAAGTCTGGTGATTTCCACATCCTTCTACCCCCTGTGTCTCAGTTCCCCAATTCCAGGGACATCCGCTTCTTTCCTACCTCAGCCACCTGCCCCAGGGCCCGTCATCCCCAGCGCCCCCCAGACCAGACCATCACCTTGCCTTGGTGGGCGCCCCACTTTCCTCCTCTGCCTCCTTCTAGGCACCAGGGGGGCAGGGGAGGGCTGTTATTCAGTTTAATGCCTACCAAAGCCTGCTGCAGAAAGGGCGGTGCTGGGCCAGCTGCTGCAGGAACTATCAAGGTCCCATTTATTGTTGTTCCCATGATGATTTTTATCTCAGCCCAGTGATCTGGTGGCCAGGGCTAAGGCTGAAAGTGGTGTCCTGCCCAGCCAAGAGGGCAGCCGGGGAGACCTGGCCGGGATCCCCAGACAGTCTGAGGGGAAAGGTCACCAAGGAGGAGAAGAGGTCCGACCTGGGGTAATAGGGAGGCTTGGAGCCCGCCCAGAGAAAAAGGAAGCAATAAAAAGGGCCCCATGGTCTGGCCCCGGGGCTGGTGACTCGTGACTCCAGGCCCAGCCCAAGTCTTGACCTCAGGAAAGGACTTCCACTTCCCTGCTCAGTTCCCTCATCTGCAAAATGAGCTGGAGGAGGAAATGGCGAAGATCTGCAGCACCTCTGCCAAGAAAAGCCCCAACCGGGTCACAGAGAGTCAGACATGGCTGAAAACTGACTGAACAACCATCTCCTTCTTGTTCCTTTTTTTTGATGGGGGTGACAGTAGTGGGGTTAAAATGTACATCAAGAAACACTTAGCAAGCATGCACATGTGAAAATACTCCCCAGGAATTGTATACACTCATGCATCACATTTACAAAGCGTTTCCCTGCCTAAAATCAGGCAAGGAAGAGCTGCAAAAATGTCTGCCCACTTTATAGGTGAGGAAACTGAGGTTCCGGGAGGGGAGGCTCTCTCCTGGCAGTCAGCCCCACAACAGGGACACGCGGGTGCCCAGATTTTCCAACTCCCCATCCAGGGCCTCCCATGCAGCTCACTGATCCCACGGGGCCCTGCCTTCCCCTGCTTCACCCTGCAAGGGTGCACTAGGGAGGCCCAGAGTTCCAAGGAACAAATGCAGAAGGTACATTTGACCACGGGACAATTTGGACTGCCCTTGGGAGAGAGTGAGCTCTCCACCACTACAAGTCTTCGGGCAGAGTCTGGAAGGCCAAAGATCTGGCAGAAGGGATCAAGTAAAGGCGGATCAAATGGCCTCTGTGTTCTCTTGAAATTCTGCGCTCAGAGTAAACCTTTAAAAGAGAGTAAGATGTGCAATGACCATGGGACAATTTTCTCAGTGCAGTGAAAGGCCAAAGGTTCAACTGATTGAACAGCCTACAGAGTCAAAGATTTTGAGGTTCCAAAGACCATTAATAGTTATTCTTTAATCTGGGCCCTTGAACTTGACTATCAGCCAGTTACCAGGTCAACAAACACTCCAGAAATTTCAAGGTGGTCCCAGGGCTCCAGCCTTTTCTAATCAAGGGGTCACAACAACTGTGGCTCCCCCAGCCAGAACTCATACAAAGCTGGGAGCTTGAATACAGATAGCTGAGGTGGTCAGAAAAGGCAGTTTGCCCCAAATTTCATCTCAGAGGGCTTTACGTGGGAAAAAGAAGGGGAGACCAGCCCCTGTCTCGCCAGGACTGGGAGCCCAGTAAGAAGCCCCAACACAATCCGAGAGTCCAGCCCCCGTGGGGGTGCTGGCTACAAGGGGCACTGTCTACAATGGCCTTGGACCATAGCTGAATGTCAATGCACTAAGTACAAGTAACTGGTGCAAGGAGGTAGGCTGCCCTCTAATGAAGGGGAGTAAGACCCAAGGGGGAGCACTGGCAGGGGCGGCATGGGCCGCTGCCAAAAGTGGAACACTGATGCACTGCTGGTGGAGTTGTGAAGTAACCCAATCATTCTGGAGAGCAATTACAATCATGCCCAAATGATCCAGCAATACCACTATTGGGCCTGTATCCCAAAGAGATCATAAAAAATGGGAAAGGACCCGCATGTACAAAACTATTTATGGCAGCTCTTTTTGTGGTGGCAAAGAATTGGGGAATGGCCGAACAAGCTGTGGCACCTGAATGGAATAGAATACTACTGTTCTGTAAGAAATGATGAGCGGGCTGATTTCAGAAAAGCCTGGAAAGACTTAAATTGATGATGAGTGAAGTGAGAATGACCAGGAGACACTGGAAACACTGTCACAGCAGTACTGGGCTATGACCCACTGACTGACTCATCTCTTCTCAGCAATATAATGACTCCAAAAGACTTGTGATGGAAAGCGCCATCCAGATCTAGAGAGAGAACTATGGAGTCTCCTTTGGAGATACAGGAGGAGGGAGGGAGAAAAATCTGGAGCTCCAAGTCTTACAAAGATGAGCACTAGCTTGACAAGAGGCGGGAAGGTCATGACACGGCATTCCTGAAACCAATGACAAACTTGGTTAAGGAAGAAGGGATCACGCAGACGACAGCCAGGGCCTGCTCTCTGCTAAATACAAGACAACCAATAAGTCACACGTGTGTGACCTTCTTAAAAGGAAACTTGGGAAGTGACCAGGAGAAGGGGGAGCCGTTTGGGGCCAAGAGAGAAGAAACTTGCTAAGGGGGAAGTGATGGCAGTGAGTGATGGGGCAAAGGACTTCTCTATCACATGACTCAAATACGGAAGGGAGGCAAGCTGAGAACCCAAGATGTGGGAAAGACACATGGCGGAGGGTTTAGAAGACAAGGAGAAGGAAGCCCCAAAGAAGGACGATCTGCTCAAGGACAAAGTCTGCCGATGGACAAGTGTGCTTAGTCAAGACGTGAGCCAGGGCAGGGGTCGGGTACGTGGAGAACATGGCGTGGAGAAAGCTGACCCAAAGGGCTCTCATGTTGTTTTCTCTTCTAACGAGTCTGGGAACTGCATTGTTGTTCATTCGTGCCAGACTCTTTGTGAGCCCGTGTGGGGCTTTGTTGGCAGAGACCCTGGAGGGGCTGGCCTTCTCCTTGTCCAGCTCATTTTGCAGATGAGAAACAAAAGCAAATAGGGATAAATGACCTGTCCAGAGTCACAGAGTTATTAAGTGCCTGAGGCCAGACTTGAACTCATGAAGATGAGTAGTCCTACCTGCAAGCCCAGCACTCTATCCACTGCACCACATAGTGTTCAAGCTAGTAGAGAATGTCCCCAATAACTTGGGAAACCAATCAGCGGACTCCAGTGGCCCAAGTCCCTGAGACCAGATGAACTACATCATCAAAGGGAAAGAGGAGTCACAGTCTGAGCCCATGATTCTTGAAACACCTGGAGAAGAGCCTGAGGTGCGGAGGGATAAAATTTTCATTTTCAATAACAAGAATAGAGTCTGGAAATTAGAGAAAGTCCAATGAGCTTTACTTTTATGGTTGACAAAATTCTAGCTCACACAAAGGAAGCAGTGATTACCACCAGCCAGCATGGTTTCAAACCTGGTTGCCCTGCCCTGTTTTTAATATGGTCACAAAACTAGTAAATCAGGGGAATATTGGAGACAGAACAAGGTTCTTCTATTTCAGCAATGCATTTGATGATGACAATTGTGCTTTGTTTATGGATAAAATAGGGAGATGTAAGCAATTTATAATCTAACTGAATCAGATAGGTGATAGAAAGACTCAGAGTTGTCAATAATGGGTTGATGTCTATCTGGAATGCAGTGTCTAGTAAAGTTCTTGGTCCAGAATTGACTTTTTATCCAGTGACATGGACAAAACCATGAGTGACACGCTTATTAAATTTGTAGAATTTAATAGGGAAAGAGCTAAGATGCTGAATCTCAGACTCAAAACCTAAAAGATGGTTCAACTGGGTAAGAAAATTTTACAGGGATATGAATGTAATGTTACACTTGGATCCCAAGAATCCATTTTACATTAAATACAAGATGGCAGAGTCATGGTGAGACAATAGTTCACATAAAAAAAAAAAATCAAACAAACAAAAACTGGAGTTTTAGAGGTGTCCACAAGTTGAGAGAGCCAGCAAAGATCATAATGAAGAAGAGTAAATTTGTGAGAAGTAATTCATTTGGACTCCTACTCTATTCTGATAAGAATTAATCAGTTTGATAAAAATCATATCAAAGTTCTTTATATAAGATCTCAGAGCTGTGAGCTGCAGATTCTAAGTTCGCTTGTTTACTTGTAGGAAGCTAACTAAAGGTCCTCCACTCTTGTTTTGCTTTGTGATGGTGACCAAGTCCAGTATGGCAGAGATCACAACTACATGGAAAGTTCTCCAAAATATTTCTATGCCTCTGGAACAATCATTTGTCCAACAGGAGATGAGCATCTTAGAAGCACTTTGATCACCTACTGTAATAGCTCCAGCCAGCTTGTGAGCTCACTGGTACTCATAATTTAGCCTATGCTATGTTAACCAATGAAATTGCTGTTCTATACTTAGCATAATTGGTTTTTTTTTTTGTTTTGTTTTGTTTTTTTTTTTAAAGTGCCAAACAGCCTTTCTTTATTGGTAATCTCTTTTTTTTTTTTTTAAATTTTTTTATTTAATAATTACATTATATTTACACTCATTTCTGTTCCGATTTTTTTTTCCCCTCCCTCCCTCCACCCCCTCCCCTAGATGGCAAGCAGTCCTTTATATGTTGGATATGTTGCAGTATATCCTAGATACAATATATGTTTGCAGAACCGAACAGTTCTCTTGTTGCGTAGGGAGAATTGGATTCAGAAGGTATAAATAATCCGGGAAGAGAAACAAAAATGCAGATAGTTCACATTCGTTTCCCAGTGTTCTTTCTTTGGGTGTAGCTGCTTTTGTCCGTCATTTATCAATTGAAACTCAGGTCTCTTTGTCAAAGAAATCCACTTCCATCAAAATATGTCCTCATACAATATCGTTGTCGAAGTGTATAATGATCTCCTGGTTCTGCTCATTTCACTTAGCATCAGTTCATTATACTTAGCATAATTGTAACCCCGTAACAGTATAGCCTTAAGGGGGAGTAGCACCTCAGATAGTGAGGAACATCCGGAGTCCACTTCATTAGAAGGAATCATGGACCCTTTAATAAAGTGCCATTGGCTCAGAGCCTAATCTCAGTGTCGTTTATGGCAGGTGGAATAATTCTAATCCCCAGATTCTTCACCTGCCCTGGCCTTGAGGTGGCACTCAAGGACTCTTGAGTCCAGTTCTAGGAGCCACATTTAGGAAAGACAGACAAAATTGTATGTCAGAAGAGCGTGATCAAGATAGAGACTGGGGAACATGACATGCAAGGATTAAGGTTGTTTAGCCTGAAACTGGCTGAGAAGAGCTGGAAGGAACAATATGGTTGCTCAAGTATCTGAAAGATGATCACAGGGAACAGGGAACAGACTAATCTGCTTGGTTCTGAAAAGCAGAGCAAGGAGCAGTGGGAAAAGGTATTGACTTAGGTGTGGATGACCGTGAGCTTGACTGCTTGGAGGGCTCCGAGCCACTTGGACTCTGGTTCAGTTCTCCTCTGACATCTGAATATGCTACAGAGATGGCAATAGCAGAGGACAGACTGCAAGGATTCGTTGGCTGGAAACATTGTGTAATCTGGACTCTCACGGGACACTTAAACACACCCAGTTAAAGATGTTTTCCAGAAATCTACCCCTACTGAAAAGCCCAGACTAAGGAACAAAGACTGACAAGAGGGAACACCTACTCCTCAATTGACCCTCCAAACACATCCTGGATGTTAAGCTATAAAAACATGGGGAAATTTGTTTTTAAAAAATACAATTTACCCAGCCCTCTCTGCAGATGTGCCCACGTGCAAACCTGCACTTTATGCATCCAATAAAAAGAGATATTCCAAGGATGCTTTGATTCTCTGCCCCTAGTTAGCAGGGACCTGAGAAGTCAAGTTTTCTCTTTTCTAGACCAAACCACTCTCATGCTTCCAAATACTCTGCCCTTTTGCTAAAGTTCGGAGCCCTTCCCTCCGTGGCTGTCCCTCCTCTGGAGAGGCTGCAGGCCTCTAAATATCCTTCCCCAAAAGTGGCAGGCTCTCTAAGACCAAATGACCTGTACAATCAAAGGTTGAGCATTTAAGATCGAGCCTCTCTCAAAGTCCATCTCTGGAATCTTCTCCTATTAAGAGTCCTGCTTTTTTGCCTTGATCCCCCAGGTGCAACTACCTTATCCCCTTCCTGCCTCCCCCACCCCAAATTACTTTATGTTTATAGGTGAATGTTTTTTCTAGTTAAAAAAGGAAAGAGAAGAAAGTCCTTTGAGGGCAGGGACATTTTGCCTTCCTGACTTTAGTGCCCAGCACAGATCCCGACACATAAAGGGCCGGAGGCTGTAAACTGGAGAGAGAGAAAGAAACCCCCGGCCATCACCACTACTATAATTAAGCAATCACCAATTTCAGATTAAGTGCTACTTTCTCCAGTAAGCCCCTGAAGTCTCCATTAAATGATCTGGCGTTTCTTCAGCAACCCTGCTCATCTGCAGAACATCTGCTTCTTCTGGGGAAAGGAGTTTCTCATTCTCCTAGACAGCAGGCATTTCACACGGGGGAGGCCGTGTTCTAGCCCGGCACCCTCACAATGGGGACGTGGCCGGAGGCCTGACCCCATCAGCAGCCCCCACCTGGCCCCCTGCTGCGCCTTCTCCTAGGGAATACAAGCCACTCAAAGCCCCAACCAGGGCAGAACTAACCCACAGCCCCAGTGTCACCAGGCTGTCACGGCCCTGCTGGCCAGCCCATATCGAGTGTCCAGAGGCCTCACAGTGGGCTCAGAATAAATGACGCTTTCCCTGTCTGTTCTCCAGTGTGTGGCTCCTTCCCTCTCCAAAGGCTGGCCGCGCAAAGGGCTCTCACCCACAGCTGATCTACGTCTTTAGCTACAAAACCCGAGAAGTCCTCTAGACTGGAGAGAGGAGCGCGGCGGGTGTCAGGGGCCCGAACCGGCCAGTCTGTGTGCGTCGGGCGTAGCGGCGCCCTTGGGGGGGTCTCTGTGGGGACAGTAAGGACCGGCTGCCTCCGCTAGTTGCCCTAGGCAATGTGGGGGACCTGCAGAGGGGCAGACGCTCCCCGGGGGGAGGGGGCCCCGCGCTGGGAGACAGGCCTCTGCCCGGCTCATTCCCTCCCCTTCACTCCCCTGCAGAACCTCCCTGACTTGTTTACAAAGACTGTCAGCAAGAGGTTCTTGGTGTGTCTACAGTGCAACCAGCCTGGGCTGGCATCCGTCCTGCGACAGCAACTCCCGGGCCGGAGAGCGTCCTAGCCCGTCCAAAGGAGATTCCAGGACACAAAGTGCGGCTGCCCTGCACCCTGTGTGCTCCCTCTGCCATCAGGACCGGGCGGCCCGGCGGCCCCCCATCTTAGCAAAGGTGAAAGCTACAGGCCTCCTGGAGACGGGGCGGCTATCAGATATCACTTACTCATGCCCCCCCCCAGGTGTGTGTGTGTGTTCCTACACCCATACTGAATATCCACACGTACAGAGCTATCTCCCCACTAGAATACGAGCTCCTGTCTCTGCTTTGAGCCCAGCCCAGTACCTGGCACGTGGGGGGCATTTGAAAGCTTGCTGATGATTGCTTGGGGCACTGAGAAAGGCACAAGGTCAGGGTGAGTGGGGGCTGAGACCCTGCGTGACTAGGAGGGGTCCCTGTCAGTGACAGAGGCAGGAGGTTGGCCAGAGTTTAGGGTTGGGGGGGCTCTAAGACGTAAGATTAGGGCATTACAAACACCACCGTCCCTCCAAGCAAGGCCCATGTTGCAAGCGTGTCCCTGGAAAGGGAAAGACACTCACAGATTAGCCCTAGCACTCCATGATGGGTGCGGACCCGGATCGTGGGGGACAAGGAGGCCGCCATGGGCTGTGGCCTGACTGGAAGGAGGGGAGGCCACAGAACCACCAGAAACTCCCTAAGCTAGTAAGATCACAGGCCGCCTGATCCAAGATCCAACCCCTCACTCTCCAGAGGGGGAAACTGAGGAAAAGAGAAGGTGCGAGGACCCAAGCAGGGATGAAGGAGTAAAGGCAGGATCTGATCCTGGCTTCCATGTATAAATTAAAGGGGGGGGCACAGAGGGGAGCACACAGGGTATAGCACAGCCCTACCTTCTAGCCTTTAATCTCCTCTGGACAAGGGGAGCATTGAGCTCCTGGTCACCCAAGAGCTCTGGGCCAGGCGGTCCATCAGGGACTCGGCTCCAACCCTCAGGTCTTTCTACACTGGTCCTTCCCCTGGGGAGGGCATCAGAGCTCTCCCTTCTGCAGGGGCAAGCCCTCCCCTTGCAGTCGGCACTCTATCCCGACTTTAAACGCACAGAGAAACTACACAGGAGCACTGGTTTGGGGCAGACTTGGTTTGAAAAAACAAGTTCTGTGTCTCGGCTGAGAACTGGTCTGGCCTCTTGAGGCCCTTACTCGGGCTCCCAGTTTGCTCAGACCACACAGTGGCCCCAGTCGCTGCGGAAGAGGGCCAGGCCGGCCCGGGGCAGCTCGGTGGGACCCGGGCAGTTCGGTGGGACCCGGGCATTCGGTGGGACCCGGGCACTCGGTGGGACCCGAGCAGTTCGGTGGGACCCGGGCATTCGGTGGGACCCGGGCATTCGGTGGGACCCGAGCAGTTCGGTGGGACCCGGGCAGTTCGGTGGGACCCGGGCATTCGGTGGGACCCGGGCATTCGGTGGGACCCGGGCATTCGGTGGGACCCGGGCATTCGGTGGGACCGGCCACGCCCCCAATCCCGGAGTAGGTGCAGCCTTCATCCCCTTTCTCCATCTCCTTCCGGCTAAAGCCCAGCTGGGAGTCGGGCTGCCGCGCTGCCCTGATGGACCAGTCCTGTCACTCTGACCGAACAGCCAATGGGGTCAAGGTGCGAGGACCCATCCTCCGGGAAGAATTCGCGCCCGGGATGGGTGGGGTCCGGCATGGTTTGACTTCAGAGAAGTGGAGCACCGGGGAGGGGGGGAGGGGAAAGGGGGCTGTCCCGCCGATCAGCGGGGGCCCGAAAGGGCCAAGGACTCGGCCTGGAACCCCAAGCCCGGAGCTCCTGGCCCACAGTCATCACGGGGTGGGGAGAACATCTTGGGGGGATCAGCCCCCACGGCTGACCAGTCGGATGTCACTATGAAGAAGACAGCCCCTGGTCCAGCCCGCGGCCAAAGATGCCCCCATCCCACAAGAGCAGCTCCCTGCGGGCAAGGCCCCACGCAGGGCCTCAGTCTGCCCGCCCGCAGCCTGGGGCAGGTGGTCACCCTCGCGGGGGTTTGGCGCCCCCGCTCGGAGCGCTCCCGCCCCCCATCCCCGCGGCGCGGAACTCACCGGGGGCGCTCGCTGGGCCACTACGCAGGTCGTGACCATGGCCGCTGTCGCCGCCAGGAAGGCGCAGGAGAGGCGTTCGGGGAAAACGCATGTTTGCGCTGCGGCGCTTCCGCGGGTCACTCCTGGGCCTCCGGGCGAGCCTCACGCGCTCGGCAATCCGTAATTTATGGGGGCCCCGCCCTGCCGCCAGGCCCGCCCTGGACTGTACCATCCTAGAGTGATGTGGGGGCTTCAGCACCCGAATAAGCGACCCCTCGGCTCAACGTGGATCCCACCTCCCCCATAACACCTCCCACTATGGTACAGCCCAGGCGAGACTGCTAGAGGAGCGGAGAAGGGCGGGGCCTTGGAGAGGTACCGCAAAGCCATTGGTCTAGCTAAGCTCGCCGGCCCCGCCTACGGAAGGAGGTGGGGAGGGACTGAGGGGGGGAGAACTGACCCAGTCTAGACCAGAAGTGCCCAAGTGTCGCGCCCCGCAGCTCTCTGCGACGCTGCCTCTGAATTTGGCTCCCAATCCGGTCCTCGTGTCCGTGGGAAGTAGCACACGGAGTAAAAGAGCATCCGACGGGAGGGGGCGGAAGGAGAAGCGAGCTGGGGCCAGAGGCCGCCGGACGCGGTCCCTCCCGCTCGTGTCCATCCCTTCTCCTTGTCCGGGGACTATCCGTGGGGCGCCCCGGGTGAGCCCTCTCCGAGCCTCGCGGACACCTGCAGCTGCACCACGGGCGCACCCACTTTGGGGGGGCAGTTTCCTCGCCGGGGGCACCCCAAATTAGTGAAATCCCAGGGCTAAATAAAAACCTTAGATCGCCACGGGGGACGCAAAAGCAAAGATCCCACTCTTTGTTACAGGACGGGGGGCAGGGAGTGCAACTGAGGTCCATCAGCTCCAGAGAGATTATGGCTGGAGTCTGAGTCGAGACAAGGAAGGAAGGAACGAATGAATGACTCGCTAGGGGAGCCGAGGACTCGGGCTAGAACCTGGGGAGCCCTCGGGAGAGACGGAAGAGGGGCCAAACAGGAAGGAGAACCACAAGGCGGAGGAGAACCCGGGAAATGTTGGGGATAAGCGCCAGAATCAAAAGTTGTGGAGAAGTCAAGATGAGGAATGAGAAAAAACTGGCTCGATTTAGCAATCCGGAAAAAGCCTTCAGTCTGAAAGAGAAAACTTTGGCGGGGTGTGGGAGATGGGGGGAGATTGTAAGAAGTTGAGGAAGGAGAAAAAAAAAAGTTAAAGAAGTTGAGAAGGGAATGGATGGTGAGGCCTTGGGGGAAAGGAATAGAAGCAGGTTTGTTTGTTTGTTTTGCCCAGAAGGTGGCTGTGAAATAGATAGAAAAAAAGTAGCTTGAGGTAGTAGCCAGGTGAGCAGGAGCTTTTTTATACACTTTATTTATAAATTACTATTTTAAAAGAGTGAGGGAGAGTAAAGTTGAAGATCAAAATTCTTGAGGGAAATAGACTTTGAAGAAGATAAAGGATAGAGATGCAGAGATAGAGAGCTGGGGGAAAACCAAGAGAGGGAGAGAAGATGGGAGCTAGAGAGAGATCTGAAGGGAGAGACAGAGAGAGCAGGAGAGAACAGAAAGACTGGTGTGGGGAAGTAGAGAGACGTAGTATTAGTCAAAGCCAGAGTGCCTCAGGTCAAAACAGGCAATGCTAAAGATCCAGACACAGGGACAGCTGTAGCTAGGGAGGTCAAGGTAAAAGCTTGATAGAGTGATAGGGAAGGGGAGACAAAGAAAGAGGAGACAGAAAAGATGGTGAATTAAAGAAAAGGGGAGGAGGAAAGAGAGAGGGAAGAGATCTAGACAGAGACAGGTGTGCCCTTTGCCTTGGATGCCAGTTGAGATTGGAGAAATGGGCGGAAAGATTACTGAAGGGGAAGGAGAGGCTTCGTACCCCTCCACCCACTAGCTCCCCCTTAGCTAAATGTTGAGACTTCCCAAAAGTCACAGAGTGTGCTGGGCTCTGTGTCCTCAACATTCAGTTCCACATACTTCTGTTGAGCAGCTAATACGTGCCAAGATGGTGCTGGTACTCAGTCTTATGAAACAGGATGTGTTTTTAAAGGGCTGCAATAGTGGGTAAGGGAGAACTGGTGAGAAGGGAAGAAGGCACTCAAAAAAAGGCAAAGGAGAAATCCAGGCCAAGGGCTGGACCCAAATGAAGTTCCTGGTGCCCACTGCTAAAAGCTGATCCCTCCTAAAGAAAGGCAGCTGAGGCTGGATCAGTGCAGAATTCTGTCAGAAATTGTCCTTGGCTATCTTTTCTGAATGGGAAGGGGAAGATAGATTAATTTTGTATTTTAATCTCAGATAGACCCTCCCTTAATTAAGCATACCCTCTCCATGCTAAGGATCTGGGAATGGATCAGATCCAGAAGCTGGAAACAAACTGTCCCCCAAACACACATACCACGTGCCAACAGGCCTGGATAGGACAGAAAAGTTCAGCTAGGATAATTTGGCACGAACTGGAGTCCACAAAAGCTAGACAGAAATGGCTGTGACCCTAGATCTTTCAGAGGCAGAGGGCCAGCCACTCAAGAGCCATTCAAGCACCTGGCCAGCATGGACATCTTCCAGCCTTGTCTCCTGAGAGAAGGATGCCCAACCTTCTCTTTGATGAGAGACTCTGTGGCTCTTGGCCTGGAAGCCCAGAGTAAGTGAAGATGAGCGACCGATCCCAGACACTTGAATGACTCAAACGTAAAGGTTTGCCTGACTTTTTCTTCTGTTGAGTGACACACTTTAGGATTACTACCCTAAACATCTTTCAGAAAGTCTTGCGTAGGTCTTCTCGTGCACCTGTTATTATTGACTGTCCTGAAAATGTGAAGAAGGCGTGGAGACCCCGGAAGCCAGGAGAAGGGAAGAGGCCTTTGGAATCTGGCTGGGTCAGACCAAGTCAAGATGCAAGTTGGAGAAGTGACCTATTTTGGAAAACATGATATTGGAATGAACAACCATCCTAGGAAAGAAGGCAGTTCAGAGGTGACCTGCACAAGAAGACAAGTTGCTCACTTGGGTAATCGGTTTGTTCAACAAGAAAATCAGCTTAAGTTATCAAAATGTCTATCAAAATAGCTGAAGTTCTTGGCTGACTGGTGACCTCCCCACTGACACCCACTCAGAATCCCTGAGTCAGAAGAGGAAGGAGCTTTGCTAACAAGCAAGTAGCCACTCTGACCATCAGCTCATTTTCTATCTTTTTAATTTTTAAAATTTTCAGTTCTAAAATCTCTCCTTTACCTATGGAGAAGATATGAAATATGTTACCCATTATACATGGGAAGTCATGCAAAACCATTAGATTGGCTCATTTTCTAGAGTAGATGTGACTCAGCTTCTTAAAAGCCCAATATACAAAAATTAGATAAATTAGGAGCTGAATATTCAGTCCATGAAATAAGAGTTAAGTTTACAGAAGGTGAATGACTATTCATAAGTCTCTTTCAATAACATATACATACACATATATAAATCAACAAAATTTGACCTTCTCTTATTGAGAAACAGGGTCAAGTCAACCAAAATATGATTTCCATGCCTTTCAGGAACAAATGAGAAAAGAAAGTATTAAATTCTCTGGGAAGTCCCATTTTAGTGGGGAAACACGGAGGTTATGGCTGCTAGCTAAATGGGAAGATCCCCTGGGCCTTAGGGGGTAGGGGCAAAGCAGATGATCTTGCCTTTTCTTTCATGTCATTTTTTAAAATAATAGCTTTTTATTTTCAAAATACATGCGAAGATAGTTTTCAGCATTTACTCTTGCAAAACCTTGATTCCAAATTTTCTTTCCCTCACCACCCTGCCCCCAAGTCATGTCATTTTCAATGACAAAATCATGTCACTTGAACTTGAACAATTTGACAGAGCCAAGTGAAATGTGGTAATAAAGGTACCAGGAGAGGTAATATGAAATAGATTTGGAAGAACACAATAGTTCAATTGACAAAAGAATTTATGTCATAAGTATCCATAATAGGTAACAGATTTGCTGTTTTATTATATGAATAGCATACAGGCTCAAACCAATCAGAACCAGTCACAGGTGATTTGAGTAAAATCTTGGTTCCAAATTTTTCTCCCTCCCTTTCCCTCACTGTCCTCCTCCCCAGTCATGTCATTTTCAGTGACAAAATCATGTCATTGTCTCAAGTTGAACAATCTGACAGGGCCAAGTGAAATGGTAATAAAGGTACCAGGAGAGGTAATGTGAAATAGATTTGGGAGAACACAATAGTTCAATTGACAAAAGAATTTATGTCATAGGTATCTTATCGCAGATAACAGATTTGCTATTTTAGTATGTGAATAGCACACAGGTTCAACCAACCACAATTAGTTACAGGTGATTTGAGCAATTTGCTTTTGGGGGAACACAAATTTTTGTAGCACAGGGAAGATGCAGAAGTTGGGAGTGGGATCTAGGGTGTAAGGAAAGGAGTCAGAAAGAAATTTGGTGTTTCAGAGGGAGCAGGGGAAAATAAAGGTGGGATCTAGGGAGTGACTGAGATATTAAAATCATCAAATTTGTCTCAAAGGTTGGAGACAGGATGGCTGGATGGATTAACAATTTGGCTTCATAACATTCTGTGCAAATAGGACGGTCTGAGAAAATGACCTGATCATAGCTGACCAAGGAGCAGGATGGGCTTCTTTTAGCATTTCCTGACAAGGGAAGAGAATAAGCTGGGTTCAGAGTTCGCATCACAAGGACTGGTGGCTGGATCTCTGGGTCTCCAGTATCTGTGACTCCCTGTGGAATCAGTGACCAGGCTGCATCAGGGACTGCTTTCCTGGACGATGGCTACAGGTACTGAGCTGAAAGCATGGCCATTCCCAGAGGTCCCTGGGCTACCCCATCATGGTGGGCAGAATGTGCTGCCTCCTGTCTCTCAGGGTGCCTGGATGGTTTATTGAAACTGATTTGCCTGCCATGGGGGAGATGGGGACACCTGGTTCTAGGAACACCTCTGTTACTCAGACACCCAATGTAGACAGGGGCATGCAGTTTCTTCAGTGTCAGAGACACTCCCAGCTCACTCCAAGAAAGTTAGTAGCACCCTCCTTCTTTATTCTGCTCTTAAGGATGAACCCATTAGAGTTATCCCTTCTCCATCACAGAGGTTCGGGGCTCTGTGATCTGGAAAATCTGGGTAAAATTTTTTGGTCTTGCCTTTCTACTACAGAGGAAGTCTGGATTATTATGGCATTAAAAGATAAAATATGACAGTATTATACAATATCATATATATACACATATATTTTATGCATTTCTGAACTTCTAAATTTTCCTGTCATCCTCTGGCCTTTGAGTATTATTTGCTTTGGCAAAACTCCCCGCCCAAATTCCCATTTAATTTTTTATGCTAACCTTCAAAATCTCAAAACCAAGAGGGGGGAAATCTCAGTGTAAAAGATGATGAGGTCCTGAATAGTTGGGTGTGGTTGGCAGAGAAAGAATGAAATATTGATGGAATTGCTTCCTGGAGTAGGCTGGGAAGGATGCTGATAGGAATCAGTTTAGCTCCATAGTCCCACCCTCTGTGGAGGTCCTGGGCAGCCCCACCTTCCTATGCCTAGTCAGAAATCTGAATTATGTCATACTCCTGAAGCTACATTTCCCCTATAAATCTGTCCATGGCTCACGCCATCTTTGCTGATGAATCCCTTCTGGGGTTATAGCCCACTATCTTTTTCCTCCTTATAGGTTGCTAAACTCCTCTTTTAGGGTGCTAAACTCCTCTATGGAGTTAGCTTGCCAGCCAAGGGCATATCCTAACCTCATGAGGTGTTACCTTTCTCCTGATTAATTGTAAATTCCATAAGGGAACTTGCTTTTTCCATCATTAACTGTTAAAACTATATGCTCTCCCAACTCTATTGCTTATTTACCTCTCCTGGTGTCTATTGTACCTCTTAATTTTGTCTGTGACCTCTTCTCCTAAATAAACTTATCTTTTGCCAAAGAGAATGAATGGCCAGTGTGAATTCTTCACACAACTGAACCCCAAACACATCATTTGGTCTCCTAAACTACCATATTAGTAGAGAGAACTATACTCTCAAAGATGAGCCTATTCGAGAATTCCCTTCAGCAGAGCTGATATCAGTCTTTTCAAACAAATTACTATGATCAGGATCCATCCACATACCACCCCCAACACACAAAATAACCACAGAGAATTAAATATTCTGAAGATGAGATTTTCTGAATAACACTGACCCTCGCCTTTGATCCAATCTTCTCTGTTCATTCCATTTTTTTCTGACACCCTTTTCTTGGGGCAAAGATCTAGATGCATATATTTTATGCATTTCTGAGTTTCTCAGCTTGACTGTCTGCCTGGATCCTTCACCCTCACATGGACGAGAACACAGGCTCCAGTCAGGTTGAAGACCGAGCCCACTCTGGTCACTGTTTAGTCCTAGCCCAACACCCCACAGTCCCATGATGCATAAGCAATCTCAGTCATTAATCTGTTTTTACTTTATCCCAGGGGCATGGCTGTCTGGCTACCAGCGAACTATTTGTTCTTTATGCAACCATAGGGAATAAAAGCATGATCTCTGGGAAAGTGAAGAAACTCTTGTAGATACTTCAAAATCTTTCAACACTTCCTGCCTATTTCAAGCATTAGTTCAATATTAGAAGCTCGTGAATAATATAGTAAGCCAAGGTAGTGTAGGAAGGGCACTGAATCTGGGTTTAAATCTCACCTTCGATTCTTGCTAAAAAAATTTTTTGAGCCAATCACTTAGTTCCTTGGGTAGTTTCCCCATCTAAAAAATGAGGGATTGAACTGGATGTTCTGAGGCTCCGCACCTTCATTCCTTCATAAATGGGAACTCCCAACCTCTCTGTGCTTTAGAAGTAGGATGTTTGAATGGTTAATATGGAAATGTATTGCATGAGTGTTCACGTACAGTCTATATCAAATTACTTTTTCGAGGAGGGAGAAGGGAGGGAGCAAAGGAGAGAATGTGGAATTCAATAATAATAAAAAAAAATTTCCAAGTTACTTGTAAAAGCATTTTTAACATTTCTTTGACTTCCAAATTTCCTGTCTCCCTCCCCTTTTCCCTCCTTGAGAAGGCAATTTGATATAGATTAGACTTGTGCAATCATGCAAAACATATTTCCATATTAGCCACATTGCAAAAGAGAACATAGACTAAAAGAAAAAAGTGTAAGAAAAATAAAAAAGTAAAAAAAAAAAGTCTGCATTGATCTGTATTTAGAATCCATCAGTTCTGTCTTTGGAAGTGGATAGCATGTTTCATTCTGAATCTTTTGAAATTGTCTTGAATCTTTGTGCTGTGAGAATAACTAAGTCGTTTGGGATTGATCATTGTACAATGTTGAAGATACTGTGTATGGTGTTCTCTGAAACTCAACACTATAAAGACCTTTTTTTTTTATTTTAAAAATATAATTAAGAAAAATAAAAAATAAAAAAGTTGGATGGTTGAGAGGGAAAGGTAGAGAAGAGGAGGGTGTGACTTTATCATATGAAGGAATCTACCCATGTCTGGTCTACACACCTCAGTGACTTCCAACCAGTCTGGCACTGGTTTGATTTTACTCCTTTGGTTTTTAAGGAGGAGGAGGAGAGTTCAAAATTGCCTCAGCTAAAAGAAGTGGCCTGGTAGCCAGCTTTCAGCTAATGAGCGTCTGGGCAGACATTTGTGAGGGAAGCATATGCCCCACTGGGCCAGACTTCAGGATCCCAGGAGAGTCACCTGGAGGACAGAAAGTGTCACTTTTATTCCCTTCACAAAGCCTCTTTATAAATGCTCCCTGACTTTTTAACTTGCCTTGCCTCTTTTATTTACATAAGATAAGGCCAGGTGTGGTCCAGAAGTTGAGACCAGGACCTGGAGTCATAGCCAAGTGTACAAATATAGAAAATCCAGCTTTACCCCCCAGATCCCATCCTCCGCAGACCCATTCTCGATGCCCACAGAGGAGCAATAGGGGGATTTCGCCACCCTTCAAGGATGGAGAGCTCAAGAGGGCTCAACAGGACCACCTGAGCCAGAACAGCACCTCCCTTGGGGATTTCCGTCCCAGAGCAGGGACTCTCAGTAGAAAGAGGACCTTGTCTCTGAGGGCTGGTTTCCTCTTGACAACCAAGTCTATTATCCTTGACTTATCTATATTCCATCACTAAGATCACTCAGGCTGTCTGTGGAACCACTGGGGACACGTTCCCTGCTCTGCTGTGTAGGGATCCAAGCCCTCCTGGGATGCTCCTTCCCCAGGGACCACTTCCTAGTTCTCGGTTTCCTCCAGTGTAACAAGAGGGGTTGCACTCAAGGACTCTGAGGTCCCCCCAGCTCCAGATCCCTGATCTGTTGTTCCCCCTTTCCGTTCCTGTCAGTGACAGACCTTTGTAAGGCAGCTGACTGGGAGCCAAAGGCAAGAGCAGCTCCTCAAAGTGGGATGGAAGTGATGCCCTGAGTCTCAGTAGCTTTCTCAAGGAGCTGCTGGGTTTGGAGTCAGGAAAGGCTCAAACACTAATACCGACTCTCATGTTTACTTGTTATGGGTTGGAGGGTTGGGAGGTAAAGATGATGGGGATGGGAGGTACAGCTGGTTTTTACTGATAGAATGGGAGCTCCTTGAGAAAGAGGGCTGTCTCATTTTTGTCTTAATGTCTGCAGTGCCTAGAATGGAGCCTGGAATACACAATTCTCATTGTTTTGTTTGTTTGTTTGTCTTTTTAATTCTACATTTTTTCCCTCTTTCCACCCTTTCCCCACCTATTGAGAAGGCAAAAAAAATGATACCCATTATCCATGCACAGGTATACAAAACATATGTCCACACTAGCCAGTACTAAATGCTTATTGATTAATTAGAATGATTTTGTGATATTAATAATGTAATGCTGGAGAAACTGAGGCAAGATAGAGATTAGAGAGTTTCAATATTTTATTTGAGAGGGACAGATTGTGCTGGAGCAAAACAGGATCCATGTTAGCCCCAGGGCTGAATAAGTCTCAAAGTATCCAGCAGCATGAAAAAATTCTAGGGATTTTTATAGGGCTGCAGTGACCAGGAGAGACAAAGGTCGGGGGGTGGGGTGGGCGGGGAGTAGAGCACTGGTGAGCAGACCATCAATTCGGTTCTGACAGGTTGGAAGCAAGGACCATAAATTCTGATAAGAGGGCAAGGCTAGGAGCCCTGAATCTGAGATAAAAGATATGCTTACCTATCTCTAAATAACTCATCTGTAATTTATGGCTCTATAAAATGCTAATGGTCAGGGCTGGTTATCTCTGTCCTAATTTATATCAATTCTAATGGTCAGGAAAGGGGTTGCCTTTGGGGCAGAACAATTCAGGGAAACTGAGTTAGGACAATTCAGGGAAATGGAACTAGAACAATTCAGGGAAACTGAGGCAGGACAATTCAAGGAAACTGTGGCATAACAGTGACTTCACATTATCAAGCCTCGGTTTCCCTCTCTTTCATTACATACCTCTCAGAGCTATTGGGAGGAAAATATTTTTCACATCTAACAATACAATTAAGTGTGAACTGTCATTAATTCCATACAGGAAACATTTCTTTTAAAAAATAAATTTTTATTGATATCTTCAATTTTTTATATTGCCTCAATTTTCCCTTGTAGCCCTCTCCTCACTCTCCCAGAAAGTCATCCCATACAACAATGAATTTTTTAAAAGAAAAAAAGGGAAGGATGGGGGAAAGGAACCAGACAAACATCAAAACCAATGAATATATCCCCAAAGATCTGAAAATAGATGCCCTGTTCCACACCCACAACCTCCCACTTCTCCAAGACAGGTGTCTTTATATCTCTCTTTTTGAGGGCAATGGTTTTTCTTTGCAAGTTTACAACTTTCATTTTTTATTGTTTTGAGCCATTTCTGTGTCCATTGTCATAGAAGCGACCCAAGTTATTAAGGGCTTGGGTTGAAAACATACAACAGCAGCCACAGCTTTACAACATAGGCTGAGGATTGCTGGAGGGACCGGAATAACTGGAGCCTGTTGGAATCAATCTGGGAAGATTTGCAGGAGAAACAAGCCTTTATTTGGGAGGAGACAGGGATGTGTCATATACGAGTGAGGAGGGTAGTGATCTGAGCCTGGCTGTAAAAATTCAAGGCAGGAATATTAGCTCTGCCTGAGGCTCCAAGTCCAGTACCTTCATTTTTCAGATGAGGAAACTCAGCTAAGTAAACCAAGATTTAGGTCTTGCTGAGGGTCACACAGACAATAAGTAGATCTGCTCACCACAAATCCATTTAGGAAACTATGGAAGCATACAATGAACCAGCCCAAAATTATCTTTCCTCTATCTTGTCTGGATGCGGATTGAAAATCTTGGCTGGAAGTGTTACTTCTGGGCTTATATCCCAAAGAGATACTAAAGAAGGGAAAGGGACCTGTATGTGCCAAAATGTTTGTGGCAGCCCTGTTTGTAGTGGCTAGAAACTGGAAAATGAATGGATGCCCATCAATTGGAGAATGGCTGGGTAAATTGTGGTATATGAATGTTAGGAATATTATTGTTCTGTAAGAAATGACCAGCAGGATGAATACAGAGAGGACTGGCGAGACTTACATGAACTGATGCTAAGTGAAATGAGCAGAACCAGGAGATCATTATATACTTCAACAAAGCTATTGTATGAGGATATATTCTGATGGAAGTGGACTTCTTTGACAAAGAGACCTAACTGAGTTGATAAATGATGGACAGAAGAAGCTACATCTAAAGAAAAAACACTGGGAAATGAATGTGAACTATTTGTATTTTTGTTTTTCTTCCCGGGTTATTTTTACCTTCTGAATCCAATTCTCCCTGTGCAACAAGAGAACTGTTCGGTGCTGCAAACATATATTGTATCTAGGATATACTGCAACATATCTAACATATATAGGACTGCTTGCCATCTAGGGGAGGGGGTGGAGGGAGAGAGGGGAAAAATTGGAACAGAAGCGAGTGCAAGGGATAATGTTGTAAAAAAAAATTACCCTGGCATGGATTCTGTCAATATAAAGTTATAAAATAAAATAAAATATATATATTAAAAAAAAAAAAAGAAAATCTTGGCTGGAAGGAAGATACAGCCTCAGGTCATGAAGAGAATGGCCTTTAGTCTAGCTTTATACTTCCTCTAGGAGACATCAGATCAATTTTTGTGGCCTTGAAGTTGAAATCAATACTACTAATAGCATTCATATAGTTCTTTAAGTTTAGAAAGCATTTACAAATATAATTTCACCTAATCCTCACAACAAATTTTATGAAGGTGCTATTATTATTTCCATTTCACAGATGAAGAAACAGACAAAAAAACTTGCCCAGGGTCACACAGCTAATAAGTGTCCAAGATCAGTTTAAAATCAGGTTGATCTCGACTCCAGTTCTCCAGTTTTTATCTATTTTTACCATATTCCTACTGGAAAGGAATGTCTTCATTTCAACCTAAATATCTAGTCTGAAGGAATTCCCAATAAGATTACTGGGAGAGAAAGATTGGGGAATTTTTCTGTGCCGAGCCATTGTGACTATGGACCTGGCCCTCAAAAGAGTTGAATAAGTACTGGGATTAGCTCCAGAAGCTTGTCTGGACAGTCACATTGCTCCCTGTGTTTGAGGAAGAAGCCCCCAAACACCTAATTCAGATTAAATGGCAACATGGGCTGGGCTGTAAACAAAGGACATTTAGCCCTGGCCCCTGATGGGGTACAGCTTCTAGGGGAAAATATATCAATGAGGAAATCCCCTTGTTGTGCCAAAGTTCCCTTTTTAATGTCCTGACCCAGTTTCTCCAATTGTCCTATTTAGTTACTCTGCCTCAGGTTATATCCTTTCCCTCTTAATGTTTGAGATGAAGGTTTTATTTCTTTAGATTATAGATATTCCTTCTTAGTGTTTGACAAGATAAAGGTTTATCTCTTTTAAATGTCATTACAATATCAGTAACCTCCCTCCATTAGGTTATCCCCACCTAGATACCTCCATTATGTCATTGTTCTTGTTATCCTATTAAAAAGCTTGCTCGGGGCTAGACTCTTTGAGATGATAGTTTCCTCTAGCCCTGGGATCAAACATGGATCCATTGGTCCCATATTTCTCTCCATTTAATAAACTATTGAATTGGTCTCTAATCTCTTTCTTGCTCAGTTTCTTCGGCATTACACCCTGACTTTAGAATGCTATTGTTCTAATAGTCTCTCAATGTTCCTAAAGTCTTCTGGTCTTAGAAGGGTCTTATAAATATTACTGATTGTCAGATATATAATCTGCTGCTTAGTGATAACCAAGTGGCTGAGACAATAGTGAATATTCCACCCCTCAAATCTACCTGTGAGCCATAAAATTAGCAAATAAGTAACATGAAGCTCTGATCCAATTTTGTCCTATAAATCTCTCTTCTTGCTCTTGGTTCCTTGCTAAATTCTTTTAGAACTTAGACTGCTTCAATTGGTATTACAATAAACATTGCTATTTATTTGTAGATGTGTTTAAGCCTGCAAATTTTTAAAATTTATTTTAGCTTTTTATTTTCAAAACATATGCATGGATAATTTTTCAACATTGACCTTTGCAAAACCTTCTGTCCCAAATTTTTCCCTCCTTTCCCCCACCTCCTCCCCTAGATGGTAAGTAGTCTAATATATGTTAAACATGTTTAAAAAAATGTTAAATCCAATATATATATACATGTTAATACAGTTATTTTGCTGTACAAGAAAAATCAGATCAATAAGAAAAAAAAATGAGAAAGAAAACAAAATGCAAGCAAACAACAAAAAAGTTCAAATGCTGTGTTGTGAGCCACACGCAGTTCTCATAGTTCTCTCTCTGTGTGTAGATGGCTCTCTTCATCACAAGATCATTGGAATGGGCCTGAAACATCTCATTGTTGAGAGGAGTCACGTCCATCAGAATTGATCATCATATAATGTTGTTGCTGAGTATAATGATCTCCTGGTTCTGCTCATTTCACTTAGCATCAGTTCATGTAAGTCTCTCCAGGCCTCTCTGAAATTATCCTGCAGGTCATTTCTTACCGAACAATCACATTCCATAACATTCATATACCATAACTTATTCAGCCGTTCTCCACTTGATGGGCATGCACTCAGTTTCCAGTTCCTTGCCACTACAAAAAGGGCTGCCACAAACATTTTTGCACATTTTTCCCTCCTTTAAGATCTCTTTGGGATCCAGGCCCAGTAGAAACACTGCTGGATCATAGGGTATACAAAGTTTTATAGCCCTTTGGGCTTAGTTACAGATTACTCTCTAAAATGGTTGGATTCATTCACAACTCCCCCAACAATGTATCAGTGTCCCAGTTTTCCCACATCCCCTCCAACATTAGTCATTATCTTTTCCTGTTATCTTAGCCAATCTGACAGGTGTAAAGTGCTACCTCAGACTTATCTTAACTTGCATTTCTCTGAGCAATAGTGATGTAGAGCACCTTTTCACATGACTAGAAATGGTTTCGATTTCTTCATCTGAAAAATGTCTGTTCATATCCTTTGACTATCAATTGAAGAATGGCTTGAAATCTTACAAATTTGAGTCAATTCTCAATATATTTTAGAAATACAGACCTTTATCAGAACCTTTGAATGCAAAAAATTTTTCCCCAGTTTATCTGCAAATTCTTATGAGACATCTCAGGATACTGGTCTGCAACCTCCAAACTTGGGGATTCCTTTCTGAACCTCAATATTTGGTAGCCCAGTATGGGGAGAGTCTGGCCTCCCTGACTTGATTCCCTCCTTGTCAAGGTAAGCCCCCCATTTTTTCTCCTCAGTCCTATAGCTGGGACACCCCAAACCACTGGGAGAAAGCTTGTCGGGTCATTGTGAGCTCCACCCTCAGCAAGTTTCCTTGATTGGGGATGCCCAGACTTGGAAATTCTTGCAGTTTTTGGCAAAGTTCCTAGGGAAGCTTCCCCACCTTTCCACCTTCTCTGGGATGCCAAAGGAGACCAAGTGCTATGGGATGGTCTTTGGCAAAGAAATTTTATGGGGCGGTCCTCTTTCATGTCATTTTTGTCTGTGTCTGCACCTCTGTGCACAATGTCTGTGTCATGTTTGTTCTGTGGACCTGTTTGTACCTGAAAAGACTTAACACCCTTTCAGCAAGAAGAAATTTCCATGCTGTAGCTAGAACGCTGGGAAGATTTCTTAACATCCTCAACTGCCACCTTAAAAAGGAGAAAAGCCTAACTTTTTCCTGTGAACTTTAGCTCAAGCTGGAGGCTACAGAAATAAAGTTAGCTAATTAAGATTAACTTAACTTCTTAGCAGATTCTCAGTCTTGAGAGCAATGCTAGGAAGTTTGGCAATTAGTCATTTTAAGATTGAGAGAAATTCCTGAACCACTGGGGATAATTGCAGGAATTTACCCCATTCTGAAAGAAAAGAAAAACAGACTAAGTAAATAGAGACTTTTCGCTAATCCTTCCTTGACTGCTCTCTTGCCCAGAGTCCCACTCTGCTCCTTTGGGAAAGCCCCCAAGGAGGTGTCAAAGGACCCATCCACACTCCACTCCCGGGAGTCCTGAGTGTATCTCAGTTGTGGGAATTGTTAACAAGATCAATACAGCCCAAGTCCCTCGGTTTGCTAATTCCTCTCAAATCAGATCCGATTAAGAGAAGAGAATGCTAAGGAACTGTAGGGAAACACAAATTCTGCCTCACTGTAGCAATAGGGGAAGCAGCCAAGGCTGTAGGGACCCCATAACCTTGCCCAAAGACCTCCCCGGCCCAGCTTGAGGGGACGGGGATGGAGTGGGGGTCAGGCTCCGGGGTCACCCTTCCCTGAACCCTGGCACCTGAACTGCCATCAAAGGGAGATCCTGGCACCGGTCCCCCAATCTTCAGCAGGGTCTGTCCAGCAGCTGCCTGGGAAGAATCCGGGGCCCCTCGGCAGCACCCAGCATGGCAGGGTGAGGCGAGGAAGCAGGTCAGCCTCTGTTTGGTACCCCCCCCCCCCCCACCTCCGTTTCAATTGCAGGAAGGTATTAGCTAGGTGATTTGTGGCAAAGTATTTTATCTCTGCCAGCCTTCTGATTTATAAAGAGAAATAGTTGTTGTGAAGATCACGTGATTGCAAAAGGGCTTAGCATAAAACATGCTCTATGAATGTTAAGTACTTTATTGTATAAATTAAGATCTCCCTGGACTAGGAGGATAGTGCAAAGAGTTAAAAGCATCTTTCTCTTTCTTCCCTCCTTTCCTGCCTGCAGCAGGTGGGTGGAATTTGTTATTTCAGATATGATAGTAAAAGCAATTTTAGAGGAACTCTAATCAAAGCTCACTAAAGGGATCAGTAAATTTTAATCCATTTTCACTGAGAGTGTTTACAGAAGATTTAAGTTTGGGAACTTCAGGACAACAGAAAAGCAGTTTTCTACTACTTTAAAAACTCTGGCAACAAACAGCCTGCTCTGGAGTTATCAGAGTCAGATTTCTGAGTGTCCTGTCAACTAAAAGAAGTTTATTTAGCCTTGTTCATCCCTTTTATAATGCTTTGTAAATGCAATCAGGGAATTGGGTATTTTCACCTTTGCTAGAAAACTGAGAGGAAATTGCAGCTAAGACCATTTGGCTATTACTTAGGAAATTCTAAAACTGTTAACTAAGTTACTTGGAGTCATTGTCGTCACGTTGAACCTAAAATTGGTAATTACTGTGTGTGGAACAAGAAGCATGAGGTGAAAGCCTTATCAGGTCGCCTCCAAGGATGAGGTGTACAACACCTTTCCCCTTCACAGAGTGTGTGTGTGTGTGTGTGTGTGTGTGTGTGTGTGTGTGTGTGGTAATCAAACAGCACAGCCCACAAAAGCACTAAGAATAGTCCGAGTGGGCAACAGCCAGCTCAGCCCCCTGGGATCTCTCAACTTCCCTTAATCTGTAAACTCAGGGTAAGCAAGCTCATCAGCCCTGAGAATGAGCCTCTTTAAGGATTTATAGTTTTTAAAGGAGAAATGTGTTTACTAAGAATCTGTAAACTTGTTTAATGAGTGATCCTTTGCACCAGGATAAGCTTAAACATATCAAACATGTTAAACAAAATCTCCTATAGGTTTAATTCCTGGTAAACTTTTAAAATAATGTATCTAGCTCTAAACTGAGATCAGTAGAATTTGCTATTAGAGAGAAAATCTCTTGACTGTAATAATCTTTTGAGTTTTGAATTTGCCTCCTTGATCATTAAGTCAGCAACCCCCCATTCCAGAGAAATGCCTTTCTGGGTAAGAGCTGGGAGGACAACCTCGGCCTGTGCTTGGGAGCCTCCTGACTCAGTTTCCTAGTTCTATTTGTTTCCCACCTGAGGCTGGCTATGAGGTGGAATTGTTACTGCAGGATCAGCTGTCAAACAGATGTAAGGATGCTTCATCCTGTCCTGTGTGTGCTCAAGCTCGGGCCTGAAGTGTTGAAATCTTTACAAAGTGTCAAGTCATTACAGTTGATAGAGACAATAATTATCTAATTTAGCATGGTTCAGTATGATTGATCTAATCCTATAAGGAAATGTTATGGGCCAGAAGAAACAAATTACTAAGTAGAACTGATAGACAATAATGCTTGTGTTCACACCTTTAGAGAGCTCATAGAAGCAAGAATTATCTAAGTACTCATTGGAATTTACAAGTATGGGAGATTCACAAAGTTACACAGTTAGCATCTCGTAACTATGGAAACCTTTATGAAATTATATCGCAAAAACATGACTTCAATATGAATTAAGGTACCTTTAAACTATGATGTTTATAATGTCAAGGGAATTATAATAGGAGAGTCCCCAGATGTTTCATTTAAAAATTTTTTTTCCAGTGTCTCTCTCTTTTGTCCCCTAATTTATAAGTAAAGTAAAATAAGGTTCAGTATATTATCATTTCATTAATATTTATTGTTGTGTTGTCTGTGAGATTGTTGCGAAATAAGGAGATGGGTTTATTCCCAAATTTGGCTACTGACAGATGGAAGTTATCTTGTATAATTTGCTTGATCTCTTCGGTGATTTTGTTTCTTCATCTGTAGCATGGGGGAGATTTTTTCTCATATTCGATGTTCACAGCGATATTGAAAATTTAATGTATTATGTTTTACATTTATTGTATCTAGTATATACTGCAACATATCTAACATGTAAAGGACTGCTTGCCATCTAGGGGAGGGGGTGGAGGGAGGAAGGGGAAAAATCGGAACAGAAGCAAGTGCAAGGGATAATGTTGTAAAAAAATTACCCTGGCATGGATTCTGTCAATAAAAAGTTATTATAAAATAAAATAAAATATTAAAAAAAAGAAATGCTATGAAAAAAATGTATTATGTTTTAAGATCTAGGTGTTTGATGAGAATAAATTATTCCTATGGAGCCTTTGGATAGGTGCCTTCCACTTTCCATCTCATCTACCTTTTTAGAAGAGAAGAGGATTATTATAAATATTAACATGTTTATAATATGTTGTTCCTTAAGAAATTATTAGTTGTAGATAATTTTTCCACTTCATGTTTAACCCCTATAGATGTTGAGGGGGGGGATTATGGGTTTCTTCCCAGAGTGCTCTCTGGTCCTAAGTGTTTCAAGGGAGGTGTGAATTCAAATTCACTCCCTGAGCCTCCCTCCAAGAAACAGCAAGTTTGGGTTTTATTCCTAACTGCAGTTATTGCCAAGCCCCTCTGAGACAATATTCAGGCCTGGATCGGGCCAAGGCTTTTTAAGACCCTGAAAGCTAAACTAATCTCTGGCCCAGCCTACCTAAAGCCTTTTACCCTCTACATTGATGGACGAGGGACCAAGTCCTAGGAGCCCTGGCTCAGTCCCTGGGACCCCATACCAGACCCCTTCTTACTTCTCAAAGAAACTCTGGGGTGACCCTCCTGCCTTAGAGCCACTGCCCCAGCCCTTCTAAGTGAGGGAGCCTCCAAGCCCACCCTAGGACAACCACTGGAGGTTCTAACGCCCCACTGGGTCAGAGCATTTTTGCCCTCACCAGAGCTTTAGAATTGGGGAAAGGAATGAGAGTGAACATCTCTATTTTTAATTTTGCCTTCCATGTTTTGTTTGCTCATGGGCTTTGTGTGAAGAAAGGGGACTTCTGACAATACAAATAAATAAATAACCCCCTTATTAAATATCCAGGAGAAATTCTACAGTTATGTTATATTTTGTAAAGGATGTTATGCCACAGTTCTCTTTAACTGTCCTGACTCAGTTTCCCTGTCTCAGTTTCCTTAACTGTTCTGTCTCTGACCCAGTAAAACTAAGGATTATTCGCTCTCGAGTTATAAATTAGCAAGATAAAAGAGTAGATCTCCTGACTCTTTTATGGATTTACAATATTCCTTTAGAATATTCCAAGATAACCCATGATATCTTTACTTCTTTGTCTCTGGAATTTTTAGGTTTTATGGCTTCCCCTCCCTGATAAAAAAAACTTTCCCTCCCTTTCTCTTCTTTGTCTCCAAAAAGGTATTTAAGAAGTTGGGTTTTTTCCATTCATTGCTGGAGAATGGTGTCTGGCAGCTGTATGCTGGACGCTGGATTCTTTGGGTCCTCCAGCCCTGGGACCAATATGGATTCCTTGGTCCCAGTATACTTATCTCTGTCTGACTGGATAATCTGAGACAAGAGTCCTGTCCAGTCAATCTTACTCTCCCATTAATAAAATATTAAAAACTCTCTAATCTCTCTCCTGCCTCAGTTTCTCCAGCATTACAAGGACACCAGAAGGGGGATTCACTTCAGGCCAAGGGAGACAGGCTTGCAGGTTCAGCTGCTCTTGCCCCTGCCTGTTTGCCCCTGACTGTGGCCCTTGGGTCCCCCAACTCCCACACTACCTCATAGCTCCCAGGAACAAGCCCTCTCTCCTTCTGAGTGGTTCCAAACACCCTCAGGCCAGCTTCTAATCCGAGACCAGCCAGTCAAACCATCTCTTTGACCTACATACACCAAGCTACTCACTTGGGGGAAAATGCTCTCCAGTTCCCCTGAAACCTATTTTCACTGATCACAAGCTGGGAGAAACAGGTC
This sequence comes from Antechinus flavipes, assembly GCF_016432865.1. Taxonomy (NCBI): domain Eukaryota; kingdom Metazoa; phylum Chordata; class Mammalia; order Dasyuromorphia; family Dasyuridae; genus Antechinus; species Antechinus flavipes. Next base: position 184,772,749 of record NC_067403.1, on the reverse strand, counting down.
TGTCCGGCCTGGCCAGTTAATCCTAAAAGGGCTGTTAACCCCCATTCTGAAGCCTATCCGGAGGAGGGGTACACATCTGGGGAGGACCAGCAGATGGATTTTACACATAAGCCCCTGGCAGGGGCTTCAAACTGCTTTTGGCTTTTGTTGACATCCTTACTAATTGGGTAAAAGCCTTCTCTTGTAAGACTGAAAAGCCTCAGAGGTTTTGACTTAAGGAGATCAAACCCATTTAAGATTAATTATCATCTCCACTCTGCCTGTCATCCTCTCTAGCCAATGCTTAATGCCTTTTAAACATTATGGTGCTTGCACTGAGCACTTCTTTCAGTGTATATGGGTTTTCTACCCATGACCTCTACTCCTTTAGGGAAACAAAAGTGGGGAATTTGGGGAAATGCTCTTTGGCACTTACCTAGGAAAAGCTGTCCGGCTGAGACCTTCTCCTTCCCCCTAGTCTTCCTCCGGATGGGGTTCCTGGTCACTGTAGCCCCCACACGAACTCCGCTTTTAATTAATTTAATTTTTGCTCCTATTTGGCCCCGGATTTTCTAATTTACTTGTGAGACTTGTTTCCTCCAGGCTCCAAGCTTTGAACTTCTTTTAATTAATTTAATTTTTGCTCCTATTTGGCCCCGGCTTTTCTAATTTACTTGTGAGATTTGTTTCCTCCAGGCTCCAAGCTTTGAACTTCCAACTCTTTGTTCACCCTGAATACCATTGGCTAACTCTGAATGCTGCCGCCGCCATCTTGCCTTCCCTCCTCCGTCTGGACCCCACTGAGGAGGAACAACGCTACACCCCCTATCAGCATGAAGCAGCTCCGGAAGATGAGATCTCGGTCCCTTTGTCCCCAATGAATTTGGGGTTCAACCTGCTCGAGGGGAAAATGATGGGGTGCAGCTTCTAGGGGAAAATAGACAGCGAGGAGGTCTCCTGACTAGAGTGCTTCTGCTCTAACAGTCTGTCTGTCCCTGATCCTAAATGGATCTGGCCTTGGGAGAGTCCGACAAACATGGCTGACTGTCAGAGAAATAGTTTGCTGGTCAGCGATAGTCATGTTCCTGACACAACAGTGAACGGATCACCCCTCAAACCTACCCGAAAGCCATAGAACCAGCAAATAAAAACCATGAAGCTCGATCTAACTTTGTCCTAGAACTTATCTTCTTCCTCCTGTTTCCTTGCTAATCCTTTGGAACTTGGCCCGCTTCAGCGGGAGGTACACTCCACTCTGCCCCTTGACTTGGGGGAACGCTTTTGAGAGGCCTTGGGACACCGTCTGCGACCTTTTGCAGCACATGCTGGGGGGCATTGTCTTGTTATCGGTTCCATCTTTCTACTTTCATGAGGCATTTTGCTGTTTGCGGTTTGGTTCCTGTTCTTGGGGGCCGCCCTTCTCACGCTGAGCTGGACCAAGAATTAAATAAGGGGACTCAAGCTTTCTTTGTGTCATAATGAATTCCTCAAATGGAAACTGGATGAACACCATTCAGGCGGACTCCCCACCTCCCACAGGGATTCTCAGGGAGCTTCTCCTGTGGAAAGTGTGGCCCAAGGCCGGTGGGGAAGCAAGGTCTTCGAGGAGATCGGGTCTTTTGGAAAGATCATGATACAAGGATAAAAAGCAGAGATTTCCCCCATTCTGTAAGTGGGAGGTGAGCGATGGTCTAATGAACGTCTCCACAGGCAGCCAATGAGGTCAGTGCATGAAGAGGAGGCCCCCGGAGGCAGAGGGCTCCCCAAAAGGCTGCCTTACGGTCTCTGAGCCCCGACCCTTTAGGGGGCAATGGGTATTTCTGATGCATGGAAGACCCCCCACATCTGGACCTCGGGACTCCCAGAATACGGGCAGCACCTCCAGGGAGTCCGGCAGGATTGCATGGGGATGAAGACACGGGATGTATTTTGGACATGGGGCAGTCTGGACTTCAGGGGCATTGGGAGTGGCCCAGAGAGGAAGCTGAAGACAGGGACGGGCTGTTAGTGCCCTGGAGAAAAGGCCCAGAAAAGGCTGCGATCGCCCTGTAGGCCCAAGGCCTGGGCTGGGAGGCAATGCTGGGGGGTTCCCTGGTCAGCAGCTGTCTCGTGACTCCTGGGTCACTAGGAGAATCTGTTGCCATCAGCCAGAATACAAAGACTTTATCACAAGCTCTTGGACAAAGGCCCTTGTGCACAAGGGGCATGGCTTTAAAGCTGGGCCACAGGCAGGAGAGGGGCTTGGGAAATCGAGCACAGCGGGACGGGAGGGCCCTACAATGGCCTCCCTGTTCTGGCAAAGCCGGAATGCCGGACGGCTGGAGGTGGGTGAGGGGCCCCTCCCCTCTGGGGGTGCCCGCTGCCCAGCTGCCTGGACGGTTGGCCCGGCTGGCACATACTGCGGTGCCCGAGGCCCCTGGGAGGGAGGAAGGCCGGGAGGAGTGCCCAAACCCAGCACGCCCGCGATTTGTCACAGTGCTGGGGGGTGTTTAAGAATCGGTCATCAGCCTTTGCACGTACGCGCACGCCAAGGTTTCAGAACCCTGGTCTCCGCGGGTGCCTTTTGGGCTCGTCCGGCCCTTTTCAGTGACAACGGCCCGGCCTTCAAGTCCCAAATACGATGGCTGAGGCGCCTGAAATGGTCTTCACTTTGCCTGGCATTCTCAACATTCAGGGAAGGAGAGAAGGTTGAGCGCTCTCTCCAGGCAGCTGCTCTCTCCTCCCTTCTTAGACCGTTCTCTGCCCCTCTAACCACACATCCCAGGCGCGGTGCTCCCTCCAGCTCTCCCTGCCCCACCTCGCGGGCCCCCCCGGGGAGAACTCTCAGCTCCGGAGGGGACATTTGTCTCTGTGAGGAGAGCGTGCCCCTTCTGCTATTTCTGAAGGCCCTCTCGAGAAAGGCGCCCCTGATGGGAGACCCCCCTCAGCCGCCCCAGAAGCGGGGACATAAAGGACAGGTTGTACCCTAGGTTAGCCTACGGAAATTACTAACATTTCCTAAAATCACTAATAGAAGTATGTTTAGACCTGCTGGGCCCACAGAAGGAACACTTGCCCCAAAAACTCTGAACCCAGATAACCAGCTGCTGTTGTTTTTAACAGATCCTACAGCTAAGCTACTGTGTGAAAAAGACAGTTTTTAGGCGGCCTTAGCATTCCCAACTTCATTTAGAGCCAAAATTTTGGATTAAAAGCTTTCTTCCTTCATCCTAATTGTTAATCAGTTACCCATGCTATTCAGCCCCTGCTCTGGCGAAATGGACTCAGAACCAAATGCTCTCCCACGGCCGTGGGAATCAGCGGTACTAGTTGTCTTATTTTAGGGGGACGGGTTTCCCGAGGCAAGATTTGACGCCCCTGTTCCCATTTCCCCAAGGCTCGAGTATTCTGAGCACAGAGGATCGGTGGGGTGGGAGAAGGCAGTCTCCTTGCCTGGGCCTTACCTGCAGCGGCCCCCCCTGCATGCGGGGCCTCCCCTCCCGGGATGTCCCTGCCCCACGCCAGATAGGAGCCTCCTTTTCCGTCTGTGGCCTCCGTTCTGGGCAGTGTTTGGTACAATGTCCGCCTGCCCGGTCCCAGGGAATACATAAGGCCAGGCGGAGGGATGAGCACTCCACCTCCTTGGGTCTGTGTTGGCTTTCCCACTGCTGTGCATCTCCCATGGACAGAAAAGGCTTTGAAGATGAGTTGGGTCCAGTTTCTTATGAAACTCGGACTCAAGATTATTGAGCCAATTTCCCAGAGGATGGGGAGCCCCCTTTCTTCCTGGTTCTTCACCCCCACAAAAAGCCCTTCCATGGCTTTCTCAGAGACCAGCCCCCACACCCCATACATGACACCACAAAATCAATCCAGAGGAAATGTTTATTGGGGGGAAGGGGAAAGGGGGTCTGCACATGCAGGAACTCATCTAGGGGCCAGGAGGACCCTGAACAAGCCCTTGGCCTTCCTGGCCCCTCCTCCTCTGTACCGTGGGGGGATGTTCTGTAGCTCAGGCTCTTTTCTTTCCCAAGAGCTGGAGCCAGAGTGGTAGCTCCCCCACCATGTGGTAGCTCCCTGGAGGAGGGAACAGTGGTGAGCTCTGAATCAGCTCGGTGAAGAATCCCCCCCCAGGAACGGCGGCTCAGGCAGGGGCCGCCCTGGTCTCCTTCGAGAAGCCTCTTGGCAGACCAGCCTCCCCTTGGGAGTGGGGGTCTCGCTCCCCGGAGACTCTCTGAAGGCATGGGGAGAGGTCTTCCATTCCTGACTCTGTGCATCCCTTGGCCTGCATCCAGCCTCGGTTTCTCATTAGCTTTGCTCTTCAGCCAATCGGGCCCCCCTGTCTCTGGTAACTGATAACCCTGGATGCAGCTGCCTGGGAGGGAAAGCTTCGGGCTGCCCCGAGACGCCTATCCCACCCACGGAGGACAACTTCAGGGCTCTGACTCCTTTTCCAGGTGACATCTTGAGGTTCCTGTTGCTCTGAAGCGCTTCTTCCAACCAGGCCCCCTGACAGCATGAGCCCAGGGGAGGGAGGCTGATGGGCTGTCCTGGGGGGCCTCCCTCACCAACACAAAGGAAACAATTTTTCTTTACAAAGTATCGCATCTGCTGAACATTTTATTCAGGACAACAATGAAAAGGAGAGCAGGACAGCGAAGAACCTTGTCCTCATTTGCAGTATCTGTCAGCTTTCAACTTGACTCTCCTGTTCAAACAAACAACAAACCAAACCAAAGTGAGCGCCCTGTGTGTGGCAAAGGCAGAATGTGGTTCAGGGGAGGCCAGTGCAAGCTTCCTCTGCTCTCACACACCCAGGTGGGTCTCCTCCACCTGTGATCTCCCTCATGTTTGGGGGGCTCTCGCCACAGATGGGGGCGGTGACTTAACTGTGCAGCTTGAATTGGATTCTCACCCTACAGCCCCCACACTCTGGGCCTCTGATGCTCCGCTGCAGCCTAGCTGGGGGAATGGCTTGATCCTTAGGACTCAAAACAACCCACCCAAGGATCAGTCACAAATGTGGGAGCAGACAGAAGTGCTTGGAGGCACTCTCCAGGGCTGGCCAACAGCCTCCCCCTCATGAGGCTGAGGGACCAGGAGCTGAACTCTGGAGGGGCTGCTCCGCTCCCAGCCTCCATTCTCACTTTTTAGGACTGAAGCAAACTGCAGATTAATCTAAACCCAGAAGGAGGAGTTCCCTAAGAAGTCAGGCCCATCAGCCTGATTCTAGCACTGACCGCCTGCTGAACCTCAGGCCACTAACTGGGAGCCCCCATTCTCAGGCGTAGGAGGAATTTTGTCCTTATTTATCTGAGGAGCAATGGGGGCCCTGCAGCAGGGCCATTTTTCCATTGTCTCTTTCCGTATTCTAGTTTCACTTCAAAACCTAGGGAAAACAGTGTTTCAGTGAGATGAGAGGCAGCCCAATCCAGAAGAAAACAGTGGATCTGGGGTAGAATCTGTAGCCCAGGGGGCTGCCCTGACCTTCCTTGGGCCTTAGTTTCCTCCTCTATAAAACAGGCACAAGTCATGACTTTTACCAAAACAAGTCACTTCTCTCCCAAGCCCCCTGCACAGTAAGGAGGCCCCTTTGCCCACATGCTCTCTCTTTCACCCCCCTCCCCCAACTCTGTCTTCCAGGGTGTCATGAGAAGGTACGCAGGCCTTCTAATAGCCAAGGGGAGACCCCGAGGTGTGTCTTGTGAACCCCCTCCCTCTTTAGCTCAGAGCTCCCCAGCTGGAGTGCATCCCAGCACCATCCTTGAGAAGCCTCGCCCCCTGAGATGAGCCTTTCTGAAATCTGAGGAGGAAGGAGGTGGACTAGAGGGGGAGCAGGAGTAATGGCTCCCACAGCAGCGGAGCAGGGGATGGGCAGTGCATGAGGAACAGTGACACTGGGTGGTCCTGGGGGTGGCCAGAGTGTAGGTGCAAGCTCTGGAAGGGGTCCCCTAGGGGAGCAAGAGAGTCAAGGGTCAGATGTCATAGGCTTCCGGGCCCATCCCTCTAGGGAAGCCCTTCAGGATCTCAGAGCCTAGGTCTGTAGCTGGAAGGGCCTTCGAGGCAGCGACTCTAACTCCTTTCCTTTACAGAGAGGAAGGGAGTTGGGTGGGACCGGGACCCAGAGAGTGTGCACCTTGTGCGTGTCTGATATGTGTGCAGGGAGCAGAAGGGTGTGAGCGGGCACGTCTCAATGTGTGGGGGTGAGGGGAAGCAGGGCGGCCCAGCTGGCATCATTTTTACTTCCCCCCAGATTTGAGAACACTTTTGTTCATCATGAATATGATGAGTGTGGAAAGATGTCACCTCTGGGGGCTGGTTTTTGAATTCCCTGCACAGGTTCCTGATGTGGAAGGAAGGGGCTGAAGACGTACCTGTCCAGGAGAGTCTCATGGAAAAGTCCGTCTTTCCGGGCCTTTTTAAGAACTCTGCTGTCTTCTTTGCTTATTTTAAGTTTGTGGTCTTGGAAACTCTGGAATTTCTTCCTGTTGAGAAAAATGACACGCTAAACCAAACCGCCATCACAACAATTCTTATACAACACTTAGGTTGCCACCTTTGACCCTCCTACAGTCCTGGAAGGCAGTTTCCAATTTGAAGGCCCGTCATACAGTGCTGAAGGTCAGTGCCTTGCTCAGTCACGCTGCTCAATGAGGACTGATGGAGGCTGGATTTACACTCAAGCCCCACGCTCTATCCACTGCATCACCCGCTGCCTCAAACAGCCTACCAGGCTCCAGGAACCCTTGGTCTGGCCCCGAAGTCCAAGTCTAACAGGCCTCCCCTGGCCAGAGACCCGCATACTGGGGACCTTTTCCTGGCCACGGCAGCCTGAGAGGTTACCAGGCTGTGGAGGGGGTGCGGCTTGTCTCCCAGAGGAGGGGAGAAGCCAGGAGGTGCAGGAGTCTGCCTTCTTCATCCCTCCTACAGCAGTTTTCTTCCCATTACCTGTCTCTCCACTCCCCCTCCCCCCCCCATCCCAAGTAACCAAGGGTGAAAAGGAGGAGGAGGAAGGAGGCAGTCCTGCTAAGCTCCCCCACAACTCGTCCTAGGCCGGCCTTGGAGGAGCAAGCCCTGCTCCTGGATGACGGCGCAGGGAGACGCTCCCAGATGTGGAGGCAGATCTAGCCCAGGCGTGCACCCAAGAGCCTGTGCCCAGACGGCTCCTGGCACTGCTGCTTGCCCAGGCTGACTCGGGCTGTTGCTCCCCAACAATGAGCCCTCTTGGCTCTGCAGTGCCCCACAGCGGCCCGATTGGGGAGAGCTCCATGTGGCCCAGCGGGGCCAGCCTGCCTCCAGCCACAGGCCATTCCCTGCTGCTTGGCACAGATCCTGCCCTTGGCACCTTGCCAGGTCAGCCATCCCCGATGCATCCCTAAGCTCCATTCACCAGCTTGCTGCCTGCCCACCACTGCCCTTGGATGCGAGTGGAGTGGAAGCTGCTTTGGAGCAAAGCCCATCTTTGCCTTAACATATGGATTCTCAACACTCAGCACAGTGCCCGTCACAGAACAACAGCTCCATGAAGGCTTCTTCCATCTTCCCCTCTGGGGACACTCCAGAGAGGAGACCCTGACCCCTGACCTACTGCCACACCATGCATATGTTAGGCAGGACAAGGATCCCACCTGTTTCCCCAACCACAAGCCCAGAGCTCATCAGTTTGGCCGGCCGCTCTTTCCCCAAGGGGCTCTCGATTTTTTGGATGCCAGGCCCCCTCTGGGATGTTGATGGCATGGACCCTCACAACCAGGGTTTGAAGTGAAGGAAAGGCTAGACTTCAGCCTGAGATGAGTGAAAATAAAGTCCCATGTTTCCCCACCCAGGTTCACAGACCCCTTGAAATCTACCCGTGAAGCTCCCTGGGGCCCCGGAAGCTCCAAGTCACAAACCAACAGTCAGTAATCCTGCATCAGAAGAAGTGGGTTTGAATACCCTCCACCCCTTCTTCCTCCAGTGGATTACCAAGGGGGCAGATATTTGGAGGTACAAGTGTGAGTCCTGATGGGTCATTCTTTAGGGTGAAATACCTCAAGAGCCTGACTCTGGGAAACAAGCTATTTTCTGGGATAATTGGAGCAGAGATATTCCTTGCTTAAAGTCACACAGCAAGCAGTAGCCCAGCTGGGACTTTTTTCAGGGTTTTCTTTCCTAGAAGCTCAATTCTAATGTTAACCATCCCCACCCACTCCATCCTTAATAGGACATCCTATTTTAAAAAAGCTCCTTGAGGAAGGTGGCGACAGATATCTGTTGGAAATATGTCAGGAGAGAATCCAACCATCCATTCATCCATATAACATGCATCCACCCATGTATCCACCCATTCATCTATGCACTCGCCCACCTCCCTATCTACCTACATAGCCATCCATCCATCTGCCATCCACCCACCCATCAATCTGTCCATTCATCCACCCATCCACCCACCTGCCCACCCAACTACGATACGTACACATAGTTGATTTCACACTGCTTCACATTTCCTTTGTCTTCTTCGGGAATATCATCTTTCTTCTTAGTTTCTCTTTCCGCACAAGAGCGAATCTAGAGGTCAGGGTTTGGAGAACAAAGAACAGGACACATGTTATCCCAAACAACTTTGTGGAGGATCCCTCAATAATAAGCAATGAAAGGGACCTGCTCCTTCAGGAATGGGGCTGCAGAGAGAAGGCAGCTCTGGAGTGGGAGGCTACAGTTCAGGTGTATTGGGAAGGACAAGAGAACACCCAATCGATCAATCAAGCCACAAAAATTTGTTTAGTGCAATGTTGTGCCAAGAGCTGTGTCAAGGGCTGGAGACACAGGAGACGAAAATGAAACAAATCAAACTCATGAAGAGTTCACATCCTATCAGGAGACAACATAAATATATATATGTGTGTGTGTACACGTACACACACACACACACACACACACACACACACAAAATAAAGACAGTAAATCATAAGGTTGATTGGGGATCAGAAAGCCTGAGGGGATCAGAAAAGGCAGTGGGAGATCTGAGCTCTAGTCCAGATTTTTCTGTTAACATGCTGTATGACTGACTGAGTTCCCTGCTGTTTCCTGATCTCCGGTCCATCCTCCATAAAATGAAGGGGGGAAGATTAGATCAGAGTTGATCTTTTTAACATCTTCAATGTTTGGTCAGCCTGGGGAAAACAATGGACTTCTCAGAAAAATGGGTTTAAATACAAAAAATAAAATATATAGATGGTAAAGGATTGTAATTATGCAATTAGAGACGGCAACTTTATTAAAATACAGTTATCATCAAAATGTTTTTTTAAAAAGTTTCAGGATGAAAGGCACAAAACATTCATTAAGCATTTGCAATGTGCTAGGAACTGAGTATAATGAACTCTATCCTGTCCTGACCTACTTAAAGTAACACATATGGTAAAACTGGGAAACAGATTAAAGCACAGACCATCACCATTTCCTAGCCTGTGCCAAGTAAGTCATGAGAAGCTGAAAAAGCTGGGAAAGGCCTCAGTCAGCTCTTGGACCACCAGGATGAGGAAGGGAGGAAGCACCATAGCAACCTCAAGGTAGGCTTATCTTAGAAATTTGCTCCTGCAGCCTCCATGAAGGAATAATACAAAAGAGAGGATGCAGATCAGCCTGCCAAGAGGGTGACCCCCTGGAAAGATCTGCTGCTAATTAAGATTCTTATATGGATGTCTTTGGCATTAAAGTTCATTTGTAATCTCAGTTTTTCTTCCACCCCTTTCAGGGAAGAATAAAAAATAAAGGCAGTTCCAGCAAAGCAGCACAGTGCATCAAGCTGGACCACTGACCAGAGGGCCAAGGCTGGTCTGGTGTTCAGCATCCCCCAATGAGAGGCCAGAAGGGACATGGTGAAAACAAAGAAGGGAAAATGACTAGAGCTGGCCTAGAGATTACTAAAAGCCTTCCTCCTTCTCATGGGAGGCATCCAGATGGCACCCCAGGGCACAGTGCTAGGCCTAGAAGCTAGGCCTGAGTTCAAATTTAGCCTCAGACACTGAATAGCTGAGTGACCCTGGACAAGGTGCTTTGTTTCTGCCTGCTTCAGCTTCCTCATCTGTGAAATGGGGGTCAAATCATAAGAGGATATAAGGAGATCTGATTTGTACAGTGATATGTCCAGGACCTGGCAAGCAGCAAGTGCTATATAAATGCTTGTTTTCTTCCTAAAAAAATACTGACTGACAATATTTTCAAAAAGGGTCCCTTGGCCATAATGTAAAATCATACAAGATTTGCCAAAGATGAAAAAACTGAGGCCACTTTGCTATCAAGTAGAGGGGAACAGAAAGTCCAAAGCGTTAACAAAACAGCTGGCCAAGGATTGCCACTGTCTTGGAGGCAATCTGAGGCAGAGATCAACAGGGGAAGGAACCCTTTGAGCAAGGAAGAGCCCTTATGCTGCAGTCCTGTGACGCTGCAGAGCTGCCTCCACAAGAGCCAAAGTCAGTCTAGGGGAGCTACTTTAAATTTCCTTCCGTTCAGGAGAAAACCAGTGGAATGAAGAGGGCTGCCCGCTGTCTATGTGATGGAGCTGGCTCATCAGTCCATGCAAGAAACAGACCTCAGAAGATAACGAACTAGGCCTAGAATTTAATAGGAGAGTCAATTTGTATCTGGGATATTATGTGTTGCTTTTAATATCTCTAAGTCTATCAGTGAAACAAATTCATTTTTTTTCAACATCAATATTCTTTTGAAGGGGCACAACTACGTGGCACAATGGATAGAATGCAGGACCTAGAGTCAGAAAGCTTCCCTTTTCCGAGTTCAAATCAGGCCTCAGACATTTACTAGCTAAGTCACTTAACCCAGTTTGCCTCAGCTTCTTCATCTGTAAAATAACATGGATAAAGAAATGACAAAACACTCTAGTATTTTGCCAAGAAAACGCCAAAAAGGGTCATGAAAAGTCAGACATGACTGAAAAACAACTAAACATTCTTCAGCAGATGCTGTATGACTATGAGTTGCTGAGTACCTGCAGAATAAAATGTGCCAGTCATCAGTGAAGTAGGGGGAAATCTTATGGTGGCAGCTTACTGCCAACAGAAAATTATGGGTGGGGAGTCAGCTAAGAGACATCCTCAAAGGGAAGAAGGTTTGGATAAAAAGAAAAGACTATAACATAAAACAAGGGATGACACAGGCAGACAGATGCATGGATGGACAATGACACAGAATAGGCGATGATAGGCAGATAGACATTTGGATGGATGACCCAGCGATACCAAGGTAACGTGAAGACACCTATGCAATTCTGCAGAGAACTCTCAGGAAGCTAGAGATTTCGGTAATTGAGATGCTCCCCTCCTCTTAAGATTAATTAAGGGTGCATTTAGGGTTGAAATCATGAGAAAACATAAGGTCCTGGCACATTTACTGAGGCACTATGAACTATACACAAGCTTGAGTCTCCAGAAAATAACAAGATGCTTCAGAGAATTAGGTTATAGGAAACAGGAACCAGGGTTGGTCAGAGAACAATGCTTTTCATGATAATCAATGATTTTAAGATCTATAAATAGCATGATTTCTCTCAATAAACAGTTCTGCTGAATCATCAGCAACCTCACTTCCTTATTTCAATGGCCACTAGTCCATTTGTGTTGTCACAACACAATTCCAATGCACTGGAGAGAAACCCTTATGTGGAAGGCTAAGGCCAGAAGAGAGAACATGCATGATGTGAGCTCTGTGCCCCTGATGGGAGGATGCCCAGGGATACTTATGGCTCCCTCCCTCAGTCAACCAAGCTGATGCAGCATGATTACCTTGATCATTTCTTCTTCTCCTGCAGTCTTGCTCTTGGCTTCTATATCACCTCCTTCATTGCACCTGATAAAGCAGCTGTTTGAAGCCAGCAAAGCCATCTTCCCCTAGGTTGGAAAAAAAAAAGTTACTTAGTTAATATGAATTGACTTAAGTCTTAATATTCCCTATGGAATTATTTTCTTCTACTAATGAAAGGCATTAAACACTGAATTTACCCTTGGTTTATCTAAGCTCAACTGGAAAAAAAAATTTTTTTAAGCCATTTTTTAAAAAAAATCATATATTTCCCAAAGAGTAAAATGGACCAAGGATATGAAACAAAATTTAAAAGACCTGAAAACTGTCATCAGTCATAGGAAAACTGTTCTAACTTACTGAAGAGAGACGTGGACATTTGAAAAGCCATAAGGTTTCACCTGGTGCCCAGTAAATGGGCAAAAGTGGCAAAACCCAGTAATTATCCATATTGGAGGGGCTTTGGGAAGATGGGTCCATTTATACATTGTTGATAGCCCTCTTCACTGACTCCATTTACTAAATTGTCCATGTCCTTTGACTTAGAGACCCCTCTGGTAGGCTCAAAGACCAAAAGAAAGGCCCCATATATGCCAACACATTCAGATTATTAATCTGAATTATTAAACACAAAAGTGGATGAGTGCTCATCAATGAGAGAATGGCTGGACAAATTCCAATGAAACACAAATTACTTTGCATTGAAAGAAATGAGAACCATGAGAAATTTAGAGATCTGTAAGAACATGTAAGGAAACTGAAGAGAACATAACCAGAAAAATCACTATGCATAATGGCTATGATGACGTTAATGAAAAGACAAAGTATCGCCAAAGGCAAGTCGCCTCTCTTTGGTAGGAACGGGTCACATGGGGCAGGGGATGAGGGTGCAAAGCTTGCATGAAGGCCAGATGAATGAACTGTCTTTGCAGGAAGAGAGGACTCAGCAGCAGGAGGAATGACTGGGACATAAAAAACCAAAGGGTTTCCATCAAATTGAAAGTCACCCAGACTAATTTACTGGCATCCCTGCTGCCTTTCCTGGCACCCACAAACAACACTGCCACTCACGTCTTGAAAGACCGGCTCCCACTGCTCCCGGGGCCCAATGGCATCGGACCGCCCCACCACGAGGCCGTCTGAATTTATCCCGAGGTACTTTCCATAGCCAGACTTGAGTGCGATCCTTTAAGCAGAGACGAGGACAGTTAGATCGGGCCTTCTCCGCCCCCTCCCCCCTTTCCCCGCCCAGCTCCCTCAGCCTATAGCACAAAATCCCCAAGGACTTGCTCAGCCCCAGGCAGACACGGCCAGGACCATGGAGAGCCTGTCTCTGGGCTCCCCAGCAGGAGCGGGTGACTTCCCTTGCCTCCAGTGTGGGTGCACGCTGGCTGCACTGGGAGGGGAGAGTCCCAGGTGCGAGGGGGAAGCAAAGGACCGTGGGCCGACGTTACCTGGTGTCCGACAGCTTGACCGCCGTTAGCTGCTCAGGAGGGCTGGGGCCCTCGTCATCTAGAAAACAGAAACATTTCAAACAGACTGGCTCCTGGGGCAGAGTCACGCTTCTTGGAGGCCCAGAGAAGGGCGTGAGGGAGTGAGGGCGTGGGAAGGATGCCGCCCCACTCACCTCCCGGGCACGGCCTGCTCTGGGAGGCAGTGGCTTTCCCAAGGGTCCTTGGGTGCACCTCCCCACTTCTTGGAGGGCCTGTCCTTACTTGGGCCTGGATCCTCATTTGGGGACCTCCGAATGAGCACGAGGCCCCCAGGCTCAGTCGCGGCTCTGGCCACCCCCTGAGCTGCCATTCTGAAATGCCCTCTGGGGGCCCGGAACCCAGAGCTGGCCTGATACCTTTGCTTCACAGAGGGCCAATTGAGGCCCAGGGCAGCCTGCCCCAAGGCACCCAGACAGCAGGGGGAGAACTGCCACTGCAGGCAGCATTGTCTTCCCCCTTCCCTGGCTATGATTTATTCCTGTCCCCAACTCAAGTCCTTCTGAGCCCTTAACCTTCCCCTGGCGTCCTTCCCCTTGCACTCCTTCCAATGGAGGGAGTCAGGGTGGCTGGGGGAGGTCTGCCTACCAGCCCCCTTGGCATAGAGACCCTTCCCTGACACTCTGTGGCAACCAGAGCCGGCTTCCTTCCCCGCACCCTGGCCTTAGATGCAGGAAGGCCTGAATTCAAATCCAGTCTCATATACTTAGTGGATGTTAGGTCCCGGACCACTCCCCTCCCCGGACTTAAGTACCACATCTCTCCCCCCTTCCCCTCCACTTTCCAATCCATCTTCTAGTCACCAGAGTGGTGGCCTTCTGCCCAGGTCAGGCTGTGCCCCCTGCCATGAGCCCCAGAAAAGAAGGCCATGTCCTCACTCTGGCACTTAGAGTTTGCCACCCAAGGGGAAGCATCATTGAGAATGGAGCTGGGAATTCCAAAAAGACAAAAGACATGATTCTGCTACATAGAAGCAAAAGACTTTGGAACAAATAAAGACCAAGTAACCAGAATAAAGACTGAAGGTAAGGGCCCTTACTGATTCAAAATTCCTGGTAAGACTGACACCAAATCTATTGGGGATGGTCACAAACATAGTGTCTGAGAGCCGTCCCTCAATTTGTGCACTGGGGAGGCCTAATAACAATAGCTAACATTTAACCAGCACCTCCAATGTGCCAGGTTCCGGGCTAAGTCCTTTACAAGGATCATCTCACAGTAATCCTAGGCAGCAGGGGCTCTTATGATCCCCATTTTACAGCTGAAGAAACCAAGGCAGGTAGAGGTAAAATGAAGTCTGGGGTCACCCATCCAGTAAGAATTGGAGGCCAGACCTGACCTTGGGTCATTCTGCCTCACAGAGTACCCTTTCTCTGCCGCCTTGTGCTCCCTCACGCCCACTCCGAGAGGAAGGGCCCTGAGGGCAGCTGACCGCTCTCTGACCGGTTGCCTGCACACACACAAGGGCCCGACCCAAGGACCTTCATTCGTTCCCTCCTGAACTTCTGACCACCAACCTTCTCTATGTGGTGCTCCCAGAGTAAAGAGGCCATTGTCAAGGGCGTGGACGTAGGTTCCTTTGTCCATTTCGATCGCTATGGTTCCAGAAATTTCACCAAAGTTTCTGACTGCCCACCAATTTCCTAAAAAGCAAAAGAAAGACCCTCATTTTCCTTCTGAATTTCAGGTGTTATCCCAGTCCTGTCAGACCAAAGTGGGCCCACAGCATTGCAGGGTCCCAAAGCCCTGACCAGGGGAGCTCCAGTCTGTCGGTGCCACTGTACTGCAGGAAATCTCATAAGGCACCAGCACAGTTGGATTGGCAAGGGGAGACCACACAGAAGAGGCGGACAGTGCCCCATGGGCAGAAAACAGCCAGGTGGCTGCTGTGGTGGCCCTGAGAGGGGCCCCTGCTGCCCCCGCCCGTCTGACAGCTCCCCAGGGCCTGGTTCCCTGGGTGGGAGGCTGCTCCCCAGCATCGCCATTCTCCAGAGGTGGCAGGGGGACAGGATCAGGAGCATGACGGGGACAGCATTTTCTCACTGCAGATGAGGCCTCTAGAGGGTGAGTCTTTGGGGGCAGGGGGAGGGAGGCTAGCATTCTGAGGAGAGCCAGGAGGAGGCTGGGAGAGCCCGGCCCCATTTCTGCCAGCCCTGGGGATTCCTGGGGCACTCCTAGGCCGGCAAAGTGACCTCACTTTGCATTCAGAGCTAGCTAGCATGTCCATCCACCAGGGCAGGGTCACTTCTATGGGGCAGAGCTGCACAGGGGGCAGGTTTCCTTCCTCCAACCCCCACACTGACCACTGGCTGACTTCCCACTTGAAAAAGCCCCAAGGGAGCTTCACCAGCTTTAGCTTCCCACACAAAGTTGCCCAGCTGACTCAGACCTGAGAAGGCCTAGCCCAGGGTTAGAATTTCACCAACCCTTGGACCTGGCAAGGAGTCAATGGGACCAGACCCAGAGGGGCTGGGGAGGATGAGTGGCAGGCCATCTCGTGTCCCTGGGGCCCCATTTTCCTTTAAACTGGCCACGAGTTTTACAGACTACAATCACCAAGTAAAGACTTTGACAACTGAGAAGATTCATCCAATACTCAGAAAAAGTAACATGAAAATTCATGTGCTCTGTCACTCCCAAGAACCCCAGGGTAGGGAGCAGAGCTGCAGGGAATCTGAAAGAAAGAAGGAATCCGAGGGAAGGAGGAAGACCAGGAGCTCCAGTGAGCCCGGGGTTGGCAAGGAGACTAGCTCTCCCCCAGCGGCCCACTGCAGTGTGGCCTGCTGGGGCCCTGACGCTGCCCCGGGACCTGTGCTCGCTGCTCTAGGATCCAGGGCCTCCGCGGACTCACCAACACAGTCGAGCTGGCTTTCTTCCTCTTCTTCCCTTTTCCTCTTCTTCTCCTTGTTTTTCTTCTTCTTACTGTAAGACACAAGGGCGAGGCTGTGACGGGAACATCACTGGAGGGAGTGGGAGCCGACAGACAGAACACGGGAAGGCCCGCAGCCAGGCGGGGTGGGCAAACTCTGGCCTGCGGGGGGTGCCACAACCAGGCCACAGGCCTCAGGCCTCCAAGGGCTTCGGATGGAGAGAGCACCAATTCTCTGTGACTGTCACAGTGGGCTTCAGGAAGGCCCCAGAAATCCTTGGGGTTCTTTTTCTAGGTCTGACAAGCGTCAGTCAAGAAGCACTGATTAAAGACCTAATATGTGCTGGGCTACAGACAGAAGAAAGGCACAAAAACCCGACTCCAACTGATCCCTACTCTCAGTCTAATGGGGGAGACAACATGCAAATATGTACAGAACAAGCTCTACACAGGGAAATAGGAAATATGGACAGAGAGAAAGCCCTGGGATAGGAGGGGTTGGGGAAGGTTTCCTGTAGAAGGTGGCATTTTAGTGGGAACTTAGAGGCGGCCAGGAGGCAGAGATGAGGAGGGAGAGCTCCAGGGGTAGCCAGACAGAATGCCTGGAGCTAAGAGGGACGATCTCCTTGGTGGAACAGCCAGGTGCCTGGAATCACCGGATGGAGAAATGTGTGGGAGAGAAACATGTAAGTCTGGAAAGGAGATAAGAGGCTGATGATGAAGGACTTTGAATGCCAAGCAGAGCATTTTGAATTGGATCCAGGAGGCAATAGGGAGCCACTGGAGTTTACTGATTAAGGAAGTGATTGGTTAAAAATCACTGTACTTTAGAAAAATCATGTTAGTAGCTGAATATAAGATGAACCAGAATGAGGAGACTTGAGGCAGGCTGACCAAGGAGGACACCATTGCAATAATCCAGGCTGAGACTGTGAGGGAGTGAGTAGGTGTTAGCAATGTTAGAAGAGAAGAGGTGGAGTATACAAGAGATGTCCCAGAAAAAAAAACAAACAAACCCAGGACCTGGAAAATATAAACTCCTATTTAGCACTCAAAGTCATTCACAACCTGGATCTTGTCACTGGACTGAAGGAGGGGAATGAGTTATAAAAACATTGGAAAGATAAGAGTGAATCAGGATCTAAGAACAATAATGTTAATTTCTGACAATACCTGAAATAAAAAGCATGATTCTAAGATAAAATACATATCTGTATTTCTAGCAGAAATCTAATTCTCAAATTTTACAATACTTGAAATAAAAAACATGATTCTAAGATAAAATATACATCTGTATTTCTAGCAGAAATCTAATTCTCAAATCTACAATCTTTTAAAAAAATTTCTTATCCTATGATCCTTTTTTTTTTTTTTCCAAATCTACAATCTATAAGTATTCAGTGTCTGAGGCAGTCGGTGGCACAGAAGTCATCTATTTCCTTTAAACTGGCTACGAAGTTTACAGACTACAATCACCAAGTAAAGACTGACAACTGAGAAGATTCATCCAATACTCAGAAAAAGTAACATGAAAATTCATGTGCTCTGTCACTCCCAAGAACCCCAGGGTAGGGAGCAGAGCTGCAGGGAATCTGAAAGAAAGAAGGAATCGAGGAAAGGAGGAAGACCAGGAGCTCCAGCGAGCTCGAGGCTCAACTGTAAAATGGGATAACCATAGCACTTACCTACCAGGGCTGTTACAGAGGCAGAATGTGATTATGTAGTTAAAGCTCTTTGCAAGCCTCAAGTGCTGTATAGATGCTATCTACTATTATTACCTATGTAATTGAGACTATAAAAAGGGAAGAAAAATTTGGACAGCCAGGGTGATATGTGAGACATTGAATTAGAACTGCAAAGAATCAGAGCAAACCCAACTGTGTCCATACAACACAAATGTGGACTGAGGAATCAGTTTGATTTCAAGAAGTTTTCCAGTAATACCCACAAGGATCTGGTGCATATCTGGTCAAGAAGACATAAGTGCCAGGAGAAAGACCATACAAAGTGACTGACCACATAGTTGTGTGTGGGAGGGAGGGAAGGCAAGAGCAGCCTGACTGGCAGAGGGGGATTAGGAGAATGGTGTAGGAGATGGCTCACAGAGGTCATTATCAAGGGAAACAGCATGAATGAGAAGCCAGCAGGATAGACGCAGGAAGAGCTTAGATTCAGAGCTGAAAGGGACCTTGGAGGTTATTTAATACCACGCTCTCATTCTTCAAATGAAAAAACCGGAGGCTTTACTAAAGTAACTATCCCAAGGTTACCTGGGGGGAGGGTAAGAGGCATGACTTCGATCTGAGGATTTTCAGCTTTCCTCTCATTGCGTCCTGGGAGGAAAGTAGATTCTTTAAGTTCTGGGACTTGAAGATTAGCACCAGCCTGGCAAAGACTTGGGGACTGAGGAGATGCCCATCTTTATGAAGGGCGGAACAAGCTGAGGCATAGGAATATGATGGAACACTAAAGTGCTGTGAAAAATGACAAGGGGAATGGTTTCAGAAAAACCTAGGAAGAGCTGTATGAGCTGATGCAAATGAAGTGAGCACAAACAGAACAATTTACACAGGAGTAGCAATAATATTGTAAGGATAATCGACTACGGAAGACTTAGCTACTCTAATCTATACAATGACCCACTACCACTGCAAAGGACTCACCTTGGAAAATGCGATCCACCTCCAGAGGGAGAATGGATGGATTTAGCGGGCAGACTGAAGAATATTTTTTTCCTCCCTATTTTATCGTTTTTGCTTTTTTCTTCCTTGGAACATGACTAATGTGGTTAAAAAAAAGTGCTTCAGCCTGAGAGATAGGGGAGGATGAAACAGGAGGAAAGGAGGAGGCCCTCAGCGGGAGGTCGGAAAGGGTGGGGTCTCGGGCGGAGCTGCCAGGGGTGTTAACCATCACTTAGCCCACAAGCTCTGCGCCTCTAGGGGTTCACACAGTTTTCAGGATGCGTGGATCTTGGACGAGAAAAGAAATCCCTTCCTGATTATTTCAGGATGGGGAGGGGGGTTTCCTGGCAATTCTCTATTTATTGCCCCGTGATTGTTCCCAAAGTGGGGAGGGAGCGAGGGGCAGACGCGCGCATGTGCACACACTCGCTTTGCAGGGAGGTTCGGAAGAGCCTGCCTGACGCTAGGTGCGGACATCGTCCAGCTCGGGACCTCGGTCCCGCTCTTCTGCTTTTTACTGCAACTGCCCAGGGCGATAACTGGTCAATTACACAAGGCGGAGCAAGTCCGCTCCTCAGGGGGCGGGACCAAAGGCCCCGCCTCCATCCGGGCTTCCGTAGCTCCCGCTTTACTCCCCCTTCTTCCCCAGCCTCCATCGCCTCAGCCTCGGGGGCGGGCTAAAGTAAACACACCCACCACACCCGTCCCCAGTCCGGCTCCTCCCGCCTCACCTCTTGACCTTCGTGCCCTTCAGCACCAACTTGGTGGACTTGACTGATGCGTATTCAGCCATGACAGCGGAGAACGAGGGCTCCCGAAGCAGGTTAAAACTACCGCGATCAAGCGCTTTGGCAAATCCCACCTCTCTTATACGGCGCAGGCGCATGGAGCACTTCCGGTTCCTTCTTCACTTCCGTGTTTTTCTTGGAGCTACAGAAGCCGCCGAGGTCCGCTATACTTCTGGATGCGTTTTCCTGCGGCGGCCTTGTCACGAGTTCTGAGACCTCTCGGGCTAGGGGAGAAGGAAAAGGAAACGGGGTTACTAAGAAGGGAGTGACCTGCATTGGTGGAGGGAGATTCCTCACTTGGAAGTCCGGGGAGCCACCGAAATCCCAGTTTTAGTTTTCATCCTTAGATTCAGCGCGCATTTGATTAAAGAATGTAATCCTTTTGAGGGCAGGGCTATCTCCCCTGCTCGTCCCCAGTGGTATACAGTAGGCGCTTAATAAATGCTTGTGGCTGGCTTGAGGCTTTCGGGCCCCACATATACTCTCAGTACACAGACACTCACCCTCAAGACCCAATAGTGGTGACCACGAGTCCTCAGCCAAGGAGTTCGGATGTTGGCGCTTCCTCCGAGTGGGGATGTTGTAGCGGCCGCCGTGTGGGTTAATTGCGTATTACTTTTGTGCTTTGTGCCTTATTTAAATCAGGGTTCTGAGCAGTAGTAAACTCCCTAAGACCCCGCGGGTTGAAATGAGAATTCCGAATCCGGATTAATCTTACACTGCTTTGGTCTGGACTTGATCGGCAGTTGAGAGAGTCTTGCGTACTTTTCTGTTGTTTTGAAAAGTAACTTGCTGGGTTAAGGTTTAGCAGGACCGCCTTCGGGAAGCGTGGCTCCTCCTCTTGGGACCGTGCCATCTTGTAGCTAGGGCTTCTGCTGGGGATGGACACTGAACTGCCAGTCTCGCCAAGAACCTTGGCTTGTTTTGCTAGAGAGCAGCCAAGAGAGGGCAAACTCTCTTTGACGACTTATTCTTGAGTTCCTTTTGTGTGGAAAGATGAAGAACTTACAGATTAAGCACATATGATCAGAGACTGTTAACTAAAGTAGATCAGGCCTATAGGCCCCAGTCACGTGATTTCAGATGAGACGGGACAGCATTCCATGGTCCAAAGAAGGAATTAAGTGGCCAAAGCTGTATATCACCTTTTCCCTGCATTCCACTGACCAAATAGGGGGATAAAGATTTATATAACCGATCAGAGCCTGTAAAGGGCGGGATTTTGGGGGTTCTTTGTCTGAAATGTATAAAAGCTGTAAGCATCTTCAAGTGAATGTCTCTTCCTGTGGGTATCCTTGCTGTCCTTTCGGGCCCACCGGCCAGGCCGGTCCCTTCTCGAGATTCTAATACATTATTTCCGTACATCATGTGGAGTGACTCCTGAGTAGTCAGTTTGGATAGGTGCAATTGCCCCAAACACTTCTGTAGCTTTTACCTCCAGAACCTCCCTGCTCTCTCTCCTTTTTTTTTTTTTTAATTTTATTTAATAATTACTTTATATTGACAGAATCCATGCCAGAGTAATTTTTTACAGCATTATCCCTTGCACTCGTTTCTGTTCCAATTTTTCCCCTCCCTCTCTCCACCCCCTCCCCTAGATGGCAAGCAGTCCTTTACATGTTGAATAGGTTACAGTATATCCTAGATACAATATATGTTTGCAGAACCGAACAGTTCTCTTGTTGCGTAGGGAGAATTGGATTCAGAAGGTAAAAATAACCCAGGGAAGAAAAACAAAAATGCAGATAGTTCACATTCATTTCCCAGTGTTCTTTCTTTGGGTGTCCAAAAGACACCTGTCTGTCATTTATCAATTGAAACTCAGTTAGGTCTCTTTGTCAAAGAAATCCACTTCCATCAAAATATGTCCTCATACAATATCGTTGTTGAAGTGTATAATGATCTCCTGGTTCTGCTCATTTCACTTAGCATCAGCTCATGTAAGTCTCGCCAGTCCTCTCTGTATTCATCCTGCTGGTCATTTCTCATAGAACAATAATATTCCATAACATTCATATACCACAATTTACCCAGCCATTCTCCAATTGATGAGCATCCATTCGTTTTCCAGCTTCTAACCACTACAAACAGGACTGCTACAAACATTTTGGCACATACAGGTCCCTTTCCCTTCTTTAGTATCTCTTTGGGGTATAAGCCCAGTAGAAACACTGCTGGATCAAAGGGTATGCACAATTTGATAACTTTTTGGGCATAATTCCAGATTGCTCTCCAGAATGGTTGCATTCGTTCACAACTCCACCAACAATGCATTAGTGTCCCAGTTTTCCCGCATCCCCTCCAACATTCATCATTATTTTTTCCTGTCATCTTAGCCAATCTGACAGGTGTGTAGTGGTATCTCAGAGTTGTCTTAATTTGCATTTCTCTGATCAATAATGATTTGGAACACTCTTTCATATGACCTACTCTCTCTCCTAGTGCTGAAAACACAGATTGACGATCCCTTTGGACTCTATGCTCCCTCACGTGCTTCTGCTGCAAGAATATAATGGCAGATGGGGCAGGATCAGCAGCTATTAGCAATAAGATGTGAAGGTTTTGCTCATTTAAGAAAATCTTCTCTCTCCTTGCTTTCTCTAGAATTTCCCTTTCTCCTTTCCCTTTCCATCTTTCTTCAGCTGTTTGCGAAGTCTCATCAGGCAGCCATTTTGCCTTCTTGCTCTTTGTCTTTGGGATGTTTTTTATTGCTGTGTCCTGTACAATATTGTCGACCTCTGTCCATGGTTCTCTAGGAACGCTGTCTAGCAGATCGAATCTCTTAAATATAATCATCTCTACTTCATATTCATGAGTGTTATTCAGGTCATACCTATATGATTTGATGATTTTCCCTTACTTTCTTTAATTTAAGTCAGAATTTTGCAATAAGAATCACGTAATCTGAGCCACAGTCAACTCCAGGTCTTGTTACAACTGACTGTACAGAGCTTCTCCCCTCTTTGGGGGAGTATAGGATATAATTAATCTGATTTCAGTGTTGATGCAGGGATCCTCAAAACTATGGCCTGCAGGGCAGATGTGGCAGCTGAGGATGATCTCACTGAGGGCTATGAAGTTTCTTTATTCAAAGGCCCACAAAACAAAGTTTTTGTTTTTACTATAGTCTAGCCCTCCAACAGTCTGAGGGACAGTGACCTGTCCCCCTATTTTAAAAGTTTGAGGACCCCTGCATAGAGTTGCCTTTTGGATTGTTGAAAAAGTGCTTGCTATGACTAACGAATTATCTTGACAAAACTCTATTAGTCTCTGCTCTGTGTCATATTGTATTTGAAGGCCAAACTTGCCTGTTATTTCAATTATCTTTTGATTTCTCACTTTAGCATTCAATATCCTATGATGAATGGGACATTTAAAAATTATTATTTCTAGAAGGTATTGTAGGTTTTCATAAAACTGATCAACTTTGGTCTCTTTGACATTAATGGTTGGAACTTTGAATTCAAATAGATATCATTCTATCATTTTTGCGGTTATACTGTTATCCTGTTTTTCTCACCCTTTTATTGACAATGAGGACCACTCCATTTCTTCTAATGGATTTGTAGCCATGGTAGTACACATGATGATTACCTGAATTAAAATCTACCTATTCCTGTTTATTTAAGTTCACTGAAACCCAGGATGTTGATATTTAATCATTTGACCACATCCAGCTTACCTTGATTCTTAAATCGTATGTTCCAGGTTCCTATGCAATATTAATTTTTACAGCATCGGAGTTTTCCTTTTGTCACCAGATGCATTTACAGCTGGCATCTTTTGGGCTTTGTCCTAGCTGCTTCATTAGGACTGATAGTTGTCTTCTGCTCTTCCCCAGTAGCATACTGGATATACCTTCTGAACTAAGGGATTCATCTTCTGATGTTCTTTTATTATTTTAATATTGTCCACGGTATTTTAATTGGCAAAGATACTGGGGTGATTTACCATTATTTTTCTTATTACCTTTTGTAAGAATTCTCTATTATGGCCTGTTCATCTTGGATAACTCTGAAAGGTATGGCTTATAGTTTTATTGAACAGCAAAATGTTACAGATCCTCAAAGGGCTGGTGGTTCTGGATCATCTTATCTCCTGAGGAATTTACATGCAGGTCAAAAAGCAACAATTAGAACTGAATATGGAATAACCAATTGGTTTAAGTTTGGGAAAGGAGTAAGACGAGGTTGTAAATTGTCATTTATTTAGCTTAGATGCAGAGTACATCATGTAAAATGCCAAACTAAGGTTGCTGTGAGAAATATCAATAATCTCAGTTATGCAGATGATAACACTCTGTTGGTTGAAACAATATTCCCGTGAATAGGAATTAAGAAGCTTCTTGATGAGAGTGAAAAAGGAAAGTGTAAAAGCTGGCTTGAAATTTAGCATTAAAAAAACAACAACTAAGATCTTGGCAACTTGTTTCATTACTTCCTGGCAAGCAGAGAGAAGAAATGGAAGCACTGTAAGATTTTATATTGTTAGGTTCAAAGATTGCTGCAGACAGCAATTGCAGCCCTGAAATTAAAAGATGCCTGCTTTTTGGAAGGAAAACTAAAGTGATCAAGATAGCATACTAAAAAGCAGAGATGTCACTTTGCCAACAAAGGTCCACATAGTCAAAATTATGGTTTTTCCAATAGCAATGTATGTTTGTGAAAGCTGAGCACTGCAGAATTGACCCTTTCAAATTGTGGAGCTGAAGACTTCGGGGAGTCCTTTGGACTGCAAGGAGATCAAATAAGTCAATGCTTAAAGGAGTTAATTTAGTACAAGCCTTCCCCAATTGACAAATGGTCAAAGGACATGAATAGACAATTTTTAGATGAAGAAATTAAAACTATTTTTAGTCATATAAAACTACTATGAATCACTATTGATTAGAGAAATGCAAATTAAGTTAACTCTGAGATTGACTAAGATTACAGGAAAAGATAATAAATGTTGGAGGGCATGTGGGAAAATTGGGATACTAATGCATTGTCGGTAGAATTGTGAATTGATCCAACCATTTTGTAGAGCAATTTGGAATTATGCCCAAAGGGCTTTCAAGCTGTACAAACCCCTTTAGCCAGCAGTGTCTCTACAGGGGTCTGAATCCTGAAGAGATCATATAAGAGGGAAAAGGACCTACATGTGTAAAAATATTTGCAGCAGTCCTTTTTGTAGTGGCAAGGAACTGGAAACTGAGTGGATGCCTGTCAGTTGGGGAATATGATATATGATATATGAAGGTAATAGAATATTATTGTTCTTTAAGAAATGACAAGCAAGCTGATTTCAGAAAAGCCTGGAAATACTTATATATGAATTGATGCTAAGTGAAGTAAGCAGAACTAAGAGAACATTGTACATAGTAACAACAAAATTATGTGATGATCAATTGTCAAGAACTTGACTCTTTTCAATAATGAGATGATCCAAGGCAGTTTCAATAGACTTGTGATAGAAAGTACCATCTGCATCCAGAGAGAGAACTATGGAAACTGAATGTGGATCAAAGCATTTGCCGTTGTTATTAGTTTGCTTTTTCCTTTCTTGTGTTTTCTTCCCTTTTGATCTTTTTTTTTTTTGCATAACATGATAAATATGGAAATATATTTAGAAGAATTGCACATGTTTAACCTATATCAGATTGCTTGCTGTCTTGGAAGGGAGAGGAGGAGGAGGAGGAGAAAAATTTGGAACACAAGGTTTTGCCAAGGTGAATGTTGAAAACTATCTTTGCATATAGTTGGAAAAATAAAATACTCTTTAAAAAGATATTAATTCAGACTTCACTGAAAGGTCAAATACTGAAGTTGAATTTTAAATACTTTGGCTACATAATGACAAAACAACACTCACTGGGAAAGACCCTGATGTTGGGGAAAATTGAAGGCAAAAGGAAAGGGAAATGGTAGAGAATGAGATGAATAGATAGTGTGGAAATAATGAACATGAACATGGATAAACTTTGAGAAATAATGGAAGACAGAAGGGCCTGAAGAGATTGCAAAAGTAAATAATAGCAAAGTGAAGATTTTCCTTAATATGATGGAATAATAAGGGTCATTGAATGAAGACAACTGATGAACAAAAGGTACTTACAGTAATTGGCTGAGGAGGCGGTCCATGTCCTTGTTGCTTAGCTAGAAAGCAAGCTGGTCCCTTTCTATGGAGCTTGTTTTTCATTCTCTTTTTCTTCCTTCTCTCCCACACCTCCATCATTAGAGGCAGCTAACTGGTGCACTGACTAGAACTCTATACATGGAAGTCAAAATGCAACCTCCCATAACTCTCTAACTTTGCCCTGTGACCTAGGGCAAGACATTTTACATCTGCTTACCTCAGTCTTCTCAACTGTAAAATGGGAATAATAACATCAACTCACGGGACTGTTGTGGGATCAAATGAGATAATCTTTGTAAAGTACTTACCACAATGTCTAGCATACAGAAGATACTTAATCAAAGCTCGTTCCCTTCTTCCTCATCAGCAATGACATTTTGGACCAGGAACACCTAACAGTATTCTCCATTTTTTTTGGTATTTTGTATTTTTTGAGTCTCTACTCAAAGGGGTCCAGCTCCAAAATCTGGAGTGACAAGCCAGCAGCAGTGGAGGGTTCTCTTTCTTCTCTCCCGATTGGCCATGGTGTTTTGCAATTTCTAACGGAGCCAAGTTGGCTACAGAATCAGGGAGCAGTCCAACTCTATCTGCAGCTCTGTTTAGTCATCTGACTTCAGGGAACAAGATATCCTTTCCAGGATAAACTCCAAATCTGGTAACTACAAGACTAACTTAGGCTAGGATACTCAGTTCCTTCCCATTCTCTTGGGGCTCTTCTCCCCTCTGATTGGAGGGCCAATGGAGGCACCAAACCCCTCCCAAAGCTTTCCTTTATAGAAGGCAGCATTTGGACTTTCCAGTTCATTCCACTCTCTTAATTTTAACTCCCTGGAACAAGATCCCCTTTGGTGTTCATCTTCCTTGCCCTCACTTCCATTTTCCTTTTGAGCATCATCTTCCTCCAACAGATGGTAAGCTTCTTGAGGGCAGAGACTATCTCTCTCTTATTTGTATCCCCAGTGACTAGCACAGGGCTTGGAGCATGGTAACAATAAATTGCTGGCCAGCCCCTATATATTATACCAATAAACTAAATTGTCTAAATTTAAAATTGACTAAATGCCTACTATGTGCCTTGTGTTATACAATTACCTATCAAAATATACATTCCATTAATATTATAATGGTTGGGGCAGCTAGGTGGTACAGTAGATAGAGCACCAGCCCTGAAGTCAGGAGGACTTGAGTTCAAATCTGGTCTCAGACACTTAATACTTTCTAGCTATGTGACCCTGGGCAAGTCACTTAATCCCAATTGCCTCAGCAAAAAATAAATTATATATATATATGTGTGTGTATGTGTGTGTGTGTGTGTGTGTGTGTGTGTGTATGTATATGTGATTGACTACAATGGCAGTGCTAATCTTTGGTGGAAAAATATTTACCTAAAAAATGTTAATATCCTCTAGGAGCATGTCCCCGTATGGCAGAGAAAAATTGTCAAAAATGGCTTTAGAAAGTCATAGATCCTAGAAAACCAGCTGAGTAGCTAAGATAAAAGAGGGCTCAACTTCATGGGAACTTCAGAAGAATCCATGAAGAAAGACGAGAGCTTTCAGAAAAGGAATCGAAATATGCATTCTCTCTACATAACGTATTTCCATTTTGAGCCCAGAGCTCTGGGCCTGAAGTCCAGAAGACTTTCTAAGTTCAAATCTGGCCTCAGATACTTAACTAACCATGTGATCCTGGACAAATCACTTAACCGTATTTGCTTCAGTTCCTGAATAAAATGAGCTGGAGAAGGAAATGTCAAATTATTTCAGTATCTTTTGCCAAGAAAACCCCAAATAAGGTCACAAAGAGTCAGAGGTGTCTGAAATGACTAAACAACAAATCTCCATGGATGCTGTGTATATTTGTGAGAGAGTATACACTATATTTGGGGGTAAATGAAAACAGTTCCAGCTCTTCTAGCTCCAAATCCATGATCCTGATTCTTGCCATGTCTTTTTTTTTTTTTAAATTAAAGTAAATATCCTTTATAAGAAGTTCATTAAATCTGGCTGGCTGACTATTAATGGGAAGCTCACTGGTGACACTAAGTTAGATCTCAGGAGTAATTTAGAACTCTGAGAGTAATAGTGCTTCACTGAGGGACCCCACCTGCCAGTTCTGGTGTGAATTGGGGGGAGTTACCCCAGAAAGGCTGAATTGAAAAGGGCAGCAGATAAGCATGGGTCCCGTCCATCTGCATAAGAATGGGAGGAAAATGGGACTATTTCATGGTATGAACCCTATTAGGAAGGTCAGAGATCTAAGAGAAACATGTTCAGGGCATCAACCTTAACCTCAAGTTGAAGATGTCATTTCTCCTTTATAGCTGGAGTCCTCTTGTGCCTTGGGCCCTATACTGAAAGGCAATGGCACTGGGATGAGAGGACCTGGGTTCAAGTCCCACCTCTGATGCTTATTTACTGTGTAACCTTGGATAAGTTACCCTTCCCTGGGCCTCAGTTTTCTGCTTTGTGAAATAGGGAGATGGACTAGTAAATGGCCTCTGAGATAGGTTCTTTCCAGTTCTGGAGCTTGTCCGTTAATAGAAATACCTCGAAAGGCCACATGGTGGCGGTGTTTCACCAGATCAGGAGGAAGGGTATTTTGGCAAAGGTTTGGAGCTAAATGGAGAGGAAAGAGTCTGATTGTGGGGGCTACTATAAGAGCCTACATGAGAGAGACAGACACACAGAGAGAGAGAGAGAGAGAGAGAGAGAGAGAAAGGAGGAAGAAGAAGAAGAAGAAAGAAGAAGAAGAAGAAAGAAGAAGAAGAAGAAGAAGAAGAAAGAAGAAGAAGAAGAAGGAAGAAGAAGAAGAAGAAGAAGAAGAAAGAAGAAGAAGAAGAAAGAAGAAGAAGAAAGAAGAAGAAAGAAGAAGAAGAAGAAAGAAGAAGAAGAAAGAAGAAGAAGAAGAAAGAAGAAGAAGAAAGAAGAAGAAGAAGAAAGAAGAAGAAGAAGAAAGAAGAAGAAGAAGAAGAAGAAGAAAGAAGAAGAAGAAGAAGAAGAAGAAGAAAGAAGAAGAAGAAGAAGAAGAAGAAGAAAGGGAGGGAGGGAAGAAGAAAAGGAAGCAGAGCGGAAGGGAGAGAGGGAAAGAGAGAGAGACAGAGACAGAGACTGAGAGAGATGATAAGAGTTTGAAGAAATGTAGTGAGCATATGAGTGGAGAGAAGAGGAAAGATGCCTGAGAGAATGCAGGGAAGATTTGACTGCAAATGATGGAAAGGGGAAGAGGTGAGGCTGGGGTCTGAGTGCTTGGAAGGATGGCAGTATCCTGGGCAGAAATGAGGAGTTTGGGGCAATAGGTAGGAAGAAATCTTATTCTACTCACATGTATGTATTAAATCCCTACTGTGCCAGCCACTGGAGATGCAAAAACAGTGAAAACCGTCTCCTCAAGGAGGCAACTGAACTGTGAGAGTGAGAGGGGCACAGGACTCTGGGACTGGAGCCAATTCTGTCTTGGAGCTTCTTAGCTATATGCTTCTGGGCAAGTCACTTCATCTCTAGTTTCCTTATCTGTAAAATAGAGATAAAAGCACCTACTGCTCATGGGCTATTAGACGGTGTATGAACAGTGCTTTGCATACCTTAGACTCTAGGTGAACTTCAGCTACTTCAGCAGCGCGCTAGATCCAGCTTGAGCTGATTGTTAAATTTTCAGCATGAGCATCTGCAAGTCGACAAAGTTTGATTCATTGTTTTGTTGATAGTCAAATCTTAGAGGAGTCCCGCAGACATTCCCCTCCCATCTGCCCCCAGAGCTAATTGCTAAAACAGTGCCCAGCAGCCCCTGGGAATTATCCTTCCTAGAGGATACCCCTTGTCCGCGTGGGGACAGCCTGTTGGAAGAAGGCTGGGAATGAGGAGCGGGACTTCCAGGCAGCTGGTAGTGGAGGGCTAGAGCTGGGGAAGGGGCTGACGGTTGGATACGTGGATTCCTGAGACGTCTAATAGAAGTGATCGTTCAATTCATGGGAAGGGATCAATGAAAGAGAGAGAGGGAAAAGGGAAGAGGGCTCAGGACAGAGTCGTGGGAACCCTCAGCTTTAGACACCTAGAACATTGTGGCCGGATGTAGAGGCTGTTTTAGGAAGTAGCTCATGGGGGGAAAGGGTCCCGACAAAGGTGACTTAAAGGTGATGAGCGCTCTTCCCTCAGTGAAGACAAAGAAGACTCACTTGTGGGGAATGATCATTGCCTTCAGGGGGATTAAGTTAATTCTGTTTGGTCCGAGGGGAGTAGAACTAGGGCAATATATAGAAGTCCCTAAAGGGTCAGGAAAGTCTTCCTGTCCGTGATCGCCGTCCCAGAGAGGAAGGGGCTGCTTGGGAAGGTGCTGGAGCACGCTGGGTCTCGTGCAGCTAAGGAGTCCTGGACCAACCTAGATGCTTGCTTAATTCAGAGCCCCTGTGGGACCTCTGGCAGCAGAAGATCCAAATGGTAAACTTCTGTTTAACTCAGCGGGTTTATGGGCAGAAACCACTCTGAGCAAAGCTGGGTGTGGGGTGAGTTGTGGCACCTGATAAGGAATGGTTCCTGCCCTCTGGAGTTTATACTTTAGTTTATATTTCATACTTCTGTGAGGGGGGATAATGAGGGAAAGGACTCCTGATTTGAAGCCAGAGAACCTCCTGCATGACTAGGCAAGTGCCCTGATCCACAAATTTGAATCCATCCCTTTCTATATATTATAATATATATTCTAAAAACAAAGTAGATACAAAGTAGATATATAGTATATACCTTATTCTATATATGCAGCAGATAGTAGCATAAACTTTGTTTTATGTATATAGTATATGTAATATATAATAGCATATACCTCATTCTATGTGTATAGTATATAGTAGTAGAAAATTTGTTCTGTGTATATAATATATAATAGTATATACCTCATTCTATGTGTATAGTATATAGTAGTAGAAAATTTGTTCTGTGTATATAATATATAGTAGTACATACCTCATTCTATGTGTATAGTATATAGTAGTAGAAAATTTGTTCTGTGTATATAATATATAGTAGTATATACCTCATTCTATGTGTATAGTATATAGTAGTAGAAAATTTGTTCTGTGTATATAATATATAGTAGTATACACCTCATTCTATGTGTATAGTATATAGTAGTAGAAAATTTGTTCTGTGTATATAATATATAGTAGTATATACCTCATTCTATGTGTATGGTATATAGTAGTAGAAAATTTGTTCTGTGTATATAATATATAGTAGTATATACCTCATTCTATGTGTATAGTATATAGTAGTAGAAAATTTGTTCTGTGTATATAATATATAGTAGTATATACCTCATTCTATGTGTATAGTATATAGTAGTAGAAAATTTGTTCTGTGTATATAATATATAATAGTATATACCTCATTCTATGTGTATAGTATATAGTAGTAGAAAATTTGTTCTGTGTATATAATATATAATAGTATATACCTCATTCTATGTGTATGGTATATAGTAGTAGAAAATTTGTTCTGTGTATATAATATATAGTAGTATACACCTCATTCTATGTGTATAGTATATAGTAGTAGAAAATTTGTTCTGTGTATATAATATATAGTAGTACATAGCTCATTCTATGTGTATAGTATATAGTAGTATAAAATTTGTTCTGTGTATATAATATATAGTAGTATATACCTCATTCTATGTGTATAGTATATAGTAGTAGAAAATTTGTTCTGTGTATATAATATATAGTAGTACATAGCTCATTCTATGTGTATAGTATATAGTAGTAGAAAATTTGTTCTGTGTATATAATATATAGTAGTATATACCTCATTCTATGTGTATAGTATATAGTAGTAGAAAATTTGTTCTGTGTATATAATATACAGTAGTACATACCTCATTCTATGTGTATAGCATATAGTAGTAGAAAATTTGTTCTGTGTATATAATATATAGTAGTACATAGCTCATTCTATGTGTATAGTATATAGTAGTAGAAAATTTGTTCTGTGTATATAATATATAGTAGTATATACCTCATTCTATGTGTATAGTATATAGTAGTAGAAAATTTGTTCTGTGTATATAATATATAGTAGTATACACCTCATTCTATGTGTATGGTATATAGTAGTAGAAAATTTGTTCTGTGTATATAATATATAGTAGTACATAGCTCATTCTATGTGTATGGTATATAGTAGTAGAAAATTTGTTCTGTGTATATAATATATAGTAGTATATACCTCATTCTATGTGTATAGTATATAGTAGTAGAAAATTTGTTCTGTGTATATAATATATAGTAGTATATACCTCATTCTATGTGTATAGTATATAGTAGTAGAAAATTTGTTCTGTGTATATAATATATAATAGCATATACCTCATTCTATGTGTATGGTATATAGTAGTAGAAAATTTGTTCTGTGTATATAATATATAGTAGTATACACCTCATTCTATGTGTATGGTATATAGTAGTATAAAATTTGTTCTGTGTATATAATATATAGTAGTATATACCTCATTCTATGTGTATAGTATATAGTAGTAAAAATTTGTTCTGTGTATATAATATATAGTAGTATATACCTCATTCTATGTGTATGTATATAGTAGTATAAAATTTGTTCTGTGTATATAATATATAGTAGTATATACCTCATTCTATGTGTATAGTATATAGTAGTAGAAAATTGTTCTGTGTATAATAATATATAGTAGTATATACCTCATTCTATGTGTATAGTATATAGTAGTAGAAAATTTGTTCTGTGTATATAATATATAGTAGTATATACCTCATTCTATGTGTATAGTATATAGTAGTATAAAATTTGTTCTGTGTATATAATATATATATAGTAGTAATACCTCATTCTATGTGTATGGTATATAGTAGTAGAAAATTTGTTCTGTGTATATAATATATAGTAGTATACACCTCATTCTATGTGTATAGTATATATAGTAGTAGAAAATTTGTTCTGTGTATATAATATATAGTAGTACATAGCTCATTCTATGTGTATATATATATAGTAGAAAATTTGTTCTGTGTATATAATATATAGTAGTATATACCTCATTCTATGTGTATAGTATATATAGTAGAAAATTTGTTCTGTGTATATAATATATAGTAGTACATAGCTCATTCTATGTGTATAGTATATAGTAGTAAAAATTTGTTCTGTGTATATAATATAGTAGTATATACCTCATTCTATGTGTATAGTATATAGTAGTAAAAATTTGTTCTGTGTATATAATATACAGTAGTACATACCTCATTCTATGTGTATAGCATATAGTAGTAGAAAATTTGTTCTGTGTATATATATATAGTAGTACATAGCTCATTCTATGTGTATAGTATATAGTAGTAAAAATTTGTTCTGTGTATATAATATATATAGTAGTATATACCTCATTCTATGTGTATAGTATATAGTAGTAGAAAATTTGTTCTGTGTATATAATATAGTAGTATACACCTCATTCTATGTGTATGGTATATAGTAGTAGAAAATTTGTTCTGTGTATATAATATATATAGTAGTACATAGCTCATTCTATGTGTATGGTATATAGTAGTAGAAAATTTGTTCTGTGTATATAATATATATAGTATATACCTCATTCTATGTGTATAGTATATAGTAGTAGAAAATTTGTTCTGTGTATATAATATATATAGTATATACCTCATTCTATGTGTATATATATAGTAGTAAAAATTTGTTCTGTGTATATAATATATAGTAGTATACACCTCATTCTATGTGTATATATATATAGTAGAAAATTTGTTCTGTGTATATAATATATAGTAGTATATACCTCATTCTATGTGTATAGTATATAGTAGTAGAAAATTTGTTCTGTGTATATAATATATAGTAGTATACACCTCATTCTATGTGTATGGTATATAGTAGTAGAAAATTGTTCTGTGTATATATATATAGTAGTATATACCTCATTCTATGTGTATAGTATATAGTAGAAAATTTGTTCTGTGTATATAATATATAATAGCATATACCTCATTCTATGTGTATGGTATATAGTAGTAGAAAATTTGTTCTGTGTATATAATATATAGTAGTATATACCTCATTCTATGTGTATAGTATATAGTAGTAGAAAATTTGTTCTGTGTATATAATATATAGTAGTATACCTCATTCTATGTGTATATATATAGTAGTAGAAAATTTGTTCTGTGTATATAATATATAGTAGTAGATACCTCATTCTATGTGTATAGTATATAGTAGTAGAAAATTTGTTCTGTGTATATAATATATAGTAGTAGATACCTCATTCTATGTGTATAGTATATATAGTAGTAAAAATTTGTTCTGTGTATATAATATATAGTAGTAGATACCTCGTTCTATGTGTATAGTATATAGTAGTAGAAAATTTGTTCTGTGTATATAATATATAGTAGTAGATACCTCATTCTATGTGTATAGTATATAGTAGTAGAAAATTTGTTCTGTGTATATAAATATAGTAGTATATACCTCATTCTATGTGTATAGTATATAGTAGTAGAAAATTTGTTCTGTGTATATAATATATAGTAGTAGATACCTCATTCTATGTGTATAGTATATAGTAGTAGAAAATTTGTTCTGTGTATATAATATATAGTAGTAGATACCTCATTCTATGTGTATAGTATATAGTAGTAGAAAATTTGTTCTGTGTATATAATATATAGTAGTACATACCTCATTCTATGTGTATAGTATATAGTAGTAGAAAATTTGTTCTGTGTATATAATATATAGTAGTACATACCTCATTCTATGTGTATAGTATATAGTAGTAGAAAATTTGTTCTGTGTATATAATATATAGTAGTACATACCTCATTCTATGTGTATAGTATATAGTAGTAGAAAATTT
Source organism: Antechinus flavipes (assembly GCF_016432865.1). Taxonomy (NCBI): domain Eukaryota; kingdom Metazoa; phylum Chordata; class Mammalia; order Dasyuromorphia; family Dasyuridae; genus Antechinus; species Antechinus flavipes. Next base: position 184,738,149 of record NC_067403.1, on the reverse strand, counting down.
GTTCTGTGTATATAATATATAATAGTACATACCTCGTTCTATGTGTATAGTATATAGTAGTAGAAAATTTGTTCTGTGTATATAATATATAATAGTACATACCTCGTTCTATGTGTATAGTATATAGTAGTAGAAAATTTGTTCTGTGTATATAATATATAGTAGTACATACCTCATTCTATGTGTATAGTATATAGTAGTAGAAAATTTGTTCTGTGTATATAATATATAGTAGTACATACCTCATTCTATGTGTATAGTATATAGTAGTAGAAAATTTGTTCTGTGTATATAATATATAGTAGTACATACCTCATTCTATGTGTATAGTATATAGTAGTAGAAAATTTGTTCTGTGTATATAATATATAGTAGTATATACCTCATTCTATGTGTATAGTATATAGTAGTAGAAAATTTGTTCTGTGTATATAATATATAGTAGTAGATACCTCGTTCTATGTGTATAGTATATAGTAGTAGAAAATTTGTTCTGTGTATATAATATATAGTAGTAGATACCTCATTCTATGTGTATAGTATATAGTAGTAGAAAATTTGTTCTGTGTATATAATATATAGTAGTAGATACCTCATTCTATGTGTATAGTATATAGTAGTAGAAAATTTGTTCTGTGTATATAATATATAGTAGTATATACCTCATTCTATGTGTATAGTATATAGTAGTAGAAAATTTGTTCTGTGTATATAATATATAGTAGTATATACCTCATTCTATGTGTATAGTATATAGTAGTAGAAAATTTGTTCTGTGTATATAATATATAGTAGTACATACCTCATTCTATGTGTATAGTATATAGTAGTAGAAAATTTGTTCTGTGTATATAATATATAGTAGTACATACCTCATTCTATGTGTATAGTATATAGTAGTAGAAAATTTGTTCTGTGTATATAATATATAGTAGTACATACCTCATTCTATGTGTATAGTATATAGTAGTAGAAAATTTGTTCTGTGTATATAATATATAGTAGTACATACCTCATTCTATGTGTATAGTATATAGTAGTAGAAAATTTGTTCTGTGTATATAATATATAGTAGTACATACCTCATTCTATGTGTATAGTATATAGTAGTAGAAAATTTGTTCTGTGTATATAATATATAGTAGTATATACCTCATTCTATGTGTATAGTATATAGTAGTAGAAAATTTGTTCTGTGTATATAATATATAGTAGTAGATACCTCATTCTATGTGTATAGTATATAGTAGTAGAAAATTTGTTCTGTGTATATAATATATAGTAGTACATACCTCATTCTATGTGTATAGTATATAGTAGTAGAAAATTTGTTCTGTGTATATAATATATAGTAGTACATACCTCGTTCTATGTGTATAGTATATAGTAGTAGAAAATTTGTTCTGTGTATATAATATATAGTAGTACATACCTCGTTCTATGTGTATAGTATATAGTAGTAGAAAATTTGTTCTGTGTATATAATATATAATAGTACATACCTCGTTCTATGTGTATAGTATATAGTAGTAGAAAATTTGTTCTGTGTATATAATATATAGTAGTAGATACCTCATTCTATGTGTATAGTATATAGTAGTAGAAAATTTGTTCTGTGTATATAATATATAGTATATACCTCATTCTATGTGTATAGTATATAGTAGTAGAAAATTTGTTCTGTGTATATAATATATAGTAGTACATACCTCATTCTATGTGTATAGTATATAGTAGTAGAAAATTTGTTCTGTGTATATAATATATAATAGTATATACCTCATTCTATGTGTATAGTATATAGTAGTAGAAAATTTGTTCTGTGTATATAATATATAATAGTATATACCTCATTCTATGTGTATAGTATATAGTAGTAGAAAATTTGTTCTGTGTATATAGTAAATATAACAGTAGTATATACCTTTTTCTCTCTCTATAGCATATGTAGCATACCCCTCATTCCACCTTACTGAAGACAAAGGGGCCGCTTGTCCATGTTTGCATCCTCCCTGGTACCAAGCACACTGCGTGCCTTGTACAGAGTAGGGCTCTTAGGCAGGGAGAGCAGTGGTTTTGGTTGCTGGGGGAGAAGTAGGACAAAAGTGGCCAATTTCACCAACTCCATTCTGTCTTATGTTGCTCCTGCATTGAGTTGCTTGGCCAGGGGAATTACGGGGTTTGAAAAGCGTATCACTCACCCCAGATCTTTAGCAGTTTTTCTAAGTGGAGTCTCTGGGATAACTGAAGGCAGTCCAGGCTAACTACTTAGGGATATGATTTGAGTTAAGGGAATTTTGAACCACAACTTAAATAAGAGCCTGGAATGAGAGAGTCCGTATAGCAATGCCTACGGGCTCCTTTGGCTGACGGATTTGAATGACCAAAGGAGTACGATCTGGGCTGGGGCTACGGGCTAAGGAACTGAAAGACCCCTCCTAAGGAAGAAGCTGCCATTCAAATACCAGTAGATGGCAGCAGAGAGCAGCAGCATCTCCATGGAGACTGCACCCAGGGGCTCTGCTCCCAGGAGAGCATCTCAGTGGACACGTCCAGCAGAGAGAAGAGCAAGTCGTGAGCACCGGGCAGTGGAGGACTCTTCGTGGCAGGAGAGTGCGAGTTGTAATGTTTATAGTCTTTGGCCGCATGAGCCGTTCCACGTGTGTTCTCTCTGAGCTGGGTGTGAGTGTGTAGCTGATTTCGGAAGCTCGGCCCGTGATGTGGAATGGTAGCCAAGTGCCAAAGGTCTGGGTGGTCCGGCCGGTTGAGGCCTTCAGTGGGCACTCATATGGGCAATCCGGAGTGGATGTGGCTCAGCTGGGAAAGAGGAGACATTCCCAGATGGTCTCAGTGCAGTGGGATGAGGGGAGGGGGCTGGCTTGGGCAAAGAGGGGTGATTTCCCAAAGGGGGGTGACCAGAGAAACTCGGAGACTTGGGGAGGAGTGCCAAGAGCTGGACCACCTCCTGGAGCTGGTCTGTGTCTTCTGCACATAGGTCCCTTCTTCTGCAGCGGGGGTAGACCTTGTTCTCTTCTGAGGATTTGGAATCTAGAATCTGCACCTTAGCTTTCTCCTTAGCTGTGGGGGTGGGATGGGAATGGGGGCAAGGAGTTACCATCGTCCTCTCATTGTGGGGGTAAGTTGACATAAGGAAAATGTGGACCTAAAGTAGGACAAGCCATTATTAAGTACCTACTGTGTGCCAGCCACACCGAGATACAAAGACAAAACAAAAGTGTTTCCTGCCTTTAGGAACTTACACTTTATTGGAAAGGCAGGAGGAGATAAGATGTCTCCATACCAGAATCAACACGATACATGCAAAACTATGCGATTATTTCTGTAGGATGAAGGGACTGGGAGGCTGTCCCTAGGAGAGATCAGGCTTCCTGGGCTGATCTTGAAGGAAACTAGGGTCTCCAGAAGGCATGGCACTCCAGGTAAGGGGCACAGCCTGGGCAATGGCACAGAGGTGGGAGAAACTACCATCTTGCTAGGGAGGAACAAAGAGAAGACCAGTTTGGCTGGGCCATCACGTGTGAGGGACAATAATGTATGAGCAGGCTGGAAAGGGCTGTGTGAACCTGGCTAGCACTCTTGGGAGATGGAGCAGGGGAGTGACGAGGTCCGCTTTATGGATTAAGTAGCAGAGAGAAGGACGGACTGGAACAAGGGAGATGAGGTTGGGAAACCAGAAGTGAGGGTCCTCCCTGGGCTGGAGGGGAGGGCAGGGTGTGTCAGAGACCACAGACCACATGGTGCAGTGAGGAGAGGGAGAGCAGAGGAGGAGCCGGCTGGAGAACCTGTGAGACACAGACCTCCCTGGGAAGGGGAAGTTTGGAGGGAGAGGGAAAGGGGAGCTGGTCAGCTCAGGGCAGAATGTCAGGCGGGAAGCTTGTGTCCTGGGTTTGGCACGCAGGGGACAGTCTGGGTGTAGGCAGCTGGGAGTCCTTGGCAGAGAGTGATTCAGCCCAGGGGAGCTTATGAGAGAGAGAGAGAGAGAGAGAGAGAGAGAGAGAGAGAGAGAGAGAGAGAGAGAGAGAGAGAGACACACAGAGAGAGAGAGACAGAGAGAGACAGAGACAGAGACAGAGAGAGAGAGAGACAGAGAGAAGGAGAGAGAGAAGGAGAGAGACAGACAGAGACAGAGATGGAGAGGGACAGAGACAGAGAGAAAGAGACAGAGAGAGAGATACAGAGACAGAGACAAAGATAGAGAGAAATACAGAGACAGAGACAGAAAGAGAGAGATAGAGACAGAGACAGAGAGAGACAGAGACAGAGACAGAGAGAGATATACAGAGACAGAGAAAGAGAGAGACAGAGATGGAGAGAGACAGAGACAAAGATAGAGACAGAGATACAGAGACAGAGACAAAAAGAGAGAGATAGAAACAGAGACAGACAGAGACAGAGACAGAGACACAGAGAGAGAGACCGAGAGAAAGAGAGGCAGAGACAGAGACAGACAGACAGACAGACACACACACACACACACACACACACACACACACACACACACACACAGACACAGAAAGAGAAATAGAGAGAATATGGAGGAAACAGCGAAAGCACTCTTCTGGTCAGACTTACAGCTGGCCAGCTGCATTTAGTTTGGGGTGCTACAATTCAGTTAGGACATTGATTACCAACAGGGTACCCCAAAGAAGACAGGATGCCAAAAGAGCCATAAATTCCAGCCAAACAAGGAACAGAGGAGCTGGAGAGGAGAAATTCTGGGGGACCAGCTGCACCAGACGCCTCCTCCTAGCCCTGTGTCCAGGCCCCTGGGCTGGCTGCCCCACTTTGTAGGAATATGAGAAGAAAGAGAACAGAAGAGCCTCCATCTGGAGCTGGAAGAGCTTTGGAAGTTTTCAAGTTCAATCCATTTCATAGGTTTGGAAACTAAGTCCCAGAGAAGGGAAGGAGCTTCCCTAAGTCACACAGATGGTGAAGAGTGGAGTCATGTTGGGCCTGGAGCTCTGACTGCCAAGAGATCAGAGGAGGCTGTGGGTAAACGTGGATGGGAGCCAAGGGACGGCTCTGGAAGAGGTGCCCTTCTTCAGCAGGCTGGAAGAAAATGCTTCCTCCTGCTTAGAATGAGGATGTTGGCTAGAAAGCCTCTAGGGCCCCTTTCAGCCCTGAATCTAGGATTCCATCTAGGGCACAGGAGGAAACTGAGTCTCAGAGAGGGGAGGGGACAAGGGCTCGATGGGAGCGGCTGGGAAGAAGTCAAGCCAGGATTGGGACCTGGGTACCCCAGCTCCCCCACTCTGCCCCAGCTGCTGCTGCTCTCGGCACTGGATCGAGTCTTCCTGGGGACTCCATCTCAAGAGTGCATGCTCCCTTTCCTGGCCTGAGCCGGCTCCATTCTGAACCAATTAGCCCAAGTGCATCTCACTATATGCATCCCCCAAGTGTCTGCATTTTGGAAAAGCTGCAGATTCAGTCCCATTGTGAGTTTGGAATTGTGTTTCCTTGGAAAAATTCTGGCCCAAGAAAATGAAAGTCATCCTTGGGAAGGTTGCCAGCTAGCCCCAAGAGTCTACATGAAGTTAAAATGTTGATTTTCCTAGAGAAAAAAAAAGTAAGTGAATACTGATTTTTGCTAGAACTGTCAAAACAAGGGCTGCAGCCTCCAGGCTCTCCTGCCCGGCCTGCCAAAGGGAAATGGATCTGCTCCAACAGATTCCCGTAAAACAACTGCAGCCCAGCCCACCCCAGCCTGAGTTCTGGCACAGGGCAAGGAGCTGGGACCAGCTGGGGAGGGAGGTCCTGGCTCTGCTTCTCTGGAGCTAGGTGACCCTGGGCAGGTCATAGTGTCTCCAGACCTCCGATTTCTCAACTGTCAAAACTCCTAGGCTTTAAGAGGAGGTCCTTGGGATGGGGTGCAGATAGGAGTTTTCCTTCTGCTGGGGTCAGCATCCCTCCAATCCCCCACCCCATCCTGTCATCATGCTCGTCCAAATGGCCGTGTCCACTCATGGACCCCCGGCAAGAGACAGAAGCTATTATGGGCACAGAACCCTCCCCTGGGACAGGATCTTCAAACTGAGAACGACCCCTACAGCTCTTCTTCATGCTTCAATTTTGCCACAAGTCCGGGACCACCTGTGTCCTCAGGTCTGTCCAGGCTGATTCAGTTCAGGTACCGATCCCTGTTCTAGACACTGGAGAGGACAAAGACAACTGTTCTTCATGGTGATCTGGGTAGAGATGCTTCTGATCAATGGAAGGGAGTGGTGGGGCAAAGATCAGGTGCTTGAGGATGATTGAGGGACAGAAAACTAAGAATAAGGGGCTTGCTTCCAAGATACCTGAGCTGAGTCTGGAAGAAAGATGTGAAATCTAAGTGCTGGAGAGAAGGGGGAGCAGATATCAGGCCTGCAAGGCATAGGGATCTCACACAAACTCAGAACCTCTTTCCTGAGGGACCCAAGAATCAACTGCCTTATTTGAGAAAGTGTGAAGAGACATCTAGAAAGGACTGGGTTTAAAATTTAAAAAATTTTTTTTTAATTTTTTAAAAAATTTATTTTTTAAAATTATGGTATATGTGTAACCTATATCCGATTGCTTGCTGTTTTGGGAAGGAGATAAAAAAATTAGAACTCAAAATCTTACAAAAATGAATGTTGAAAATGATCTTTACATGTCATTGGAAAAATGAAATACTCTTGACAAATATTATAAGCGACAGTTATGACATACAAAAATGATCTTTATAGTTGATTTTTTTAATTAAAAAAAACTGAGTTTAACTCTAATTTTTTGGAGAGGAAATGACAGGCTGAAAAGGATTTTTATGAAACTTGGGCTGCCATCTTGAGAGACCTGAATAGTGGGACTCTCTTTACAGTGTCTATGGAGAAGTCAGTCTGACTATAAGCTTTCTCATCAGTAATGGATTGTTGAAATATTTAAATATATCTTTATGATGTTTGTCATACTATTAATAAATCATATCTCCAGTAGCAATGTTTAGCTGAATCTATGAGATCAAGATTTAATATCAAGAAAGAGCTGAGTGAAAACTTATGGGAAAAAGGTTTTTCTTTTATAAAATGGGGTGGGGCTCAGTCAATTGGCTGAATAATGAGAAAAGTTGTATCTTTCTATTCATTTGTGAATCATAATATATCCCTCAACTGTCTTAGAATCCAAGTGGATAATTAACCAGATAGTGAGCCAGGAGCAGTTAGAGAGTGGATAATTCCACTACACATGAGGACGGGCTGCTGTCCCCAAAACTTTCACTTAAAAAAGTCATTTTTATAGACATTTCCCAGACATATTATCTCATGAAGCTCTCTTTTAATATTAAGAAAGTGACAGCCTCAGAGCAGTGACCTGTCAAATATCACTGAGATAATAATGTCAAAACAAGAGTCTGAACTCAATTGTTCTGGCCTTAAATCCAGCAGACTATTAACCACACACTGCTGCTGCTGCTTAAGAATTTTTGTTCTACATAGTATTCGCACTCTTTCTCTTATTGTTTGTTTTTTCTTCTCAAGTTTTACTTTTATCTTTTTTCTAAATTTGATCTTTCTTGTGCAACAAGATAACTTTATAAATATGTATACATATATTGTAGCTAAGATATACTCTAACATGTTTAACATGTATGGGACTGCCTGCCATCTAGGGAAAGGAGTGGAGGGAAGGAGGGGAGAAGTCGGAACAGAAGTTTTTGCAAGGGTCAATGTTGGAAAAATTACCCAGGCATATGTTTTGTATTTAAAAAGCTATAATAAAAAAATCAAAAAAAGAATTTTTATTGTTTTTAAAATTTTTCAATAGTATTTTATTTTTCTAAACACATGTAAAGATAATGTTCATTATTCATTTTTGTAACACTATGTACTCCAAATTTTTCTCTCTCCCTCCTTAAGACAGCAAGTAATCTGATATAGTTTAAATATGTGCAATTCATTTTTATATTTGTCATGTTGTGTAGGAAAAATCAGACTAAAAGGGGAAAAACATGACAAAAAGAAACAAACAAAAAAGTGAAAATACATTCAGTGTCCATAATTCTCTCTCTGGATATGGAGAGCATTTTTCATCCTAAGTCTATTGGAATTAAATTGAATTACCTCATTGCTGAGAACAGCCAAGTCTATCACACAAACTTGTTGCTGTGTACAATGTTCTTTTGGTTCTGCTCACTTCATTCAGCATTAGTTCATGTAACTCTTTCCAAGTTTTTCTGAAATCAGCCTGCTCATCATTTAAAAAATTTAATAATGAACAGAAAAACCCACCAAAAATGTCTCTTATTTCATGTGCCCCAAAAGAGTGAATGACTAAAAGGGGGAAAACATGAGAAAGAAAAAAACAAACAAAAAAGTGAAAACATTATGTTTTGAACCACATTCAGTGTCCAGCGTTCTCTCTCTGGATGTGGAAAGCATTTTTCATCCCAAGTCTATTGGAATTAACTTGAATTACCTCATTGTTAAGAACAGCCAAGTCCATCACACAATCATGCTGTTGCTGGGTACAATGTTCTCTTAGTTCTGGCTTGATTCATTCAATATTAGTTCATGTAACTCCAGGTTTTTCTGAAATCAGTCTGCTCATCATTTAAAGAATTTAATAACAGAAAGTCCCATTAAAGTGTTTCTATTCTGTGCCCAGAAAGAGTGGATGATCAAGAGGGAAAGTATAGATATGGAAAAGTAAAGTTGATAAAGAATCAAAAGATATCAATAAGGGGCAGTTAGATGGCTCAGTGGATAGAGCACCAGCCCTGAAATCAGGAGGACCTGAGTTCAAATTTGATCTCAGACACTTAACATGTCCTAGCTGTGTGACCCTGGGCAAGTCATCTAATCCACTTGCCTGGGGGGAGGGGAAGAAGGCTATCAATAAAAACTTCTCTTTAAAAAAAAAAGTCAGAATGGCACCGAACTCAGACATGTAACACTTCCTAGCTGTGTCACTTAGCCCCAATTGCCACAGGGGAAAAAAAGGATATCAATAAAAACTTCTTAAAAAAAAAAGTTAGAATGGCGTCAAACTGTCAGGAGCAAACTACACAACACAACACAATTTCCTTTTCCTTTTATTTAAATTTTCCAGGGCAAGAATTTTTTTTTTTTAAATTCTGCCCATTTAAGACAATTTGACAGTCAACTGTAATTACATTTCACAAACTGTGGCATGAGAAAAACCCACCCGAGGGTCCACCAAAGCCAGCCCGCCCTTGCTCATCTCTAGGAGAGTCTGTGGCCCAAGCGTCGGGTGTGAACGGCATCGAGGGGCCTGGGTGAGGAGCGGGTCGGACGGATGCGGGCAGCGCGCTGTTCAGTCCCAGCAGCCGCCTGGACGCGGACCGGAGCCGTCACCGCCCTGGGGCAGCGCCTCTGAGTCCCGAGAGGGGGCCAGGAGGCCCGAAGCCCCTCTTGTGCTTTGTGTCGCTTCGTCCCTCCACGTTCCCGAAATGCGGATCCAGCCTCACCTGGCCACCGGGTCAGTCCTTTCCCTGCGTGGGAGGAGGATGCGGAATTCCCTGCGTGGGGGGCAACTGTTCCTGCACCGCAGAAAGTGTTTTCAGGACATCCGGGCTCAGCTCCCCTGCTCAGACGAAGCAGGCTCCCAAGCGGATCGGGCTGGGGTGGGGGGGGAGGGTATCTCGGTCCACCTCTGCCCCCCCGGGGTTCCTCGAGAGCCCACGTCACACATTCCCCACTACCACAAGGACGCACGAGGAGGCGGGCATCCGGGTGACTCGTGCCCACGCGGGCCTCGGCAGTCTCCGCAACCCGAGGGCCCGGCCCGCTCTCGCTAGGACGGACTGCACTGTTTCATGCCGAGCTACAAAGGAGAGAGACCTATATGCATAGATACGGATACACACACCAGGGCGCCCACCCGCCCCGCGTCCGACAGGTGGGCCGCAGAACCACGGACACGGCACCAGCCTGCTTACACTGTACACACATACACAGAGAAACGGGAACACTCGCGGGCTCCCGGAACCTCCGGCCGGAGCCGCCCAGCATATTCAAGTATTCGAGAGTGCGAGGGAGACAGAGAAACGGGCCCAAGCGGGTTCTCGTGGCCGTGAACATTTGGCACGTCCGCCCGCTCGGCCCGGGCTCGGGACGGCTCGGCGGGCTCCCGGGTGGAGAGGCCGGCCTCCCGGCGGAGGACTCCAGCCCTCCGCCCCCACTGTGCCTGGCAGAGGGATGCGCAACTTGTAAAGGTCGCTGGCATTCAGGGGGCAATACTTTTTTTAGGACTAACCGGAGATGACCACCCGCTGGCCCGTGGTCTGACCTCCTCCTCCTGCTCTTAATCCCTTTATTCCTGATAGAGAGAGAGGTCCATTCCCCAGCATCACAAAATGAGGCAGCTCGCCACCATCCCCACCCCGAACACGGGCTCCAGTTGGCCACATAATGCCAGGGGGGTTTCTGGGAGCTCTGCAGGAGACCACCGAGCAGTCTTACTTTTTAATCACAGCCCCAGGGGATGCTGCTCCCGAGCAGGTCCGATCGCCCGGGGCGGGGGGGAGTTTGGAAGGCACCCTGCTGACTTTCGGATGCCTCCGGCCAGACACTCATGCCAGGGAATTGCCTGGCTCTTGAGAAGTCAGGACGGATTGGGACAATAGGACATCTTTATTGTCCCTGAGCCGGTTCGGTGGCAGTAAGATTTCTCAGCCGGGCTCTGCGGGCAGTGAAATGGGGGCCATTTCTCCTAATGGTGAATTAACAGCTGTGGGGGTGGGCCGATGGGGGTCTGAAAGCACACCTGCTGTGCCTCTGCTGGGAAGCAAGGCTCTCCCCGACCCTGCCCGGCAGCAGGAATTTCAGCACGTGGGGGTCTTGTCCTCCAGCTGTTGAAGCCTTGGGAGCCAAGGCTCGATCCCCATGAAGGGTCTTTGTTTTCATCTCTACACGGCTTTCTCTAGTGCCGTTCTGAGGGATGCCGAGCCCCCATAGCTAGGTCCCCGCTCGGGGCAGACTGCATGGGGAGACTCCCGGAGGCTGGGGTGGATCTGGCCGGCTCTCCCGCTACCGAGGACGTGGGCTGGAGGGCTTATACATATCCTGCACAGTGGCAGCGGGAAGGGGCCCAGGACCCCTTCTGTCGGATTCCACCGAGAGAGGCTAGCAGCAAAGAATGAACAGAATGAACCTCGAATCCCCTCACAAACCACCCTGGCTGCAGGTGCGCAGGTGAGGGGATGGGAAAACCAGGAAATCGAGAGCAAGAAAGAGACCCCAACCCATGAAGGAAAACAAGAAACCAGCCCCAAATTGGCACGGTTCTCATGCAGAATATTGCACCCAGTGTGAACTAATGCTAAAAGCTTTCAACTGTATAAATTTAAATGTATTTTCATATTATAAAAATAAAGATAAACATATACATATTTTACACTGGTCATTGCTCTGCAGCAGCAGTGAGCTTCAGGCAAGGGTCTCTCTTTCCCATGGAACAGAATTGACTTCAGAGTCTCTGATCCAGCCATGTGGACGGCAGCTATGGCTTATGTGTGCACAGAAAACAAAATCCCTGAGTGGCCATTTGACCTTCCTTCCTTCTTTTCTTTCTTCTTTCTTTTCTTCTTTTTCTTGATTTTCTCTTTCTTTCTTTCCTTTCTTCCTTTCTTCTTTCCTTCCTCCTTTCCTTCCTTCTTCAGCTTTCCCCCTTTCTCTTCAAGTAGCTCTTCCTTGGCAGATCACAGTTCTGAGGTTCAGATTGTAAAACTTTTGCTCCATAGTCTTTCCCCTTCTTTTCTTCTTCCCCCCTCCCCAATCCCCTTTCTCCCAGCTCCATTTGCAACGGGTCCAGGTTGTCCACTCCATCCTCTGAAAGTACTTTCCATATCTGTCCATGCTGGGAGACCAGCAGAGGATCCAGCCCTTAGACAGCAGCCAAGACGGCCCTCGAGGGTTCAGAGCTGTCTTCCTCTTCCCACAGCCCCACCTGCCATTACTGGTTTCTGTGCTTCTCGCCAACATTCTTCCTGTAAACAGTAGGGAGGGAGGAAGAAAAGATGCTGTTAGGGGGAACAGGAATGAAGGATGCCATTTCTGACTCAAGTCAAAGGAGGCAAGGGATGACATGAATGGTACCTGCTGGGGACAGAATAGACAACTAAGGGCAAACCATCCCCTGCTTTAAGACTCAGTTTGCTAACTTGAAAAATGGGGAGAATAGCAAGAGCTAATATTTATAAAGCTCTGCAAGGCTTGCAAAGCACTTTATCCATATTGACTCATTTGACTCTCATAATAACCCTATTGGTTAGGTACTATTATTATCCCCATTTTACAGAGCTATTATTATCCCCATTTTACAGATGAGAGAATTGAGGCAGATACAGGTTAAGTGATTTGTTCAGAGGCAAGTGGCTAATGAGGGGATTAGAACTCAGGGTCTTCCTTCTTGACTGCAGGTCCAGCCCTCTGGCCAGCACATAGTAACAATGCTTGAGTTGGCTAGGTGACACAATGGATAGTGTGATATCTGGAGTCCGAAAGATCTGGGTGTTAAATATCCTTTCTGAGCCTCAGTTTCCTCATCTGTAAAATGGGAAGTAATAGTACTGACCTCCCAGGGTGGTTGTGGGAATCATATGAGGTCATTTATAAAAATGCTTAGCACAATGACTGGCACACAGTAGGTGCTTAATGAATGCTCATTCCCTCCTAAGACTTGCATTGCAGACCCCATTGGTGACAGAGTAGAGGGAGGCATTAGGCACTGACTTATACCTAGCAGGGAACCTGGTGTGGGGAGATCTGGATGTCCTAGAAATTCAGTGACATTTTGGGAAGAAAAAAATGTTTTCGAAACGGCAATCATCATAATAAATAATGATGATAACTGCTAACATTTATACAGGATTTCAAGGTTACAAAGCGAGACATCCAGGAAATGGGGGAGGGGGCTAGGCTCAAGTGGAGCTCACTTGGAACAGGGGCTGATCACGGTGGGTGTCGGGGGGTAGACCAAGGCCACGTTCACTCGCTCGCTGCCGTTTTTGGGGCAGATGATTTCAGCGACGCCCTCTGGCCTGGGCTGACTTAGCAACTCCCCTGCAGGAGAAAAAGAAAAGAGTTTGATGAGACCCTGGGAGAAACAAAGGCTGGAGAGATGGGGTGGAGACACGGAGGGAGGCCCCAGCCACGGTCAGAGCCCAAGACAACAGCCAGACACTCAGCCGCCTGGCGCCCAGCCATGGCACCCATCCCACAGCCTCCCCCAAGTGCTTGGCATGGCGACAGGAGGGGAGGCTTCCTCCTCCTTCTTGCTTTTCTTCCTCCTTTCTTTTCCTCCTCCTTTTCTCTCCTTTCTTTTCCTCCTCCTCCACCTCTTCTTCCTCCCTTCTTTTCCTCCTCCTTTATTCTTTATTCTCCTCTTCTTCCTCCTTTCTTTTCTCTTCCTTTTCTTCCTCCTTTCTTTTGTTCCTCCCTTCTCTTCCTCCTTTGCCTTTCTCCTCTTCCTCCCTTTTCCTCCTTCTCCTCTTCTTCTTGGTTTCTTTTCACCCTCCCTTTTCCTCCTCTTTCCTTCCTCCCTTCTTTCCCTCCTCCTTTCTTCTTTTCCTCTTTCTCCACCTCTTCATACAGTAAGAGGACCAGCTTCTTCTGCCCAACCCAGCCTCAGCCACTATGATCATTGATCAAGGCACTAGAGCAAGCCAGCAAGACCAGGCTGGGGGAGGATGAGAGCACCATGAACCAGCTGACTAAGGCCCAGGTCAGACATTGTCTGACTCAAGTCATTTGGGAAGAAGCAAAAGCCCAGGGGCACAACCACATAGAGAGTATCCAGCAGGAGTTACCTGGAACCCTGACTCTCCTCTGCTATACCTGGTGCCCTTCCCACTGCGCCGCACTGTCAACTCTTATTGTGACAGGAAACCAGAAAACCTATCACTAACGTCCTTCTCTTGTCCCCCCTTAGGCTCCCAGGTTTGTCCACAGGCCATAAACTCCCACAAAAGAGAATGCTATGGACTGATGCTCTGCCTTGGTGGAGGGGATTTCCTTACCGGGAGCTCCCTGTGCCAATCACTTTACAAGTCCAGACCACAAAAAGCTCAGGGTGAGGACACAAAGACAAAACAAAAACCAGACTGTACCCTGAGGAACTCACATTCTACTGGACATACAGAAAAGCCAGGGAGATCTTTTGAGGAAGGGGAGGGAATTAACAGCAGCGAGGATGAGGGAAGGCTTCAAGTAGCTGAGCTTGAAAGGAAGGCAGGCAGAAGAGAGGAAGGATGTCCCATGTGGCCTGGGGGACAGACAGGACGTGAAGGGCTGAGCTTGGCAAGAAGCTGGATACCTGAATGGGAGGGGTGTGAGGGAAAGGAAAGAGCGTGCATTAATCAGGGAAGGGAGGCTGAAGGCTTCAGATACTGAACTGAGGAGTGTTTTGTTTACCATAATGGTAATAGGGAACTATAAATATAAATAGGGAGCTAGAAAAGGTTTATAGAGTAAGGTGGTCCTATCACTCTGGCAGCTGCCTAACTGGATGGACTGAAAAAGGGCAAGAATGGAGGCAGGGAGACCAAGCAGAGGTCTGTTGCCATGGCTTAGCTGAGAGGCGATAATGGTCGTGTGAAGGAGAGGGATGTGGCTATGACAAGGGTTGTGGGGGTAGAGACGGGCAAGAAATGCCAGTGATGGACGGGGAAGACAAGAGAGGAAGACACCCAAGTAGTGAGCGTGGCTGTCCGCAGTGTGGCTGGAGCCTTTTGCAGAAAGAGGGGAGTCTGGAAGAGAAGCGGTCTTAGGGAAAAGATACTAAGTTAAGTTGAGCACACGTTGAGTTTGTGATGTCTAGAGCACATCCATTTGGAAATGTCCGGTGAACAACTAGTATGGCAGGACAGAGCTCAGGGCTGGGTACATAGATCTGGGAGTCTTCTACAGAGGGATGATAACTGAACCTTTGGAAGCAGATAAAGTCACCAAGTAAGAGTGGAAAGAGAGAGACAGAGATAGAGAGACAGAGAAACAGAAAGATGAAGAGACAGAAAGACAGAGAGAAAGAAGAA
The DNA here is from genome assembly GCF_016432865.1 of Antechinus flavipes. Taxonomy (NCBI): domain Eukaryota; kingdom Metazoa; phylum Chordata; class Mammalia; order Dasyuromorphia; family Dasyuridae; genus Antechinus; species Antechinus flavipes. The sequence goes on along the minus strand of NC_067403.1, from coordinate 184,723,118 downwards.
GAAGAAGAAGAAGAAGAAGAAGAAGAAGAAGAAGAAGAAGGTGGAGGATGAGGAAGAAGAAAGGAAGAGGAAGAGGAGGAGGAGGAAAAGAGGGCTCTGGGCAGAATCTGGGATGGAAGACACTTCAGGACATGATGAGCCAAGAACAAAGGCTAAGAAGGAACGGTGAGCTAAGTGGCAGGAAACCCAAGCCAGAGCAAGGACAACCAAGAGGAGATAGTGACCAACAGACACCAAAACTACAGAGAAGACTGAAGCGATGAGAACTGAGAGAAGACCGCCAGGTTCATTGTCTCCTTTGGTGCAGTTCCAGGAGAATGATGCGGTCAGAAGCCGGATCATAGTGTTTAGAAGAGGATGAAGGGAAAGGAAGTGGAGACAACAAACACGCCTTGTGCAGCACGAGACAGTGTGGGTTGCTGATGTTTAAATAAACTACAGCTAGGCAATATGGCAGAGTATGGAGAACTAGCTTTGAAGCCAGGAAGAGATGGGTTCAAATCCTGCCTCTGATGCAATTTTGGCTGCATGATCCTGGCCAAGTCACCCACCTTTCACTGCTCTAGGCAGCTAAGACTATGTCAGATGAGATTGGAAGAAGAAACTTTCTCATCTGGAGTTCTCTTCGCCAATGGATCACTCTCTTATTTGTCATCAATCCGCACCATCCCATGGGCTCACACCAATCTAATAACCTTGTCCACAGAGGAGCTGAGGGTCCGGCATGACCTACTCGAACAATTCCTGCTGACTCTTTGGAACTACAGCCTCCTTTTCTAGGTGTGAGTCGACCATCCCTTCAGTAGACCGCCTAGATCTTTGCCCAGATCGCTGGCCCAGAGTTTGCAGATTTCATTTTCTTCCTTTTCTGAAAATCAGGCTGCACTTCCCTTCCCTAATCCTTTGACAATTCTCCCATTTCCCACAGTCATTCAAACGTCCCCAGTGGGTTCAGCCATCACAGCTGATGATTCTCCAGACATCCTCCTCTGACCTCAATGACTCGAGCTCATTGGTGGCAGCCCAGTGCTCTCACAATCCCCCACTTGTCCTGGGTTTCACCTCCCTATAAGTCATTTCTGATCTGTCCTTTCAGTCACAAAGACCATTCTCCTGGACGGAGAAAACAAAGAAATAGTTGGACAGCTCTGCTTTCTCTCCTTTTCCATTATCACCATCCCATTCACTCCCATCAACACTGACGCTCCTCGATCTCCCCATATCACTTTCACCCCACCTTGCTGTCCTCAGCTTCCCTGGAAGTCTCTGCTTTTTCTGTGTTAGTCCACCTGACACCATTCCTGCTGGACTGTGCGAAGCTTCTGCCATCCAGCCCTCATCCACCCGCCGTGGCTTCCATATTCTGCACATGTCTATTCTAAATTTAGTTGATTGGGGAGTAATCCACACTGATTTCTTTCGGCTTCTTCTTCACCTGAATTTTGCTAGCATTTATAAATTCTTTAAGTTTTGTAAAATCTTTTACATATATGTGTGTACATACATGTATATGACATATATATATATACACACAACACACACACACATATAATATAAATTCATTTGATTTTCTATGTATCCTCAGAATTTTATTCTTCAGAGATTATCATTCTTCCAGACTAACTTGCCCAATAGAATTTTATTCCAAGAAACCATACTAATACTTTTCCTAAATCTTTTGAGGTCTTCTGTACTAGAACTATAGTGCATGTTGGTGTTTATTTGTATTCCATTTCCTCTCTCAGAAGTTCTTTTTCTTCTAATTTAATGTTTAAAAACTAATGGTTCCCTCCCCCCCCGCCCCATTACATGTAAAGGTAATTTTAACATTCTTTTTTTTTTTAATCTCAAAGATGTTCTAAAATAGCATATATTCTGATAGAATTAAAATTACACATTTTAATTGTGTGTGTGTGTGTGTGTGTATGTGTGTGTGTGTTTTGTATATGAGCAGGACTCAATAAATGCTTGTCTATTGATTGATAGAAGGATCACTTCCCTTCAAGGTCAATTAACTAATTTTTTTGTTGGGGATGGTGACAATCAGATGCAGAATGGAATGCTCCCCTTTACCTTCTGAAGGGCAAAATTATTCAGGTAGATTAAGAAATTATCAGTAGGTCTGCTTTTGGGGGTGAGGAGGGAAGGGGAGCAAGCTGGGGACAAGAGAAAGTCTGGATAAGTAAAGTCTTTCATCACTACAAAGTTGTGATTGTGGGCCAGAAGCCTCCTCTGTTACCCAAGCTTTCATCTGTTTCCTTTGCCCAGGTGGTTTATTTCATACCCTAATGACAGGATCATCATAGATGATACTACGCAGCAAGAACAGCAGTCAAGATACCCAGAAATTTACAGGAGACAAAATCCAGCAAGAGAACTTAGGGCAAGGCGTTCCCCTCTCCTCTCTGGGCCTCGCTTTTCCCATTTAGAAAATGAGGGGTTTGAACTAGATTGACCCTGAGAGCCCCTCTAGCTTTAGGGCTGGGATTCTAGGATTCAACATTAAACAGAAGTTCATCAGAAAGAAGAAAACATAAATCCATGAGCAGATCTTTGGCCAAGGGAGACACTGCTGCCCTTGGTGCTGGCTGCCACACTGTTCCTGTCTCTGCTCACAGACTGTTTTTGGCTTGTCTTTCCATGTCCTCCCTGCCCCTGGTTTCTTTTCTCTTATGTACCTTACATTTCTTCCTTTCCTCCTTCCTTTCTTTCTCCCTCTCTTTCTCCCTCTCTCTCTCTCTCCTTCCCTCCTCTATCTTCATCCTTTCCTTTCTTCCTTCCTTCTTTCTTCCTCCCCTCTCTCCTTTCCTTCCCCCTTCCCTCCCCCTCCTTTCTTTCTTTCCTTCGTTCCTTCATTCCTTCCTCCCTCCCTCCCTCCCTCTGTCCCTCCTTTCTTTCCTCTTTTGCTCCCTTCTTTCTTCTCTCCCTTCTTTCCTTCCTTTCTTCCTTTCTATTCCTCATTTCTGCAGTGCTTTACCTCCTCTGTGCTTTCTCTGCTCACAAGGCTTCAAAAACAAGCTACATCAGAGTTCTGAAGAGAGAGAGGAGACACACACACACACACACACACACACACACAGAAACATAGAGACAGAGACAGAGAGACAAACACAGAGAGAGACAGAGACAGAGATCAGAGAGATAGAAGAGATCAGGGATGTTTGATTCCACAATGACTGTAGCCCACAGGGAAGATGGGAAAAAATGGCAAGTGCAGTCATTGCTGGTTGAATTTTAAAGTCTGTTGCTCTGATTACACTAAATTTCTTGAATTATGATGGTCCTAGAAAAAATAAACTTGTGACAACTTGGGTCAGTTCTTGCTCAGGCCCTAGAAGACTGTGGGGTATCCTGGGAGGGATAGGCTTGGAGATGGACTCCTAAGTTCTAATTGGCTGAGTGATCTTTGGAGAGCTTGTGTGACTTAACCTCTCAGGCCTTTAGTTACTTCAGCACTCTGTAAAATTCGGGGTCCAGGCTAGACCCAGTCTGAGGTTCCTTGTAGCCCTAAATATGGGAGATTGTGATGATGTCTGGGCATGTGCCAGGTATCTTAAGGGAAGGAGAGAGCTGTGTTCCCAAGCCCTCTCCAACTCCTGCTAGGTAGGGGAGACAGTCCTCAGCAAGAGGCGAATGGCTGGCTCTGGGAATAAGGATGGACTAGAGTAGGGGATGGAGGAAGTCAGTAATGGAAGATTTAGCGTGACTGGCCCGAGATACAGGACACAGGACCCCCTGGAAACTCAAGGGGAAAGGGCTCCTGCTTGGCTATGGGGGCAGGGGAGCTCTGATGATGCACCTTAGTGATGGTTATGGTGAGGGCAGACAAGAAACATGGTGGGATACCTGGAAGTGGTGACTTGGTGATGATGGGGGAGAGGAAGGGAGTCGATTGGGGTCTGATCACCAGAGGGCTCTGCATTCAGAGGGAAGGGAGTCAGGTTTCCCTGGCACTGGAAGCTATCTGGAGCAAGTGAGGGTGTAGGGTATGCAGTCTCCGCATAGCATTTCCTCTGGCTTCCTGCCACTTGGTGAAGAGTGGGGGAGGGGAGAGAGAGGCAGAGAGATAGAGAGACAGAGACAGAGAGAGAAAGAAAGAGAGAAACAAAGACAGAGAGAGACAGAGAGAGAGAGAGAGAGACAGAGACAGAGACAAAGACAGAGAGAGACAGAGACAGAGAGAGAAAGAGAGAGAGAGAGACAGAGAAAGAGAGAGAAAGAGAGAGAGAGAGAGAGAGAGAGGCGAGAGAGAAGGGAGGAAGAGACAGAGAAAGATAGAGAAGAGAGAGGAGAGAGGGAGGGAGAGACACAGAAAGAAAGAGAAAGAGACATAGAAACAGAGAGACAAACACAGAGACAGAGATAGAGATCAGAGAGACAAAGAGACAGAGAAGAGATTATAGGGGAAGAGGACTCTTCCCGCTTTGGGGCACCTGAAGGCTGCCATTCTCTTTCTCATCCTCACTCTAAACTAGCATTTCTTTACCTCTCAAGACTGGCAAATCCCTTTTCAATTATCGCCTCATTTGATCCTCACAACAGCCCTGACACGTAGGAGCTATTATCACCCCCGCCCCACCGAGGGGAAAACTGAAGCAGGCGGCTTAAGAGCCTTGCCCAGGGTCACCCCTCGAGGCTGCGTTCGGACTCATCCTTCCCCACAAAGAAACCCAAAATAAAGACCGTCGAATGGGGATGCCCCCCGCGGAACAAAATCGGAAGAAGTGATTTCCCCTTGCTGTAGGAGAAAGAGTGAAGGACTGGGGAGGTGGAGGCTGGAGAAGAGAAAGCTCAAAGCCAAAGCCGGCTCCCCTGAAGGGGACCCTTAGCTTTGGTCTCAGCGCGCAGAGCCGGACGCAGCCGCGGGGGGAGCCGCCAGGGCCGTGCCGTTGTCTCCTTCTCTTGAGACAGGGCATCTCCAGGGCTTCCTTGTGCCCTGGCACACAGCAGGTGCTTAATAAGAGCTTGCCCACGTGAGTTGGCATTTGGCCAGGCAGGATAAGAAGTCCTGCTGCTCCAGCGCGGCCTGGGGCCGAGAGCACGTGGCGGGGTGGGGGGCCTTATGCTCGGAGGAGGACGGGGCGGCCGGGCCGGGGGGCCCGGGGCTAGAGGGCTTGTATTCCCTCCGACTTCCAAATGAGCAGCAGAGCGGTGAGCCGCCGGGCCTGCGGAGCGGCCCTCCTCGGAATGAGCCGGGGGCACGGCGCCCACCCCCGGCCGCCCCCCTTCCCATCCGCCATTCATCCCCTCCCGCGCGGCCTCTGGAGCCCGACACTTGGCTGTGCTTTACTGGGAAGGCTTTATATAAATACAAACCCACCCAAGAAAGGAAAAGTATTTCCCTTTTTTCTGTCCTGGAGAAAGTCCCAGCCGCCTTGGCCGGGGATCAGACACGCTTCCCGATCAGAAGGGGCACGGCGAGTTGGAGGGAGGTGGGGGCGGCCGGCGCGCAGCCTCCGAGGTCGGCCAGCCCCAGCTGAGGGTCTGGGGACAGCGCTCGCTCCTTATTTGGAGAGCCCAGAAGCGCAGTCTTGGGGGAAGGCTGCGGCTCCACAAGCGCCAAACTTCCAGGCCTGTGGGCCCGGCCATAGGTTTCCTTGGGCCAGGGGGCGTTATTTGCGGGGCAGGGGCGGCCTGGACCTCCCCGGCCACTCCAGGACTTGTGGCCGGTCAGGAGCCCGGAGGGCAGCTCCGGCAAACTTGGGGAGGAGGGCCCAAGGGCGGTCGGGGGGCTGTGCCCTTCCCAGCTGCCTGGCTCACCGGCATTGCCCCCAGCTCCCAGAGGCACAGTCACCAGAACATGCATCCTTGCCTGATCTCATGGGTTTCCAGGGCACCCCAAAGCGATATGCAGGTTCTAAAGGACCTGTGCAAAACCTCGGCCTTACGGATCTCAGCTGAGCCTCCCAAGCATAGGGAGCCTGGCGTTTCATTTCACTGATGCTAAAACTGACTCTCAGAGAGCTAAGGTATTTGCCCAGGATGATATTGCTAATTAATATCAAAAGCTACATTTGAACTCGGGTCTCTGACTCCTGGCCCAGGGCTCTATCCATTGGGCCACCCAACTACCTCTCTGAGCTCTGTGTCCTGCAAATCTCATGAGCTTGCCATCTCTATGTATAAATTGTATAAATATGTAACATTTATATGTAATATAATACAATGTATAAATTATATATTATATTGTATAAATATAATAATATATATTGTATAGATATATAACGTTTATATATAATATGATGTATAAATTATATAATAATATATCATATAAATGTATAACATTGATATATAATATATTATAATGTATAAATTATACAACAATATATAATATATTGTATAAATATATAACATTTATATATAATATATTATATAATACTTAAATTGTATAATATATATTATGTGTAATATATATTATATAATATTTAAATTGTATAATATATATGTAATATATATTATCTATTGTATAAATATATTTATCATAAAAAGTCCCTGATTAAAACGTTAAGCAGTATGGAGTTGAGCACAGATCACTGAGGCACTCTGCTGGAGACCTCCTGCCATGGTGACATTGGACCAACAACGACCACTCTTTCAGTTCAACCAATGAACCAATTCTGAACAGACGCAAGTCCTCATCTCCGTGTCTCGCTCACAAGAAGAGCACGAGATTCTTTATCAATTATTTTGTTCAGATCTTGGCAAACTCTGCCTGCCACATAATGATCACAAGGTCCTGTGTTCGGGGGAAAGGAGCCAGTTTTCTTAGCCCCAGGAGCAACCCCCCACGTGTGTAAATATTCTCCATGCCTCTGGAATAGTCTGGCCTTCCAGCTTCCTAGCCCTCAATAACTCGGTCAGAAAAGGAAATAAGATGAGTTAGCCTGTGCTTGATGAAGCTCCTGGCAATCACTGCTTCCCTTTCAGGTCGCTGCTGGGCTACCTTCCCTTCACATAACAGGATTCTTTGACTTCATCCCAGCCAGTTTCAATTTCATAGACAATAGGAGGAGGGGAGCCTGGGACAGTGAATGAGCTCTGCCTCGTCTTTCCTGGGTCTCAGTTTCCCATTCTGTAAAATCTGGGTCCTTCTCTGGAAGCTCTAAGACTAAAGGATTCTGGACAGGCTGACCTCCAAAGACAGAATTCTCAGAGAGCCCGAGTTCCCTTCCCAAGCTGAGAGTCTACGATTCTCTGAGACAAATTCCAGGACAATCATTAATCCCTGTTCATTAATCAGTCTGATTTTATACGACTCACTGTACACATGATTTGTTTTCTAAGCCTAAAAAACACCCAACTGGTCAGCAATGTTTAAATTATCCTGTCGGGATTAAAAAAGGATTTGGCCTGTGTCCAGAAAGGCCTCACGAAACCCCAAGCATTCAAAGAATTTTACAGATCTTATGCAAGTTCCCATTCCTGTCCCTAGAGAAAGTCTGCTAATATTAACCCCGTGCATGCAAGAGAATGGTCATTTTCCAAACAAGCTTTGGGGTCAGTCTTTGTGCTGCTAAGGACTTCACAAAAATACCTGAGGAACATAGTCTTAGAGTTGGAAAGCTGCTTGGAAAATATCCAGGTCACCCATCCCATTTGACAGCTAGGGAAACTGAAGCCCAGGGAGAGGGGACTGCATACAGCAAGTGAGAAAGATAGGTCTCCAACATTCAGGTCTCCTACTCTTTAGATAGTCTATTTCTATCATTAATTATGAGCAGGGTTTCTTAAACTTTTTCTACTTGCAATCCATTTTTGCTTAGACGTTTTTATGTGGCCCCAGGAATAAAGCATATAAAATAGGTATAAAAATAAAATCCCAAACACCTTTGGCAAAGGACTTAGCAACTCTTGGTTTTCCCTGATCTGGACCACAGTTTCCAGAGATTAAGTCCAAATGCCAGCTCCAGGGATGAAGATGGATAATTGTGAACACTATGACCTGAGCCCAGTACTGCCCTTTACCTCCTCTATAAGAGGGGACAATGATCTCCTAGGGCTGAATAGGGAATGTTCAAATGAAGGCTGTCCCTTTTATTTATGAGCTTAGGCAAATCTCTTCTTCCGTCAGGTGGTACAGTGAATAAAGTATGGGGACTAGAATCAGGAAGACCCAAATTCAAATCCAGCCACACTAGCTGTGTGATCCTGGACAAACCACTTAACTTTATTTGCCTCAGTTTCCTCATCTGTCAAATGAGCTGGAGAAGGGAATGGGAAACCCCTCCTGTATCTCTGACAGTTAAAATCCCAAATGGACTCATGGAGAGTCAACAAGATTGAACAACAACAAAAATCACTTCTTTTCTTGTTCTGTAAACTGAGGGGCCAGTCCCCAGGGTCCTTTGATTCCTGTTCAAAAACACTCTATGCCCATGAAAAAACCTGAATTAGCAAAACTCTGCAAGTTGAAGCCCTCAGAGACAACCCATGAGAAGAAAGCTTATTTTAGATGGGACAGAGAGAACTGCTAATCCACCTCCAACAGAGTTCACATACAGACATACACTCAGACATATTCTCTCTCTGTCTCTGTCTGTCCGCCTCTTTCTTGCTCTTGTTCTCTCACACACAAACATACACTCACCATTAGACATTCTTACATGCTCAGACATACGCCCAATGCTCTCTAACGTACTCAGACACAAACACACTCATCCATAACCATTCACACACACTCACATTCTCTCTCACATACTCAGATACACACAGAAATCATATATATATATATATATATATATATATATAATCATACAATTCTCTCAGAGACACATACTCAGACACAGACAGAAATATACACTTATATATATATATTCACACAATCTCTCACATACTCAGATACAGACAGAAATATACACTCATATATTCACACAATTCTCTCACAGACTCAGATATAGACAGAAATATACACTCATATACATATATATTCACACAATTCTCTCACTCAGATACAGACAGAAATATACACTCATATATTCACACAATTCTCTCACATACTCAGATACAGACAGAAATATACACTCATATATTCACACAATTCTCTCACAGACACAGATACAGACAGAAATAGACACTCATATACATATATATTCACACAATTCTCTCACAGACACAGATACAGACAGAAATATACGTTCATATATTCACACAATTCTCTCACAGACACAGATACAGACAGAAATATACACTCATATAATATATATCCACACAATTCTCTCACATACTCAGATACAGACAGAAATATACACTCATATATTTACACAATTCTCTCACATACTCAGATACAGACAGAAATATACACTCATATATTCACACAATCTCTCACATACTCAGATACAGACAGAAATATACACTCATATATTCACACAATTCTCTCACAGACACAGATACAGACAGAAATATACACTCATATAATATATATCCACACAATTCTCTCACATACTCAGATACAGACAGAAATATACGTTCATATATTCACACAATTCTCTCACAGACACAGATACAGACAGAAATATACACTCATATAATATATATCCACACAATTCTCTCACATACTCAGATACAGACAGAAATATACACTCATATATTTACACAATTCTCTCACATACTCAGATACAGACAGAAATATACACTCATATATTCACACAATCTCTCACATACTCAGATACAGACAGAAATATACACTCATATATTCACACAATTCTCTCACAGACACAGATACAGACAGAAATATACACTCATATAATATATATCCACACAATTCTCTCACATACTCAGATACAGACAGAAATATACGTTCATATATTCACACAATTCTCTCACAGACTCAGATACAGACAGAAATATACACTCATATATTCACACAATCTCTCACATACTCAGATACAGACAGAAATATACACTCATACACATATTTACACAATTCTCTCACAGACACAGATACAGACAGAAATATACACTCATACACATATATATTCACACAATTCTCTCACAGACACAGATACAGACAGAAATATACACTCATATATTCAAACAGTTCTCTCACATACTCAGATACAGACAGAAATATACACTCATATGTTCACACAATTCTCTCACAGACACAGATACAGACAGAAATATACACCCATATACATATATATATTCACACAATTCTCTCACTCAGATACAGACAGAAGTATACATTCATATATTCACACAATTCTCTCACATACTCAGATACAGACAGAAATATACACTGATATACATATATATTCACACAATTCTTTCACATACTCAGATACAGACAGAAATATACACTGATATACACTCATATATTCATACAATTCTCTCACATACTCAGATACAGACAGAAATATACACTCATATATTCATACAATTCTCTCACATACTCAGATACAGACAGAAATATACACTCATATATTCACACAATTCTCTCACATACTCAGATACAGACAGAAATATACACTCATATATTCATACAATTCTCTCACATACTCAGATACAGACAGAAATATACACTCATATATTCACACAATTCTCTCACATACTCAGATACAGACAGAAATATACACTCATATATTCACACAATTCTCTCACATACTCAGATACAGACAGAAATATACACTCATATACATATATATTCACACAGTTCTCTCCCAGACACAGATACAGACAGAAATATACACTGATATACATATATATTCACACAATTCTCTCACATACTCAGATACAGACAGAAATATACACTCATATATTCATACAATTCTCTCACATACTCAGATACAGACAGAAATATACACTCATATAATATATATTCACACAATTCTCTCACATACTCAGATACAGACAGAAATATACACTCATATATTCATACAATTCTCTCACATACTCAGATACAGACAGAAATATACACTCATATACATATATATTCACACAGTTCTCTCCCAGACACAGATACAGACAGAAATATACACTGATATACATATATATTCACACAATTCTCTCACATACTCAGATACAGACAGAAATATACACTCATATATTCATACAATTCTCTCACATACTCAGATACAGACAGAAATATACACTCATATAATATATATCCACACAATTCTCTCACATACTCAGATACAGACAGAAATATACACTCATATATTCACACAATTCTCTCACATACTCAGATACAGACAGAAATATACACTCATATATTCACAGAATTCTCTCACATACTCAGATACAGACAGAAATATACACTCATATATTCATACAATTCTCTCACATACTCAGATACAGACAGAAATATACTCTCATATATTCACAGAATTCTCTCACAGACACAAATACAGGCAGAAATATACACTTATCTACATATGAGTGACTCTCAGAAGTGAGGGGATTATTATAGGACAGATCTAGAACTAAAAGGAGCCTCTGAGAGCAAATGTCCAAACCCCTCTTTTGACAGATGAGGAAATAGGGGTCTGTGAGATTAAAGTGATATTTAAAAAGATAATAACAATAGCTACCATTTCCATAGTGCTTCGTAAATATGACTTAATTTGATCCTCACAACCACTCTGGGAGGCAAATGACAAGATTATCCCCATTTTACAGATTTTACCATTTTACCCAGTTAAGTCCATATGCATTTATGAAACTCTTTCTGTTAGCTAAGCTTGGTGCTATGTTCAAGAGGCTTTGAGGGGCATCGGACATTTTCTCATCTGATACTTAGTATTATTCCCAGTCTACATATGAAGCAAGTGAAATTCAGAGAAGTTTTATGTTTCCATAGAGCCAGGGCTCCGAAGAAGAGGTAGGTGTGAGCCTTCAACTAGGTGGGACTTTCTGGCCTCTGGGATCTATTTTATCTACTCTCTAATGCCAAGGAAAGAAGGTGGAAGCAAAGGCTAATTAAGCATTGCCCACTATAGTCATCCAAGACAATTCTAATAGTCTTGGGATGGAAAATGCCATCCACAACCAGAGAAAGAACTATGGAGACTGAATGCTGATTGAAGCATCCTATTTTCACCTTTTTGTTTTGTTTTTTTCTTCCTCATGGTTTTTCCCTTTAGTTCGAATTTTTCTTTTCTAACATAACTAATATGGAAATATGTTAAAATGATAGAATATATATATATATATATATATATATATATATATATATATATATATATATATATATAAAACCTATATCAGATTGCTTACTGTTGAGGGAAGGGGGGAGGTAAGGGAAGGATGGAGAAAAACATTTAGAACTCAAAATCTTGCAAAAATGAAAGTTGAAAACTATGTCTACATGTAATTGAAAGAATATAATATTATTAAAATAAAAAAAAATTAAGTCTTGCCACTGAGGATACAAAAAATATTTCCTGCCCTCAGGGGGTTTTCACAGATGGAGGTAATGCTTGGATAGTCTCCTGTATTATTACTCAGACTGGCACTGCACTGTCCTGAGATCAACAATGTCCTAAACTTGGCCAAAGCCCTTCCCTGGCCCCCCTCCCGGGCCTGTTAGTTAAAGACCTCCTGTGGGTCTGTTTCCTGGTTTCTGATGGTTTGGCTTGGCTCCTGACCCTCTCCCACCCTTAGCCCGGGGTCCCGTGGCCACTTCCTGCCTTCCAGGGAACCCCTCTGTTTTCTTCTTACATAGAACTGTAGCCTTTTCTGTGTCGAGGGGCCTCCAGTCACCTCGGCCTGCCTGGGAGCAGGGGGGAAGCCGCCCAAGTCACCCTCCCTCATCCCCATGGGGAGCCGGAGAGCAAGGTGCAGAGGGTCAGCAATCAGGAGGCATAGGATACGCTGGCACAGGGAGCAGTAGTTGGCAAAGGCAAACCATTCAGAGCTGGGGGCAGCTGGGGGTATCAGCGGTCAGGGTCCGGCATGGACCCGCTCCTGTCTGAGTGTTTGGGCTGCTCTCTATCCCCACAGGGTTGGGGCTCTGGACTCTGATCCAGGAGACCTGAACGCAAATCACAACTCTGACACTTGCCAGCTTCCTCTTTTGGGGAGAAACAATGCATAATAACCCTTGTACTGCCTGCCTCACAGAGGGTCATGTGGCTAGCCCCTAAGGTCTGCAGAGTGGCAGAGGTTAGTACAAGGATTAAGATCTCCTTTTTACAGAGAAGGAAACTGAGGCTCCAGGAGGGAAAGTGACTCAGCCACCATTCCCTGGCGGGCAGTGCCAGGGGCTGGCTTTGGGCTCCTGCATCCAAGACTGCTGAGCACAGCCGCCTGACCTGTCTGCACCCATAGGGGAGAAAAGTCTGCTCTTTCCATCATGATTTTTTTATGAGACCACCACTGAAAATGGAAAAAAAAAATTCGGAGAATTTATGAATATTCATAAACCTCCCTCCCCTTTCCCTTCTCCCTCAGGGGTTTTGGTTGCTGGGTGGGGTTCCTAGTTAAAAATTAAAAAGCATCTGTGTGACTTGGGAAGTATCTCAATGGGCTAGAGCGCTGGCAGTGGGGGAAGAAGTGGGGGAGGGGGTCTGCCAGGAGCATATTCTGGCTCGCTGCCCCCTCCCATCCATCCCCTAAAGTGGTCTGCTGGAGGAAGGCAGGGTGGGACCCAAATCAAAGCCCTCCCGGGGGCTCTCATGTTCTGCCAGGAGCCAGGAGTGAACCTTGTGAGGTTGGGGGTGGGGAGAGGGAAGGGATGACTGGAAAGTTAATTTTAGGCCAGTTTGTCGGCTGTTAAGGACGTGCAGTTCCCAGAGTTGGGCTTGGTCCTTCTGGGGGTTGTTTCAAGGAAACATCAGCAGGTTCCTGCTGCCCACGGTTGGCAGCTGCTTCCACATAAAGTCCCGAGCTTTTATTCCTGCAGATTCCCCGGGTGCGCTATAGCCTTGGCCAGATCTGAGCCTTTCTCATATGTGTGTGTGTGTGTGGGGGTGGGGGGCTCATGGGGCACAGGACCCTCCCCTCCTTTGCTTCTCTCCCAATAGAATGGAAACTCTTTGAGGGCAGGAATTGGTTGGTATCTCCAGCACCTAGTATAGTGTCTGGTACCCAACAGAACTTAATAAATGCTTTGTTGATTGATTGACTGATTGATTAAATTGGTTTTCGCAATTAAAAAAAAATTACTTACAAAGCATATGCATAAAATGAAAAAATTACCCATGCAACTTACTTAAGGATAATTTAATACTTTCCTGAAAGATCCTAAAGGCGGGAGGGCTGAGAGCTAGGACCTCTCAATCTGACCAAGAATGTTCTCTGAAATGTTCCGGACAAGTGGTCATTTAGACTCTCTGCTAGCAGCCTCCCAGCTCTGGGGAGCTCCCCACCTTCTGAGATGTTATCACTCCCTCACATCTATGTGGGCACCTGGCTTTGCCTGCTTGGCTGAAAAGCCTGGCCAGACCCAGGGAGGCTCTGAAGGACTCGCTGCTCCCTGGTCTGTAAGCAGGGACTCGATCATTCTTTCCCTTCTCGGCCCTTCTGTAAGAACCTGCTCCAGTACAAGGAGAGGAGCCCTCACTGGCTCACCTCAAGAGTACTGCAATTTAAATGGGTCCAGGGGAGGACAAATGCCTGGAGAGCTGCAGGCCAAGGACTGTCCTCATCCTGCTCTTTACTGTCCCGTGCCCCTTCCTGAGCCCCCCAGGGAGATGGCCAGCATCTCGGGGAGGGGGTGTTCTGGCCCGGATCTTTTTTTACATTTGCTGACAGAGCTTTTTTCTGTGACAAAGGGCTGTAGGAACCTGCAGAGAGAGCTGGGCTGACCATCAGGAAGCCCCAAGGAGCAGCACCTGAAGCATCCCAGCCCAGCTTTCCCTTCTGACTTCCAGTGATGAAACTCAGCCCACTGGGCCCAGAAATGGACCCTGGGAGGTCTGGGCCCCTGAGGCTGTAGCACCAGACTGTCCCCTCAGAAAGCAGCATCCCCTGCACCTTGAAGGGGCTAGGACAGAGACAGGATATAGATAATATAAAAGGGGGAAGTCAGTCCCAGGATGGACTCCCAAGGACGCCTGTCCCTTACACTCTGCATCCTATTGGGCAAATTCCTTTGTTTCCTGGACTTTAAAAGGAGGGGGTCAGAGGTCTCAGGTTCCTTCCTGCTCAGGAACCCAGGATCCTCTGGTTTCCTGAGACCCCTCCAGGCTTAAATGGCCCACCCCAGGAAATAGGCGGTCTTTCCTGGAGTAAACCGGCAGGGCCCAGTCTGATGGTCACAAAAGCATCTCTCCCCATGTCTCAAGACTAAATGTCCCTCACCAAGGGACAGGCCATTCTCTCAGCCTAGAATGCAGGTTTTCAAAGTAAGGGACGGCGCTGGAGGCTAGTCTTGTCCTGAAAAAATCCTCCCTGACCCCAGCAAGACCTGGCTGGAAAGCGTACTTCCCACACAGCGGGAGCCCCAGGAGGAGAGGGAGAGGGAGAACCTGCTTCTTGTGTCTATTCCCAGGCCCAACTCTGCAGAAGTGATTATTCTGATTATTTTTGCATTTAAAGCAAAGAGATTCTTAGCCCCTTAGCTTGGGGGTACTGGACACTGGTCATTCATAATTCTTCATTAGGGACAACCCTAAAGTGCTTAATAAATATATAATAATATATAAATATATTATATAAACTATAAATATATAATTATGTTATATAAAACATAAATATATATATATAAATATAAATATATGATCATATCGAGCTTTATAATATCCCACTTGCACAATTGTCTAGAAGAGGATTCTTGCATCAGGCTAGAATGGAAAGTGTTGACAGTGTTAAAAATCCCCTTGGAAATGATCCGAATGAGAGTTACTGAGGTAGAATTTTGGGTCAGGGAAATATCTCTCTGACATGAAATAAAATTGGGGAAGAACCAACTGCGGCACTGCTTATGCAAAGGAAAAAACCGTGCCCGTGTTAACTGGGGCATTTCGGAGAGAGGGCTCTGGGAAAAGAGAGTTGCTAATTTAAGACAAGATAGAAGCTTGTCGGGAATGGGGGCAAAGCCGGACAGACCGCGGAGCAGGGAGATAAGAGAGCTTCATGGCGTAAGCAACGATGGCTTCCGAGAAGCTGGGAAGACTTAGAAGGACTGATGTGGAGAAGTGTGAGTAGGACCGGGGGGTCCCGACATTAACAGGAAGAATGAGCCAGAGCCTGATCACTGCAGCAAAGTGAGGGAGAAACTTCCCACCCAGAGGGAGGGCCTGGAGGGGCTGAAGAAGAT